>NC_092424.1:38649656-38972486 GCF_036169615.1 Heliangelus exortis
TGCCTGTATCTCAGCCTACAGTGCTCTCCTGAAGGGACTATCTAATCAAGGAGATCAAGGCATAAAATCCCAGGGTGGAGAATCCTCATATTTACGTAAATGCAAGTTACTTATTCCCAACCTTTGTTGAAAAATATTTGGCTTTGGAAAGCTGCAGAGTTAATGGGATCAGTATATCTAATAGAACAATACAACCAAAGCTTTAAAAGCACCAGACTTAGATAAGATGTCCTCACGTATCCTTACCCACTCCCAACTGCTTTATCAGAAACAATCGAGAGGACATTTCACTCAGTATTTTCCTAGGAGTTTTTCCTAGACTTTTCTTAGATGAGAAAAGCTGCAGAGAAGTACCTAGCAAATTCCAGATGTTCTGATTTTCAAAGTACTAGTAAAACCTTCACTGAATAAAATGGGGAAATTATTTAAATTTTCCAGAAGCATGGATATACTAGTAGGAACTACTTACTAGCTGATGGCTTTTTTGCCTGCTCCATTCATGATAAAATTGAGTTTTCCTCTGCAAGATCAACAATTAGAAAACAGAATGAGAGGATCAGAGAAAAACAAACAGAACCCCACAACAAAAAAAAAAAAAAAAAAAATCAAAGAAACCAACCAACGAACAAACATTACTCACAATGAAGTAAACACAGGCAAGATTGTGACCAAAGGAAAGCCAGAACCCTCTTTTTTTTCCCCAAAAATATGTACCAATGTATATATAGTTTCAATTCGCATTACAAATTTTAAGTACACCTCTTGAAATGTATAAGTGAGAAACTTTTAAAAAGAACTATGGCTACAGAATCTGCAATAGGTCCTACAGGAAACAACACAAAAATCAGTGGTATATATCTGTGGGGGTATCTTTCCTGCAATGAATTGAAGAAAACTTCCATTGAGACCCTTCCTATCTCATATGGCAGGATGAAGTCAACTATGATTAATGCACCACAAGAATTTCCAAGTTTATTTTTAAAAGAACAAACCATATTTGTTTGAAGCACCTAGGTTAGTTGAACTAGAAATGGAACAGTCTCTATTACTTTTATAACAGAGAGGATATTTATATGTACTCTATCACTGCCGTAGCACTGAAGATGAGACTTGAAATGCATTACATCCAGTAGGGAAAACATCCTTGCATAAAGATAAATTCAACTGTTTGTGGACCCAAAGGACTCTTGAGAAGAATAAATGCACTTAACTTGTATTTCCAGTTCCTCAAAATCAATTAATCCAGAGGATGTCCATTTGGAGGTTCAAGCCCCTTTCATGCAACCTAAAAACCTTTTGTGGGAAACCATCCAAAACTCAGAGCTGCATGGAAAACTCTCATGCTACCACTGCCACGAGGGTCAGTACTGACAGAACAGACAGACTTTAAAAGGCTAAATTCCCTAATCTGAGAAACACCACAGAGGCAGAAAACTGAATCTATATGCTTAGTTTCAGAAAACCAATCTCGCAGCTCAGCAATTTCACTTTTTACTCCAAGGGATGTTATGACAGCTTCACAGTGGATTCATATTTAAATATAACTTTAGTCACCTCTTGCATCCTCCAAAACATCCATCACTGTAACTTTAGCCTTTTCATAATTTAAATTAATAATCTTCAGCTCTTAAGTACTGCTTTAGTCTGTTTTGACAGACAAAATTAATACTTTTTGCAGTTGCTGTTGGAAAGTACTAGAAGCCCCAGTTATCAGATGCTTTGACCTTGCCCCTCAAGCCAGTTACTCCTGCTACTTCCATGGGTCTCTGTACCCAGGACCCTCACTGGCAGCAGCCCAGCATGGCTGGGGAGAGATGAGCTATGCCAGCAAAGATGTGCTGCAACACCCTGCCTGAACTGTGCTTTTAGGAAGCAGGCTTCCAGTTATGCTTTTGGCTCCATATCACGAGAGATTTTATGCTGTTAGAAATGGTGCCTATCATTAGAGGGAAGTAGGTATTTTTACAACCTGTACAGGGAAAAATGTCCCAATAACCCCAGTGGGCTCGATTTAGCCTGCTATGAGAGAGAACTGCGGAGTTACTACCGAGAAGGAAAAACGTTCTGGAAAAATCTTTCTGACAAAGCTGGCTTACTTGGGGGGGTTGCTTATTTATTTAGGGGGAGGTCTAGCTGATTTTAATACATTAATACTTTCCATCTGGGGACTTTTTACCCAAACAGGGTCACATATACAGACATATATACTGAGCCTATAGACCAAGCGAAGGAAAAAAACCAACCACCTCAACAAAAATAAGTTCTCCTCTTTCACAAGACTCGGAGCATCCCCAGTCACAAACCACTTTTCTAGCCAGCAGAAGAAAATGAGTGCAGGAAGAGCAGTAATGTTTTGATACCGTTGCCATGGTGTAAAAGTATTATTCCAGATATGAACTTCCATTAAATTTGTCATCAAAATCATATTCAACAGGTAAATCCCTAATACAGGCATGGGAGGCGTAGGACCTTGATGGAGAGCAGCTTTAAGCGGTGCTGATAAGGAGCCAACAAGCTGAAACTGAATCTTGCATTATTTCCCTAGGTATAAACCAGTATTAATTAGGATGCTTGCTGAATGCATTAAGAATATTCCATTAATATCATCTGTTTATTAATGGGCGATGACCATTTCTGAACAGTATTGTACTCACATGTGAAAGCATTCTGCTAAAAAAATATGGTGAAAAAGGATTACATGTTCCACTTTAACACATCATTTAAAACACTCACCAGAAAGAACTAAGTCCACAGGAAAAGATATTATTTATTCATGGGACATCTTCTTGAAGTCTGGAGACTATAAGAAAACTGTCTACACCCCAAAGGAATATTTTTTAAGGCTAAATATTTAGCTTTTATATTGTTAAACAAGGAATACTTAGAGCATTTACTCAGCTGCAGTTTAAAAAAAAAAAAGCTGAAACTAAAAATCCTGTGTAATATCACCTTCTTATTAAATTAATGAAATAGAAAAAATATTAGTTTCTTTTTTTGAAAAATTACTACAACCTATAGCAGCTTTAAAACTTCCAGGAACACATGAGATTTTTCCCAATTGACATTCCCTTCTTCTTTCTCCCATTTTATAATCTTTTTGTAAATGGCTGCATTTCATCTCTAGAACATCGGGTTGAAATATTTTTATTACTATTCAACTGCTTAATGCTTTTACTTTTCCACGATGTACACTTGAAAAATGTAACATGAAATATACACAATGACCAAAAATGTTTGCTAAACCATCCAAATTTAACTAACGCTGATGAAGCCACATGAGGGGAAAGCAAATTGGGAATTTGTAAATCACAGTGTTTGGATGATTATATTTCAAAGGCTGTTCACAAATAATCATTTTAGCATAATGTATGACTCTCCTTGGTGCCCCATGTACTCATCAGTCCTTCTAGAGAGCAAGTTGGAGCACACAGTGGATGTAGCCACTGAACTTCAATTTCTGTGGAGCAATCTCCCTCTTTCCATGTGTTGTATGAGGTATCTACTTAGCTTTTATGAATATCCTTCTTTAGGTTCAGAAATAGCATTTGACCTCTATGCTTTGCAGCATTCATATCAACGCATATTCAGAGCTGGGAATCTGCACTCCGGAGGAGAATAAGGGACAGCCGATAGCAGTTTTCAAAATCTTGAGGAGTGGGAGGTTACTGCAGTTTGTGAGCATGTCAGCATTTTCACTGTGGTACAACACAGTCAATTAGCACAGTAGAAAACCTCAGGTTTTCACTCACAGTAATACTCAAGTGGAAATCCACAGTTAAAATTAAGTGAGCCCTTAGTAGAAATACACAGCAGGTGAACGAGAGCACTCAGAGGATACTGTCACAACCAAGGGGAAATGCAACAAAGGCTGATTCAGACCATGTTTTTCATCCACAAACACAAGTTTAAGGCAGCTTGCATGAACTTCAAGTTAGCAGCTGTACTTTGACGTTACTCGCTGCTTCTATCTGGCCTGAGTCTCCTACCAGGGATTGTCTCATATGACCATTTCATCCTTCCATGACTGAACACATGGTTTAAATAAATAGTTGTGCCCGAAATACCACTATCTATAGTACTGAATTGAAAGCAACCTTTTGGGAACTGTTGCTTCTGAGCAAAGAAATAATCTTGAGCCTGAAGTTCCTCTCACGGTTTCCTCCCCTAGCCTAATACCTATATTTTTCCCCTCTTTCCAAGGTTCTACACATGGTATTTTCTCACAGCTACATCCTCTTTCTTCTTCCTTGATTCCTCTCCCAGCTGCTTTCCCCCTTGTCCAGGTCTGTGTTGCTCTGCCACTTTGCTTTTCTATACCTCTCTGCTCCATCTGCTTCTCCATCAAGCCACCCTCATGGGTAAATGTCTAAAGCAGGCCCTAACCAAGCAACATTCACACTGGAGAAAATAAAGCCTTTTTATTGCCACAGTACTGCCTGCAACTGCCTTCCATCTTTCAGAATCCTTGTTCCTTAAAGGGGTCTTACACACCCCTGGGTAGTCAAGAAAAAACACAGATATAAATTAAATTATCAGGGCTTTCTCCTGAGGGGGAATGTAGCCACTAAATAGAAAACTCTGACAGCTTGGGAGTTAAAATGTCCCATAAGACCAGGAAGTATCTTGATTGAAGAACAGCCACTACCTTTTCAGATGTATCATGGTAATTTTTCTTTCTCTCAAAAACAAAGTTCTAAAGAACATTTTACTGGACATCCCTTGTCCAGTAAGTGATATAGATCACTTTAAGTTTGTCCCTTGGTGTCTCATAAATGGTGGCAATACAACTATGAAACTGTAAACAAACTCATTGTGGAATCATACTACTTCTTGAAAAACAGAAGTACCTAAGATATAAATTTATATCTGCACCATTAAGATTCAGTATTAAGCTGTTTCTCAACTACAACTCAGATGTATATGCAAAAAGTTTCATTCACCAAGATTCATCATGAGTATTGAATTATTAAACAAACAACCTAGATTGGATATTGAATACCAGTTATTATCACAATGTGAAGAAAAAAATCTTGCTCCCTTGAGATTAGACAATTTAATCAGCCTACAGGAATAAATACTGAAAAAGTTAAATTTACTGCTCAGTGCGTACAGTTTCAACCTCTGCTTCAGAAAGATTTAAGATTTGTCTCAGAAGAGTTGTCTCTTCTCAAATTGAACTTACTTTCTTCCACTTTTTCTGTGATTATCAACAAATAAAACAAGAAGATCCTATATTGCATTTGCATTTCAAGTGCAGTAGGTCAAACAACAATGCTTCTCCTACCATTAGTTGAAAACTAAAATTCACATTAAACCCCCAAGCTCTTTTTACTTGTGATCATTTGTCTTATTTTTATCCTACCTACATTTTAATGAAAGAATACTGATGGCAACATCTAGTTTCTACCCACAGAAGCAGACAGTAGAAACCTGAATTAAGGAATGAATTAGAGCTTTTAGGATATAAATCCTACTGACAGTGCCCTGCCACCTGCCCTACAGGAGCTCCTCAGTGGTGAAGTTGGGCTCTGTGTGAGGTTAAGATTATAAGCAATGTCTAAATTACATAATACATCATCTGGAAAACCCAGACTGAACAATCATATTTGAAAAAAAATTCCATCTAACAGATCTTAAACATGAAGGTAAAGAAAATCCTGAGCACCTAACAGTGCAGATAAAACTCTATAGAAAATGGCATCTGCAGTTTAGCTCCAGACAGGAGTACCATTAGCCCCTCCAGCTCACCTCCATATGCCACAGCAGACCTGGTCTGTGGATTTCAGTAGACCTTGGGTGTTCAAGAGCCTACAAGCTCTTCTGAAATTATAAGCTCTTCTGAAATAAAAACAGAGAAGCTCTTACTAAGAGGAGTTTATGGATTGTGACTATGGGAGACACAGTCTATCTTAAAAGGAAAGCACTCAACTGGCCCAAATCAAATCCACCAAAAGCAGACTTTTATTTTGAGTAGGTCGACATATTTCAGCTATTTTTTCTACAATGAGTACAATAAGGATATTTTTCCCTTTCCAGGAGTAAAACCGTTCAGGTACTTCTGATACAAAACACGATGCTTTCAAAACACCACTTAGGAGAAAAATGAGACAGAATGTAAACAGCTCGTACAAACAGAGCAAAACTGGGTATTTTGTGACACGTGGCTCTCCACACAGCTTTCAAGTCTCTGAGAGGCAAGTCATAGAACAGTTCACGCTAACTTCAGCTTTCCATGGGGCTACCAGCTCTCACCAATTAACCACAACACCCAGGAGAATACAGAAGTCGTGTTTACACAACGTTTGGAATGTCTGCTCCTGTTTTGCAGTCCAAGTAGGTCTCATCAGAGTTTAGCCCTACCTCAGCACTACTTCCTAAGGGTCATTTTTTCTGTAAATATGGTTTGTGTGCTGCCCATCAAAGGAAAGGAAGTGGAAAAGGTGAACAGAGCATCTCAAAACTAAAAAGAATTACTGGCCAACTCGCTTCTTCATCCTGTTTTCCCCTTCTTGATTTTATTAATTTTACATAGCAAAACGTGGCAATTTTAAGCACACTTGCAACAGAAATAAAAACACATTCAAAACCATAAAGAGCCATAATGAGGAATAAGCCATGGAGCTCACAAAAATGTGAGCAAAGGGTCAATCCAGCGTTCAGCTCTTTCTCCTGCTCATAAGCACAAAGTGTAGTCACATAGAGAGAACAAGGAAAAAGCTTCAGCTATTTTCACCACAGTGCTAAGGCTACTGGGAAAAGGCTTAAAAAGTTGCAGCTACTTTTTGTTGTTGTTGTTTTACATGATTAAAAGGGGAAACCTTTGGAGCACTTCAAGCACTTCATCAATGCCCATTTAAGAAACACAAAAAGGTGCCTCTCGCATCTGGCAACAGCAATGAAACAGCCCCATTCTTTGAAACAACAGTTCAACAACTGGGTGGGAAAAGCAAAGCAGCAGCTAAACACAGTGCTCTCTGAATAAAACCACATACAATTGAAAGCATTAGCTAGATAAATTCCTGGCTGGTATCTTCAGTCTAAAAAAGCATGACTTTAAAGACTATGAATTTTAAAACCATCAGCTCTGAAAGGATTAGAAGGCTCTTTTAACACTATCATGCTGCCTCATCCTTGCTGTCAATGAAAAACCTGCTGTAGTGATTAGGTGAGCAGAGTTCCTCAGGAGCAAAACAAGCTAGGCCCACTTCCCAAAGTGCTTTCTAGAAGAAAAAAAAAAAAACCAAAAAAACAATTCTCACAGGCCAAAATCAGATATCTTTTTAATTTAGTTTGGGTGTTTAGATGAAAATACAGTGAAAGCCTTGTATTCCAGTTTCTTCAGGGTGCTTAACCAAATAAGAGTTCTGTCACAAACTGGGTAATTTAAAAGTTAGAGTTTCTATTTGTTATTTGATTTTGATTTTTTTTTTTTTTTAATTTCTGGTTTTCTGCTCCATGGCAGGTACTTCTCCCTTCATCCACACACGGGATCCTGGATACATTCCAGAAATTATACCTGTGTAGCACTGGTCAAAAGCTGGTTACTCAGAAGTATTTGCAATGTTATTTAAGAAGTGTGCTGTTCTTACGAACATAATGTACATACCTAAAAATAGGCAGTAAAATCCATATTTTAACTCAATATTAAAGAGTGGCTGAGCAAGTTATCAATCAAGTCCAATCACAATCACTGAAATCTATTCAGGAAATCTAAGGGTTTCCTTCCTTAGATTTCCTTTTTCACAAGCAAAATTCAGGAATTAGATAATAATTTAAAAGTGTTACTTGGGCACATAAACAGTTAAGATTTTTCTAAGCTTCAACATATGATATGGAAAACATGCCAGTCAATCTTAGATTCTCACTAATTAAAATGAGTAAACACTGATAGCCAGAAAATGAGCAATTTTTAAAAACAGATATTCCCCCATACTTCCATATGCACTGAGGATGTTTATTCGCAGCCACAATTCTAGGAAGTCTATTTCAGCATCTTTTACTATGGACTGAAAACAGAATCCACAATTGTCTAACAATGGAGAAATTGTTAACAATATTACCTCTGGAGATGGTTGGCTCTGGGTTTAGTTTTTATTTTAAGAACCTAATTATTTGTTTTTCCATCACACTATTTTTTGCTGTTGGCTTCAGCGCTATCACTTGTCATTAAAAAAAATAAAGAATTATAACCCTGCTTATAACCCACCCCTACAAAAATACATAAATTCATAAATCATTCCAGTACAGGTCATTGTCCAAGCACATATACATCATATATTACAAGTGTTATCTAGGCTTCACTGGTAATCCTATTTCTCCTCTGATTTTCCTATTCAAAGCAACCCTGCTTTTCCAATCCTGAAAATAAAATACTTAATTGCCTGTGTCAAACTGAATGTCATTGCTTCCTCTGTCACTAACTAGAGGTCTAAACACCTTAATGGTCCTAATAGACTGCCCAAAAATTGATGTGGGAAAGAAAACACTCTAAACTAATGCTTTTACAATTAGGAAGAATCACATCCCTGTAAGTGTGACCGGATTACCACCAAGAAGAGAGATCCCTGTGACAGCATCTATGGTCAATGCAGGCTAAGTTTTCATCCTTAGCAAGTGCCACTGGACCTACAATGCCTCCATGCCACGGCAGCCCTGAACAGAAGGTTTGTTCTCACAATTTTATATGGCTTGCACAAAATCTGCAGCCTATTTCCCACCCTCTCCCCATCCTGCTTATTTAGACACATATTTCTCCAATGTAAGGACTGAATCACACAGTACTGTGTACAATGAAGTAGGCAGTCTCCACAAGTCCAGTATAAATTATAATTTAATATGACCTAAAAATTTGTGAAGTCATATAAATGCAATACTTTAATGTGGAAAGTTTAATAGGATGTGTCCTGATTTGATTATTTCTATACTTGAATGGCTGGACAAGCCAAACTCAAAGACCTATGCACTTCCAGTTCCACACATCACTTCTCAGATTTACAGCCTCGGTAACTGAAAAATAAAGAGACCCAAAATACAGCCTGTTCTTGCAGGAGGATAGGAAAGGAATTCAATACCTTGCCTGCCTCTAGAAATCCAGGCCGTCCAAGACAGAAGGCCAGTATCATGATGCAACTGTCTGAAGTAAAAATGAGACCATGTGTGCCATTTATTCCCCAAAGGATGATACCGTACACATAAATGACACTTCTCAGTAAGGTTATTCTGCAGTCACATGGACGCTCACACAGAGATTGAAGTCTACTTTGCTCTTTACATATTCTACATATTCTTACTGGCTACAATTTATTACTGGATCATGTTTTAACCTGTCCCTTGCGATTTCCCTTTCCACGTCCTGCTTCCAGGAAATGAGCACTCCTGCTGACAAGCTCATGTCTGCTAATCTCAGCAAAAAAAAAAAAGACAGCCCGTCACTTCGTACAGAAGCAGCCAAATAAGATCTGAAAGGTCCTGCCCTCAGGAGAAGTACTTGTTCCTCCCATTTCCATACACCAGCCTGGGAACAGGCGAGATGAAGCCTAAGCTGGACATCAGCACTGCACAGACCAAGGGCTAATGATAGATAATCAGGAGGAAGGAAATGCAAGCCACTCAACAAAACCAATGCTATTATTTGACCTCCTATTCCCCTTCAGATGGTCTCACCCATGCCTTTTGTACCAGAAGAGCATGGGATAAGAAACAGGCTGTGCAATTTGTTCCAACCCTCCAATTCCCCCTTCAAGGCCCTGCCCTACTCTTCCTTCAAGCATTTTTTGCCCTCTCGTTGATCACTCATCATTATTCCACAGAGAGAAAGAAGGGAGTTCAGTGAGACGATGTGGTGGATACATGACTGGTCTACTGACCTCTTCCCTCATACAGCCATGGGATTTTTCTAGTAGACTGTGTTTTCTGCCATTTGCTGGTTTATTTTTGTAATCAGCCTTTCATATGTGGCAGATGGTGTTCCGAAAGAAAAGACCATGAGAACTGTACCGCTATTGCAAAGCAAAGATCCACCTAGCCTGAGATCCTGCTTCTAACAGATGCCATGAAAAGACGACCCAGAAAAAGTATGAGAACAGGATAACCAAGCCAAATATTCAAATGCTCCCAAAATCCTCCTAGTGTTCCACATGCTTTCAGCTCAGGGAACTCCTCAGTTAGCCTCAGTTTCTAAATATTCCTCAGTGGTTTTCTCATCCATGAACTCATCCAGTCTCTCTCTAAATCATAAGCATCTGCAATACTCTTTGGCAATAATTTTCACAAGCTTAGTAGCCATTGGCTAGAAAAATTGGCTTTTGCATACTCCAAACCAGGCACTTTTTATGCAGGTGTTGTAAGTTAGAGGTTTTTTATTACACTTTTTAAGAACTTTCTCGGAACACAGGAAGCTCCCCTGTGCTCAGCTTTCCCAAGCTGTGTTCAAGATAATGATGCTAAATCTGCCACCTCACACACCAACACCATTAACACCACTAGGAATTCACCTGTTCTGCTCTTGAGCATCTTCATCATATTTGAGAGACGCCACCTCAGTCTACAAATGTGACACTACTCCTTTGTCCATTTGCTTCATAACTTCTTTCACAGTTGTTTTACCTTCAGAAAAAGCCTTTAAGTCACCAACAAGAAAACTTTCTCTGGCATGAATCTCCCCAGTTTCTTCCAGAGGCACTAAGGTGCCACTTACCCTCCCTGGTGGGATTTCCATGTTCTCTGCTCCACTTCTCCTGGGCTGCACATGGTTTCAATTGGCAACCACATGAGACAGCAACATCACTTCTTGTTCAGGCAAAGCAATTTTGCCAAACCTTCGCTTATCATCTGTAAGACTTAGAAGCAAGTAGATTTTTCATGGGGGCAGAAAGGGGAGAAAGCCTGGCTGTTTTTAAAGAATACAATATTCTTCTCTGATCTTTGTCTCTTTTTGTTTTGCCAAGTGAAGTCAGTGAAAAACAGTTTTGTACTTTGTACAGTTTTATATAAAATCTCAGCCCACAAAAAATTACTTTATATTAATCACAATTGAATAATCAAATAGCTTATTTTTGTCCATGGTTCACAAACTCTACACTGATTTTAAGTGGTCAGTCTTAGACCTCTTTAAAAGGTTTGAGGGTGAGAGTAAATGGGGATTTTAGCAATACATTGTAATACACAACCAAAATAAAATAAGAAGGCAATCGAGAAATGAAACTTACTGAGAAGAATTCACATCAATTTGAAGAAATTACACAGAAATGAGCTAGTCAGTGACCTTCTGTAAATAAGACTTTTTTGCTGTGTGCCTTGTTTATAGCAAATGCATTAGAGATCTTTTACATCTTTCCAGCTTCAGCTTTGACATAGGAGTTTGCTTTTTCTTTACTAATCTGACAGACCTTCAGTGACATCAGCTTTATCCTGGAAGGTATCACGTGCAAAGTGTGCAAATGGAAAACCTCCAGAAATGCTCAACTTAAAGACGAATGAGCCTGACTCACCTACAGAAGGACAAGGCACTAAATGTAATTGGCTTAAATTCTACTTTTGGTATTTTTAAATTCAGTATTATTTTGGAGTAATGTTAAAAGTAATGCTGAAAACCTCCTGGGGAACAGAGGATCTTAGGTAAAGCAAGTATTTGCTTTATTTGATTCTGATGAGAATAAAGTGGATGGAATTGTCTGGAATATATTAATAACAAAAAGACTGTAAGTCACAGCATTTTGACCTGATCATCTTGGCATACAAAAACATGACTCTACAAGCTCTCTAGCCCATGGCTGAATGAAACAAACTAATTTGAATAAGAATGTATTCCAAACAAAATGTTACTTAACTACAAAAACTCCTGTTATTTTCCAATTGCAGGAAACAAATTTTAGTTGACAAATATGAGGCCAGTCAGACTTCTATTTATATGTAATTTTAACATATCAAAGAACCTTACTTGAATATTCATACCAAATTTTAAACATAAGACTTGCAGACTAGTATATAAAGGCAATAACTTTACATTAGAAAATATTCCTTTTTATAAAAAAGTTTTACTCTGTACAAATCTTCATGCATTGCCTCTGCTGCTGTCATACCCTTTATTTGTATTGTAGTAAATATTTTGTATATTAATCTGTAACAAATCAAGATTTTTTTTGCCTTTTAGAAAAAGAAAGCAATCAAAAAAAATCTATAGTGTTTTGTCTTCCCACAGTGTTTTTGGGCAATCAACCTCACTGGCAAAGTCAAGCTGATTAATGCAGTTGAAAGGTCCATTTCTATTGACAGTGCCTTTGCAAAGCAAAAATATTCCAGTCACTGACTAGTAAATAAAAAACAAACAAACAAAAAAACAGTTTAGCTTTTAAAATCAGTATTTGAATCAAACAAATAAGAACAGTCTAAGCAACAAGCAAGAATTAAATACAGATGACAAAAAGAACTATGCTAGTTTAAGATAAGGTTTTATACTTCCACATCAGTGTTCCATACAGAGAAAGAACCCAAACAGTGGTCATACTCCCAGTCCTTCAGTGCTTTTGCACAATGCTGAAACTCAGACAAACCTAAGATTAAGATTGCAAAGAAGCAGATTTCCCTTCTGCTGTCAACACTTTTATATTTGTGTTGGTTGGCTTGACTCCTTGATCTCCAAGGAATCATCCTGAAGATCACAGGCAGATACAGAACCAGGAGAGCAAAGAATATTTAAGTAGCAGAATTACTCAGTGGGAATATGCAGGTGTTTGTCTGCAAATGCATTAAGATTCTGATGTTGTTTTATTTTGAAGTTCCTTTCTAGCCTAAACTGGTTAGATTTAAAAACAGGCCTTAAAACATCGTACTATTTCAACTGAACTGATTATTCTGATCTTTAAATGATCAATCCTTTCAAATTTTATTTTTGGCACTCACCTGAAAATACACAAAACAAAACAAAAAGTTTTATACTGCACTTCCCTCTCCCCCCCCCCCTATCTTTTCCTTGAGGACAAAAGAAGTGTTGGTTTGGCCCCAAAAGACAAAGGCAAAAATCAAAACCAAGCTTGTATCGTACCAAATAGGCATTTCTCTCCTGAAATCCACATTGGATCATCGCTAACAATGGAAGCTGGAGAGGAAAATTCTCTGCTTTTTGCAGAGCATTTCACTGCAAACCCCTTCTGGTATATGCATTATACCACAACAATAAAATATCATTCTTCATAGTCTACCAAGAACCTCCAAGACACATATCAAATATAAGAGCAGACAGGTTTTGATACCAGAATACACCCCTGATAACCATGAATTTACATAGTATTATCATCTCCTGTAATGTTTGGTACTTAATAAACAAATATGGGAAAATAATGAATCACTTTGAAAATTATCCTAGCTTTCTGTAAGGGTCTCTTAAAACAGATAAAATATTGTGGGGTTTTGTACATGAAGTCTGGTCTGATCCTATTGCCTGTCCTTTTCTCTTGGTATAAAGTCTTGCTGTGTCACGAGGGCATAGATATCAGCCCCTTTTGTCTACCACAGAGTTTGCAGATGGGTCTCACATGCAGACAACCACACCAAGAAGGTAAAAGAAAGCTCATCATTACACTCTTTTTATTAAAGGCCTGGTGGGTCTTGATTCATTGCAGATTCAGCATCCAGTTAAGTGAAAGGAAGTTTTCCAGCTGAAGTGGAAGCCCTAGGAAGAACTGGATCAGGCTAATGAGTGACATTAGGCTAACAACTCCCCTGTGAAGATAGGCTGACGAAATTGAGGTTGTTCATCCTGGAGAAGACAAAGCTCCAAGGTGACCTTAGAGCAGCTTTCCAGTACCTGAAGGGGACCAACAAGAAAGCTGGGGTAGGACTTTTTGCATGGGTGTGTAGAGGGAGGACAAGTGGCAGTGCTTTAAAACCTGAAGAGGGGAGATTATATTAGATACTAGGAGGAAATTCTTTACTACGAGGGTGGTGAGACATTGAAACAGGTTACACAGAGAAGTTGTGAATGCCCCCTCCCTGGAAGTGTTTAAGGCCAGGTTGGATGGGGACTTGAGCAACCTGATCTACTGGGAGGTGTCCCTGCCCATAGGAATAGAACTAGATGGTTAGAAGTAGCATTATTTTCCTCTCTGAGTCAGTTTCATCCTTTAAAATAAATCTGAAAGATTGACTGTTGCCTAAATAATTCTTAAAAAAAGATTCATCACAACCGATGCCTCGTTAACAAGCAAACACCAGCTTCACACAAAGTAAAGACAACCAGCAGCACCTGCAGTAACATTATAACTTCCTGGAGTAAACTGGGAAACCAGGACAGACAAAGTACTCTGGAACATTAATAGTGCTCAACCAATATTGGTAGAATCCAGCAAACCTGTTGTATCATCTTAGAAATGCATTCTTTTTCTTAGAATCCAAATCTCTAAGTAATACAACTTATCCCCTCAAAACCTAATTGTAACACCCAGTCAGTTGATGCTTTTAAGACATTTCATCTTACAAAGACTGAAAAGAAAAAAATAATTACAATGTTTTATCTGAGGGCTTTGCAAAATCTAGATTTCAGTGCAAATATTTTCTGTGATGCTGAATATTCCACATCTAAACCCCTTCAAGTTCTGAGGTGGAAAAAAGCCA
Source organism: Heliangelus exortis (assembly GCF_036169615.1). Taxonomy (NCBI): domain Eukaryota; kingdom Metazoa; phylum Chordata; class Aves; order Apodiformes; family Trochilidae; genus Heliangelus; species Heliangelus exortis. Next base: position 38,664,267 of record NC_092424.1, read on the forward strand.
AAAGACAATCACAAGCTTCTGCAATCGTTTCTGGAAGAGGGAAAAACTTGAAACTTTTTTTTTGCGTGAAACATTTTGTTCTAGATATACATATATACATTTTTTTTTTTTTTTAATACAAGCTTATGTTAGCAAAAATCATAACCAGGAAGCAATTTAAGCTCCAAACATTCCATGCTAAAAGAGTAGTTTTTCTCACAGAAGCAAAAATTTCCCATCAGCTCCATTTTTTTTCCCATCAGAACTTCAAGTTTTTGATCACGGAACACTTGCCAAAAGGAAAAGTAGTCCTTCAGTCTTTCAAAGAGCAGACAGGCATCCATTCCACTGGAGAACCTGTTGATGTTACTGCTGAAGAAAAAAACAATCACTTTTCCTCTCTAACAACCTTATTTATTGTATTTCTATGAAAAATGTTCTGGAACGTAGTAAAATAATTTACAAGCAACTGCAGACACTGGAATGAGTAAGGATTCAAAACTACACCTACATATTCTTTGGCTTTACAGGTTTTAAAGATGCTGCAGCCTGGTCCCAATAGGATCAGCCATTATATGTGTATTAATCCACTACAGCATCTCTTTCCTTCTGTAAGTCAATGCATTAGGTGATGAGCTCTGGCAATTTGCAAAATGTTTTTGAAAACTTTTGCTCTAAATTACATCAGAAACATGGTTATTATTTTACAAAGCATTTCCATAAAATTATGAGATCAGCAACCACCTCATAGCTTTGGTAAAAAAAAATAAAAAAACATGCAACCACAGAGTAAAACCCAAGACCATTAAACCCCCACTGCATTTTACAATGTTTTTTTCAGAGAGATTAAAAAGACCTATACCATTTAATGCTACTTAAACACAACCATTGCTGCATAAATAGTCAACATCACATTCACACAGCTGACAGCAATTTCTACCACAGAAGAGAGATGATACAGTGTGCCAGTAGCTGCTGTTCAAAGGATTTGACATCCCACTATGTTTAATACAATACTGGGGGAAAAAACAAAGAAACTAGAAAAAACCAAAACAAACCAAAACAAACCAAAAACAACAAACAAACCAAAAACAAAAGCCCAAACCCTAGGTTTTTTACAAAGCCTGAAGGAGTCCTGAGTTTACAAAGTATTTTCAAAGCAAGCCCTCATACAGTACTTTTTTCCACTGCACTATCTGGAAAAATCTTTTTCATACAGAAGAGATCTCTCTTGCCCATGTCAATTGTTAACCCTCTCAAAGCAGACACTTGCTCTCCTGACAGGAAGGCACCAGCAGTGCATGGTCACAGTCTCACCAGGATTTGCTTCCTCCCTTTGCAGTCCCTGGGAATCCTGGTGGGTGCCAAGCAGCAGAAAGGATGCAGGAGCAAGCAGATGGGGAAGAGCTTGTTAAAAATACCTCTGCCTGTGAAAATGGCCATGCACTTGCATACCAGCAAAGCAAATGCTGGTGAGGCATATTGGTAGGGAAAGTTTAAATCTTGGGGTAAAGTCTGAGAGATGAATGCAGCCCAACCCCAGGCCCTGAGCCCATGGCACCAATGATGTCTCCAAGCAATTTAAAACCTTCCCATTCCCTTAAATCTCCGTTTCCCCATCAATGCTACCTGTTTTTCTTTTTTTTCTTTCCTTTTTTTTTTTTTTTTTTTTTTTGTAAAATCTGGGGGCAGGCTTTTTACAAGGACATATAGCAATAGTTAATGGCTTTAAACTGGAGATGTTTAGGGCCAAACTAGATGGGGCTCGGAGCAACCTGGTCTAGCAGGAGATGTCCCTGCCCACGCAGGGTGGTTGGAACTGGGAGATCTTAAAAAGTCCCCCTTCAACCCAAACTATTCTCTGATTCTATGATATGATTTTATGATTCCTAATAATATACAACCCAGGAACCCTCCAGGCAACAGCCTTTCATCCAATGTGTCCAAAGAAATGGTAATTTCAGGAACACAATACACAACTTAAAGGATTTCCATTCAAGTTTATTTTTCCCTCACAGTGCTCAGGATTTCCAGAATTGCTGAAGTTGCTTTTTCTAGCCTAGTTTATCTCTGATCAACCTTTCTCCTTTGTTACAGAGAATTTGTCCAACAGTGTTGTCAGAGGATCACCGCAGGGTAAATCTGAGCTGTCACTCCTATTCCTAGTTTTGGATCTTGACATGACACTACCAGTGGGACACTCACTCACAGCAAATACCAGAAAATTTACATTAATTTATGGCAGTTATTTATTACCAGTTTTTAACAATCTTTTAATATTTTGAAAAATCGTGCCAAGATCTTTCACAGGGAACAAAAGTTCCTTTCTGTATATGCAAGAGCCCTGGTTCGTCTTTGTAGAGTATTTGTGCCTGAATGTTAATGTTTTATAAGCTTTGCTACAAAATGCCTGTTGTTCATCTGTACTCCTTGTACCTTTTTCCCCCCAACTTGAAAACTACAGCCTCACTCATCTGCAGCAATGAAGACACCCATCTGAATTCTCCTCTGCCCCCACCTCCCTTAACTGAGCTTTGCTACTTCCCACCTCACATTTCTTCAGTCCTTAAGAAAAGCACAGGTTTAGAAAAAACACCAAAAAGTGAGAAGAGAACCCAACTCTGCAATTAACCTTCTTGCAACCAAACTTTTCAGCTCAACTCACTCTCATACCTAATGCTCAGAATAACCATACACAAGCAGCTGCTTGCACTCTTACTGCCAGAGATTTTCCACTACAAGATCCATATAAAAGCTGATGAAATTTCAGCAGCTCCGTTCTTCTCTCCCCTCTGGTCAAATCAGGGCCACATCCAACCTTGCTCTACAGAGGTGATGATTAGTCATCTCTTTCAGTTTAATGTTTTCCATTACAATTTTCCACTTCTGAGAAAAATTTTCCAAATCTGAAGGAGCTTCCCCTTCTCATCTTCCTCCTCTCCGTCCAAGAAAAGGAGAAAAAAACCCTTGATTCTTAGTAGACTCTGCAGCCACAAGCACTCTTTTTAAACATCTTGTTTTATAGAATTGTTATTTCCAACCAACCCATTCTTATTGTACATTAGTACACAACTAGCTTTTTTTTTTTGCAAAATAACACTTAGCAAGAAACAGTTCTTTTGCAGATTTCATTCTTTTGCTACTTTTCACACAGCTCAAATGTATACACACGATAAATAAGCTATAATTTTGGTTCTAAACCAGCTGTCGTCTCCTATGAAAACTTGCTGCTCGCAAATAATGTTTGTTGCACATTCAATCTTTTAAAAATGTAATACCCACAATTATGCTATTGTTATTAAAGCAATCATAACAGATACCATATGGACTTTAAAGTGGCTTTGAGTACAGATTTTTAATAAGCACAACATCACTAATTCATTTTACAAGAAAAATCCATGCCACAAGCTGCCCACTATCAGTAACGTATATAGCTTACTCAGTTGCTTGGGGTTTTTTTATGCTGTATGTACAGAGAATAACAATACAACTCATAGCTTCTATTGGTATCTCACTTTCAAAGACTCTCCAAACTTGCTGCACATCATATTTTTAATACAACAGCAACTGCATGCCAGAATTAAATGCTCCTGCAAATATGCCAACTTATAGCTGTGTTCCTCACCAGGAATTAGTGCCAGGATAAATGAATGGCACATTCAGCTAGATGTTCTCGCTCTACAAAATAAATAATATACTGTATACAGTCCTTTTGTATCTGTCTCTTAATTATTTAATTTTTTTCCATCTTTATCAACAAAAGCTGAATAGGCTAGAAATGAAGTTCCAGAAGGCTGTCAATTATCCAGACAAGGATTAGTCTGAATAGAATGCAATTTTTTCTACCTGCACAATGCACAATTCTGCACTATCTAAACTTATTACACCCTTTCTCAAAACACAGAGCTTTCTTCCCATCATTACACACACTGAGTGGCTGGATGCTCACAGCTGCAGGGTCCGCGGTGTGTCAGAGCTGAGTGCTGGGGTGTTGCTGGCAAAAGAAAAAAAAGGGGGAGCTTAAATTGTAAAAGCTATCGAGTGGCAGATAACTGGAGGGAGAGAAACTGAACTTCTGAATGTTCAAACACAAACACTTGCAAGCTGCAGCTGGTACAGATGTGAGTCCCATCTCCCTTGGCCAGCATCCTCCCTGCTGGGAGATGAAGCAGAGATCTAGTAAAGGCAATGCTGGGAAGATGCAATGTCAGAGCACAATCATCAGGGTAAAGCCTCTCATCTTGGTTCTTAAATAAACCACAGTATACAGACACTAGAGGTTTCACCCATTACTCTCCCCCTTTTTTTTAATGTTTTTCATTTATGACATGTAGTTTGTTTCCTGTTTTCTAAAAGACACATCTTAGCTGCACACTTTACCAATACACAGTGCCCCTACTGCAAAATCTTTTAAGTCTGAGGGCCGTCCATTCATACAGTCAATTCCCCTGATCAAACAGCAAGAAAATTTTAGCTATAACTGAAGCTTGTGGAGTTGTGATTGTGATGTGACTGAGAAGAGGACAGTCTTCTTCTCAGAGCCAAACATTAATTTGTTGAAGAAGTTTAAGTGGCCTGATTGTGTCCCATTCACAAAACCTTCATACTCACTATACTCTCAGTGCCTTCAGACAGTCAATTTCCCATTCACAGCCCAAAAGTGCAAATGATTTACCAGTTATGTGTATTCACACCACGTGTTAAATGTCTCCTCCTACACAACTGGATTCCTTTATCTACTACAACCTCTGAGGCACACGTCTAATTTCACCTGAGTTTGCTATTCAGAGATAGTATATCGTCTTTATTTTAGTATGGATTATTCACAGTGCCTTAGGTGCTTACACTATGGGCATTTTATAAGTGTAAACTTGATTGATTGGTCACAAGACTGCTTTGGATAGCTGTAAAATGGATTTGGCCCCCAGCCAGCGTTTGCTCAGCTCAGATATACTGTAGGACAGAGATAACATTTCAGGAATTCACAATGAATATGCTAAGAAGTTTTACAAACCCATATTTGTACGGTTGATACTATACATGCATTTCTAAACATTTCTCAATAGTAATGCATACTACAACACATAAGAGAATTCTGGCTGGGTATCTATCAGCAAAGAAGCCTTATAAAAATGTGTTTTCAATAACTGGTGTGAAGTCAGCCCACTCTCTGCTGATTAGATACAGTCGCAGTTCAGAAACAGCCCTACTCGGCATCGTAGGAAGCAATCACTCGCTGTACAGAGGCTTGAATTGAGAGCTTCATGCTTTATGCTGAATGGCTACATGCAAAAAGATCAAGAAGACTGCATTAATTGCCATCTTCAACTTGAATGGCAAAAAGAAGCAAGTGTTGTTTCAAAAAGTCCACTCTGTAAGATTAGAATTAGAGAATCTTAGAATTTTCAGGGTTGGAAGGGACCTTTAAGATCACCCAGTTCCAGCCCCTCCGCAACGGGCAGGGACACCTCCCACTAGATCAAGTTGCTCAGAGCCCTGTCCAGCCTGTCCTTAAAAAATTCCAGGGATGAGGCTTCCACCACCTCTCTGGGCAATCTGTTCCAGTATTTTACCACCCTCATGGTGGAGAACTTCTTCCTAATATCTAATCTAAATCTACCATCCTCTAGTTTGAACCCATTCCCCCCAGTCCTATCACTACCTGGCATCCTAAAAAGTCCCTCACCAGCTTTCTTGTAGGCCCTTCAGATACTGGAAGGCTACAATAAAGTCTCCTCAGAGCCTTCTCCTCTCCAGACTGAATAAACCCAACTCTCCCAGTCTGTCTTCATAGGAGAGGTGCTCCAGCCCTCTGATCATCCTCGTGGCCCTTCTCTAGACACGCACATCCATGTCTCTGGGGCCCATCCATGTAAAAGGGGCTCCAGAACTGGATGCAGTACTCCAGGTGGGGCCCCAGGAGAGCAGAATAGAGGAGGAGAATCACTTCCCTCAACCTGATGGCCACACTTCTCTTGAGACAGCCAAGGATCAAGGATTAACTCACTATAAGTAATGCTGTTTTATCAAGGCACAAAAGCAGCAATATCCTATAAAGCTATGGGTTTTATATATATTATACAAGCTTAATACCAAGATTGTTTCTTATATTCCAGATAGTCTCTTCCTACCATTTTATGCTTCCCACTCAGGTGACTGACTTGACTTTTCAGTCTTAGTGGTTATAAAGGAGCCCTCATGTAAGCTTATACACCTATTCCAAAAATCTTGTCTCTAGGAGCAGAAGATATGAGATTAAAGCAAGACAAAATGTTTTTCCAAAAGATATAACTTTCTAGGACTCTGCAGTTTCCCAATACTGAACCAATATTGAAAAAGATTGCAGCCATTACAGCCAACTGTCTGATGGATCATCCATTATTCTGTATCTGCACTACCTTAATTTAATATTCAAACCAATAAAATCCAGTTTGATAGTGTAATTCTCTTCTTTTCATGTATTTGCTCACTAACACCTGTACTACGCAGCAGCGTCACAGCTATCTTGATTTCAAACATTTGAATTTTAGATTTTTAAAATCCTACACCATTGTTTTAACTTTTTTTTTTAACAAAAAACCCCAAAAACAACAGGATGACCCTGATCTTTAAAAAAATTCTTCTAGAAGAGCGGGTATATTATTAAAGTATTGTGTAATATATGTACGGTCTGTGTTCTTAAAAACATTGGAAAAGGAATTTCTTTTTAATCTTTATTCTTTAAATCATCCTTTCCATAGCAACTCATGCACATAACTTCCTTTATTGCTGGTATAAAGCAAAATCAGACAACTTAGGCAATGTTAATAAGATATCTAAGCCATTTCAAAAGAAAATCATACAAAATAATTTAACTTACGCATACTTTTAGAACACTCTTTGATTAATATAGTTTTAATTTCATAGCCACATTAAACTTAACATTGACATAATACGAAGACAACGAGTACCATTTTCCTTTCTCAGGTGTTTAATGAAACTGTGGATTTTCTTTCAAGAGCCACACAATAGCTAAGCACACAGCCAAACATAATCACACAGCAGCTGGGAAGACAAAGAGAACAGGGGATTATTTTCCCCCAACCTTCTCAAGGCAAAAGAAGAAACACACACTTGGACATCTGAAGAGCTGGGTGCCCTACATCAATTACCCAGTGCAAATAAGTTTGGAAGCACCAACCTTTTAACAGAAGAATATTTTCTTTTAACAAACATGCTATGAGCCAATAGGAAATATTTTGTGTTGTAAGAATTTAAGAATGAAATTTGGAAACATGGGAAATATTTTTTTCAGCAGCAGACAAGCTATGTATTTTGGAGACTTCTCTTTACAGAAAAAGCCTAAGTACAACCATAAACAGCATGAAACTCTCTCAGGGGCCTCTAAATTTTGACATAACAATTTGACAAACCCCAGCCAGGTACAAAGCAGCATTTGCCCAAGACAGACCCAGATACCTTTTCCTAAATTTTGAGTCAAGTCAGACTGGAATAATGAGTGTTATAAGGGAGAAAATATGTCAGAATTTTCCCCCATAATAAAACCTGAAATAATTTTCATCTGAGGGCTCCAAAAAGCTCTGCTGGATATTGCTGAAGAAGCAATGCCAAGGAAAAGCCACCTTTTTCCTCTTAAAGACAGCCCTGACATTAACTTACAAATATCCCTGCAGACTGATTCACTAAAGCACCAAAGCATATGTTCACCTTTAAGAACACATATAGTCGTGACTGACGTCAATGTAACGAGGCTCACACTTAATGGTTTGCTGGATCAGGTCCTAGTCCACAGTTGGTTTCCCATAAGCAGCTGTTAATCTATTGCTGATCATCTGTGTGCTAACACAGCCTCAGAAAATAAGAAGAAAAGATACAGACGAGATGGACTATTATGACCGTTCACTGAATCATCAAAGGAGAGGCTTTACCAGCCGTGGACAAGCTAAATAAAAATAGACTTTGGAAAATAAAAGAATAATTTTGTCAAGATCATGCTGTTAACCAGCATCTAAACATAACACAATCTGGCTACTGCAGTTCAGGCTACCACTGAAGCTCAATTTCACCCCTTGCACTGCAGAATTTTTATGACTTCCTTCTTTATAACTTTCTTAAGTTGATTTTTAAGGTAATCCATTAAATCGTTGAGGTCAGAAAGAGTATTTTTCTCTCCTCAGTAGTGGCATGGTAATGTCAGTGCTAAAGAGGCATCATTTATGCAATCTTTTGTATCAATGCAATGAAATCCCTCCAGTAAGTGGTATGATTTTGTATTTTCTATCTCAAGAGAAAGCTGGTGAGACATGGGCCATCACAGATAAATGTTATTTACAAAATGAAACATGGCATTTAACAAAGGAAACAATAGTTTCTAGGTAGGATGCTAGCTAAGTAGGTCCCAGCTGTGAAAGCATCAGAATCACCTTTTCCTCCTTTCATTTAGAGCTCAGACAGCCTATGCAGTACCTTACTAAGAGAGATACTACTGAAATTTAAAAAAAAACAAAACCAAAAAAAAACCAAAAAAAAATCACAGAACAAGCAAACAAAACACAAAAAAAACCCCACCACACGTAAATCTTTTCGCTAGTGCACTACACAATAGTCCATCAAGAGGAGCACAAGAAGGTTACCTTTTTTACTTCTGAAACTCATACTAAGAAAACTTTTTAAAAATTCAAATAAGACATATCCCGCCACTGGTTTCCCCAAGTAATCATCAATAGCTTCGGAACTACCAGGTTTCAAATGGTTAAGTAAGGCCTTCTTAAAATGCATAGGCATATTAATGAAATGGTATTATACCTTTTTTTTTTTTTTTTTTTTTAGCTGTATAAAAATCTAGTATTTATTAAGCTAGAGTTAGGGTTCTGCTTGCAGCTTCAGTACCTCTGGGGAAAATAAAAGGGTTTTAAATGGTTTGGGTTGGAAGGGACATCTTAAAAATCATCTATGGGCAGGGACACTTCCCACTAGACCAGGCTGCTCAAAGCCCCATCCAACTTGTCCTTGACCACTTTTAGGGATGGGGCATCCACAGCTTCCCTGGGCAACCTGTGCCAGTGTCTCACCACCCTCACAGTGAAGAATTTCTTCCTAATGTCTAACCTGAATCTACCCTCCTGTCCACCAGCAGTCTGCTGAAGAAAAGAGTGGGCACTCGTGGCGTACGGGTGCACAGTCCTCCGAGTAGGACACATCCCTTAGATAAGCAATGCATGAACACCGAAGAAGTGTGCTTGCCCCAGAAAAATCACCTGATGATGATTTTGAGTTCTTTGCCAGAGATCAAACACAAGAGACCAGTGTAGGGAAGGAAGGCTTGGAGTCCCTGAAGGCAAAAAGCCTGGTTTGGGCAGCTCAGAAGTGCAGCAGCAGCAGGTGACAGAGCAGCAGAGCCGAGTACATTGAGTAGCAGCAAGAACTGTGACAGAAACATTCACAGCGCACAGGGCCTGCAGGGCCATCTACTCTTGCCAGGGCACTCTCCTCTGCAGCTCTGCAGAGCTGATGTTACCTGCAGAATCCAGAGGAGTTCTGAGCAAAAGCTTTTCCTTGTTTATTCCCTCACGACACATACTAATATAGTCTAAATACAAACATAACCCACTATCCTATATGGCTGCTGACAAAGCTTGAAGCTGAAGATGATCCAGCTCTGCACAAGCTTCTCATCACAACTGCACTCACCTCCAGATATCATGTGCTGGGGGAAAAACAAAAGGGTTTGAGAGTAAAGACCCACACTGTTCTGTGCAGAGGGTATTCAGGGGAAAGAGGGAAAGCATTATCTTAGACCTGCCATGTTTTCCTCCCCAGCCAAGCTGCTCTAGCTCCTGCCAGACACCCCTCTCCTTTACCCGTGCAGCATAAATCCTACAGACCCGAAAATGCTCTCCCTCCTTTTGAGAATAATTCTACTGTAGAACGTAAAAGGTACACTCTGCTTCACCTAGCGTGGATAATGAAGTTAAATCCTGTAGCCTGGAGGGAAGCAGCTGCCCTGGAGCAGAGGAACAGCACTGCAGCCTCTTTTCACTCAACTACAGTTAACCTCAGCTCCTATGTGTGTTTTGGCTCAATACCTTCATCTTTGGTAGAATTCAGTCCAGAGTGGCTGTTCTGGCTTGGGCTGCAGTTACAATTCAGATTTCTTTTTTAAACTTGGGCTAAACCCTGTCATTTTTACAGGGAGCACAGCAGCAAATGCATCAAAGTGTTCATGGTCTTCTGATAACTTTCCCACTATTTGCCCTAAAGGACTTGCCTGCTCCAAAACTGTCATCATTAGCTTGGGCAAGGGGGAGAGCTGAAGGCTGCAAAAGCATTCTAAGTAGAAAGGAAGACACAGTTTGTCCCAAGATGCTCTCAGGGTAGCACAGAAATAGCAGGAAAACACTACCAAGGGTATAGTTCTGCTCCAAGCCCCACCACACAGGCACTCAGCCCCAGGACCCTCTGCTTGCAGCTTCAGCACCTCTGGGGAAAAACTCTTCCTTGGTACCTCAAGCAACCCCAGTAAAGCAAATTACTGTCCACCTCGTCTGCAATGCTCAGCAGCACCAACATGGCTATTTAGCTTTAACTAGAAGACAGTTTAGGATTTTAAGTTGGTGGACTGAGAAGGTGAAGTTGGTGGACTGAGAAGGATTTGCACATAGCCACTGTCTCCAAGCCATGGCCATTTGGAGATACAGAGATATCACAATGGAGATAATTTTATTACATGAGCTGAGCAAACTGTGGCTCAGGTTATCATTGCTCACTGATGCTGCTTTCTCATTGCTGGAGAAGAACTCTTTTACAAGAATGTGTAATGATAGGAGAAGACGTAATGGCTTCAAACTGGAAGAGGGGAGATTCAGGTCAGACATCATGAAGAAATTATTCACTGTAAGGGTGGTGAGATGCTGGCACAGGTTGCCCAGGGAAGCTGTGGATGCCCCATGCCTGGAAGTGCTCAAGAGCAGGCTGGGTGGAGCTTTGAGCAACCTGGTCTAGTGCAAAGTGTCTCTGCCCATACAGGGGGATTGGAATGAGATGATTTTAGGGTCCCTTCCAACCCAAACCATTCTGTGATTCTAAGATTCTGTAATTATCAGAGAAAGTGTCATTTTCCCCCTAGGGACAAGTATCTGAATACTGTAGCCATTGTGACAGGTGAAGAAAACCCATTCCCAAAAAGCCACCTCCTAAGACAAGGGATGAAAGATACATATATGGAAGGTTGTTAGCTTATAATAAACATAAATATGTTTACAAACGCATTTTCCAAAGAAAGTAACTGAACACTGAAAGTGCAAGAAAAATATATCACCTGGGGGAAAAAAGGGGGCATGGGAACAGAGAGCAGCAGGCACCGAGTTGCAGGGATGACACACAAGGATGCTTCTGCAGTTAAAGATTTTAAAAACAACTGGTGGGACAAACAGTAACCCAGCTAATCCTTGGTACTGGCACGCTGCCTATTTAGAGAGAGCAGCAGCTGGTGAATCTGACGCAAGTCTCTGCATCCAAAGCAGGAACTTACTGTAATGAAACCATAGCCCACATTGGAAAAAAGACTGTAAACTCAAAAAAACCCCATCAGGATCTCAATACACTATGTGCTGCATTGAATTATTTCCATTCAAATAAAATTAACCACATAATATCACAATTAAGCTGATTCCAAAAAAAAAAAAACCAAACACCAAACAACCCCAAAATCAAAACCATGACTTGGATGACTTCTAAAAAATATATTAAAAAAAAATTTAAAAAAATTTTTAAAAAAGGAAAAGAAAGGATGAAGATATTACAAAATTCACATCTTCTTCAAACTGAGACCTTAAGTGGCATAAAAACACCACTCCAGAAGCCTGAGGCACTAGGCAGAACTTCTTGGACTGGAAAAAATACGCACATTAGTGAACCATCTAATTCAGTATCCAGTTACTCTCCCACCCCCATTATAGCACTGCAAAAGTGTCAGTCCCTTTATCTTGGGCACTGTGAGAAAAGCACCTTCAGACTAAAACATCCACACCTCTCTTTTCCTCTCCTCCTCCTCAGAGGAGAGCTGAGCTCACATGTGGCTCTAAGCATCAATGGATACCATTTTCCTGCATTTCCCTGACCAGTTTTCCAGGATTATCTTTTTTTTTTCTTTTATCTTTCAGAGAATATGAAGGAGGGGGGGAGGGAGGGGAAAGGCTTTGAGGTACACAGTACCTTTTAATCTTTCTGTTAGGTGTTTAGTACTAGTTAGCAAAGGAAGGAATGACCATTTGTGGAATGGCAGCAGAGGTCACACGATGCCCCTGAGTCTAACTGCAGGAATTTGAGTTGCTGCACCTGATGAATAATGGGAGGTGAGGATTTCAAAGACAAAATCCTTCCAGTGTTTTTGGGTGAAGGGAAAGCCTGAGAGGCAGATGAAGGGGTGAAGAGGGTTATATTTCATTTGGGGTAGATAGATGAGGAAGTCATCAGGTCAGTAATTCGTTTCATTTGCTCCATAAGCAACCAAGTGCACAGACATCAGCATTCTGGTTGTACTATCTCTTATTGACCTTCAATGTCAAATATGCTCAGTTTACAAAGAAAATGTTTTCTGTTGTCTTTAACAGCCAGCCCTTTAAAAATAGCTCTGGAGCTGAAAATCAGGCTGTGGTCTTTTTTTGCTCATGCATCACCATAGAAATTGGTGGTGGAAAACTTAATAGATATTGTCACTGGAGTCAGCAGATACAGACTCTCAATTATCTCTGGCAGCACCACCGAGAAAGAAAAGGAACATTTTCCAGAGCAGAACTCCTGAAACAACTAGATTGTGCCTTCAGGGCTGTGCTTGAAGCAAGAGAGCAGAAAGGGGCTTTGCAAGGTTAGGGACGAGGATGGGACTAAAATGACTCACAAGCCCCCCTTCCCCCTCGACTAGCAGATCTTTTAACACAAGGTATGTATGTCACCTCCCTCACCCCTGTCTTCCACCCTCCGTGCAGAGTTTGGTCACACTGTGAGTAGCTGTGATGTGCTGTCTCCCTGCCAGTAGCTCCCTGCCTTCTCCCACGCCAGCATGAACGCTGTAAACGTGGCTCTGACAACACGAGAAGCGCTAGGAAAGTTTTAGCTATTTTGCTCAGCCACTCCTGTTTCTTAACCTTTCCCTAATTCCCTCCTGTGTCACAGGCTGTGCTGCATATTTTGGGGAGCAAACCTCAGTTTGCAGCAGAGAACTTTGCTGAAACAAGATCAGCGGAGCTCAAGTCAAACTCCAGGCTGTCTTGACGCCGAGCCCAATTCTGCATAAATTCGGTATGTTTAAAATCTTCACAGATTTCTCTGTGCAGCCAGGAGAAGAAAGTTCAGCACTGAAACTAAATCTGTTCAACTTTCTCAAGATTAAGATCTTCCATTTCCTGCATTTAATACGCAGCTTTTAATGCATAAGAAATAACACTTATGTGAACTAGCCCCTCCACTGATTTTTGAAGACTGTACTACCTCAATTTGGGCTTCCCCAATTCACTTTGGGATGGTCATCATCCAAAAGAGGAAGTTTGCTGCAAGATGCTGATGGCAGAAGCAGCTCCATGCTGGTGTGCTGGCTAAACTGAAGTGTCAAGAGGTGTTACAGATTGGACCCAGACCCTTCTCCCTCTCCCATGTAACATAGTAACTTGCTCTAGTCTAAGGAAAATTTAGGTAGCTACAAGATGAGACAATCTTATCCTTTCCTCCTGAGAAAAGGCTGCTGGATGTCTCCATTTAACTTCTGAAAGGCTTTCATATCACTAGCAGTAAGCATCTCACATTTCCACTTCAGTAAACTAGTACTCTGCTGATGAACAACATTAAAAATAAAAGGTTGAAAAACTTAAAAGTACAAATTCTATTCACCAACTGAAAAATAGTTGCTTGGGAAGTCCCATGACATGGGGCCACTTGCTTCTTAATTATAAACTGCTGACTTTCTTGTTAACTTTGTCTTCCACAAGTGTCACAATATGAAAAATGGTGAGATACCAAGTATGGATTATAGTTAATAAAGTTGTTTAGTGCGGGTGAAATGATTTCATATTATATTAATTACAGTAATCTTGCATAAAATAATTTCTTGGCTTAATATTCAGAGAATTTCAGCATTCTTCACACAGGCTTTGCTTTAATTATCTGTAATTATTAACTCTACCATTTAAATGGTAATATGACAGATTTCTGGCACTACGAGAACAGAGAAGCTTTACGATTATGTGATATATATAGAACAAGACACAAATAGGTCAATGAAACATAATAAATGTAACGTATCATACTAAAAGTTTTCATTATATTATTCAAATATTTAAGTCTCCCTCTTAGACTGTGATGAAGATGCACTGAAATAACACTCCGTGTTGTCCCTTGCATAAGGATTAGAAACCAAGTTATCTGCCCAGTCTATAACATGACCTGTAAGATCGTCTGGTGGCTGGAAACACCAGGACACTTGAAAGTATTATGTATTTGATCATCTTTGACTATGGGAGTAGTAGATTGCTAAATGTTGCTGTTGGTGGTAATGGATAGCCTCCTTCTGTTGCTGTTTTTCAACAAGTGATTTTTCTTCCAAGCTGTCTGCTGGGCATGGTTTCCTGGGAGGCAGCAGAAGTGGTTGGGATTTTATTTCTGCAGTAGGCTTTTAATGCGCTCACTCAAAACAGGAACACAGAGGCAAAATTTCCTTTTTAATAATTCTAGGGTGGAGGAAAACTGAGCATGGTTTGGATTTTGAAGGTGTTCAGGTCACACCCCCCCACACACACACTTTTAAAGATATCCTGAAAAACAAGAGCATGTTTTAAAGATCCCATGGAAACAGATGTTCAACATTCGCCTCCCACCCAAAAAAAGTGTAAATTTATTAAAGCATAGCAAAGAGATGGTGGCATTTTGGCAGGTAGACTCTGTTCCCTCTCCTTAGCAAGGTTTTCACAGAGCCACAAGCCAATCCCCAGGCTTCCCGTGGCAGCAGGAATTTCCCAGGACATGAGCTCAGCTGCGTGCCAGGCAGAAACGAGCAGAGGCTCCACATTCTGTCACATCCTTCAGACTCATCCTTCCTCTGACACATCCCCCCCAGCACCGCTGAGTCAGCCAGAGTCAAGCTGAGTGTCCAGCAGCACAAACTCCCTGTGCTCCTGACAGCTGACGGGGAAGGGAAGGGCTCTGGTGCTAGGAAGTAATTTGCCAAGCTGTGCTGCTGCTCCTGAAGCTGATCTGTAATTTTACAGATTATTTGATTTCTGTAGGAAGGCTTCTTTTAAAACTGAAAACTACACTCCAGCCTGGAAGAAGCTCATCCACACATTCAGGAGAAGAAAAATCTCAGACTCAAACTGGACCAACTCTCCTTCCCCGGGGAGTATTTTAAAGTAGGTTATGAAATCAGCCCCAAAATGTAGACAGGAAGACGTTTATAACATTTCAAACAGTGTTGCATTTCACCCCAATTTCACAGTTTTCCTACAGCATAATGACATAAGCTGCTGATCTTGCTGACGGGTTTCTTTCTGTTTTGTACAGTACAAACACAGGTTTCTTCACAATAGGCCACTTAGGATCTGTAGAGTGAGAGCACTTCCAAAAGATCTGAAATTCCTTCATTGAAATAGGCTACATCCTTGGTAGACTAAACGTTAACTTGAGAAGTCTAAACAGATGCTGTAGGAGAAATAAATGTTTCGAGGCATGTGGTGAAATAGCAGCAGTGCTGCAGCCAATTGATCCTGTGACATTACAGTGAGAAGATGCAACAGCAAAGGAAAACGTCAACTTGGTTTCAGCCCCGAACAAGTTATAACAGCAGCAATATTGGCTCAGGGCATTTTTAAGGAATTAATAACCAGCCAGGGTTAGTAGCCCCAGGCAAAGTCAAGGATTAAGCACTACGAGGATAAACACATACAGCAGCTTCAAATAACATAGTTGACTTCAGTTTAATCATTTTGTTTCGCTTTCAAAAAAACTTATGATCTCCAGACAGAAAATATAATTCAGATCTGCGAAAAATATACACATACACACACCCCCAGGCAAGAACTTAAGAGATAAATGGAAGCACTGTAAAAAGTCAACATTTTCCTCTTACCAACAGGAGAGGAAAGCTTCCACTGCTTACAATTCAACCAAACAAAATCCCCAGAAAATTGATAAATACTACCAAAAATAACCAGACATCATTATAACTGTATGGGTGGAAAAAAGTAATTTAGGTGATCCCAAAGCTCACCCTTTTCCCCCAGGAAGGATCATGGAGCACTCTTCTACCACAACTTCACCACCCAGAACTGTTTAAAAAACCAAGCTAATATACCCACCTCTACATGCTTTTTTTTCTGCACAAACAGTAGATTAAAAAATCCTTGCTTCGTGTACTGTTTTAAAGGACCACATGCTACTTTTCCCTAAAATAAACCAGCTCCATAAAATTCAGACTCATCTGGAAATGTGTAGTCAGAACGAGATTCAGGTTTTGCTAATGGGTAAATTAAAAGCGTCTTTAAGGCACTGTCCTGATTCATGAATTTTAGAAGACAAGCTCCAGTAAAGAAACTAAACAACAAAAGAAACACTTCAGAAAAATATTTCCGACCATCATTTAAATTCAGGAAGGAATAACTATAAGATAATATGCTTCAGCATCTTTTTATTTGAGAAGGTCTTACCAGCTGTTATCCTAACTCAGAAGGTTAGAAAGTTTAACATCTATTTATCTTTGCAGACCAAGAGGAGAAAAAAGGCTGTTCTACCAGGATGACTTTTTAACACTAACATCTAAATACAGTACATGGCATTTGCTTTTCTGTAGTAGGTACTTTTTTCTAATTTTTTTTTTTTTTTTTTTTTTTTTTTTTTTTTGGCAGTGAAAGGTCACTCTTAACATTACTGCAAAAATATAAAAGACATCACAAAATTCTGATGCTACTTAAAATGACTTTAGGAATCTTCTCCTAATATTAAATACAGCACAGAAATTTTACAATTAGTAGCTACAAAGATCCCAAGATTAATCTTTCACACAGCTTTCATTTATTACATATACAAAAACCTGTGGAGTCAGTGAAATATTAACATACGATGGAAAACCCATCCATCTTTTTAATCTCTGATTAGTATTGATATGGTGATAGAAATGTGCTTACTATTATCAATTTATTTTTTAAAATGTACAGAAAGACAAGGATTTTTAGACAGTATTTCAATACCTGAGATATAATCTGACCTCAGTGAAGTCTCAGGATGTTTTGCCATCGACTCAATTAAGACCTCACCATAAGCTTTCGTTTGATCATACTTCATTCAGAAACACAACAGCTATACCCTTAGAAATGTGGTGGACAGGAGCTGTTTCTAGTCAAAACACTCCTTTACTCAGCCCAAAAAAGCTCACCAATGCAGGGAAGAGTGTCATCTGCCTCCCTCTGCACCAGCTTTACAAGGGATTCAAGAGCTTTGGTCCAAGTTCTTACATCTTTCTCTGGGGGAAAATGTCCCTGTAGACAATCTTCATGCATTAATATCACACTGCAATGCTGGAAAGGTTAACATTTTTATTAGCACAAACATTTTGATTTTCCTTCTTGGTGAAAGAAAGCACACAGGAGGGAACGAAAAAACACCTCCTTCTACGTTACTAAAGATGGGATGGAAAAACGTGAAAAAAGTTAAACTACATTAATCTCTAGGAGGCCTTTCATTCTAATATGGAAAAAATCAGAACACTTTACTAACAGTTACTTTCACAATTGCTGGTGATGAGCTATGAATGAATGCAACTCTAAGCACTGAGAAATGTTTTCATTACCTCTTATAGATGGTATACTTCTGAATATTGAGCTATATTCTTGCAATGCTTTTCTATCTATAAATTCTACACTTAAAGTAGGGTTATCCATTTGGTGAATTGCAAAAACACATAATAAAATGCATTTTATCATGAATATGTGACAGCCTCACTTGCTATTAAAGTATCTTCCAAATACTATCATGCAGCTAAGGAGCTCTAAAACAAACATCAAATCATCAAATCCTAACCATAAGTCAGAATCTCTTTCCTTCTGAAGTTGAGTACTGCTGCAACTTTACCCCAATCTCAAAGTACAAGTATTCAGTTTCAGCCCAGAGTTTGCAGGGAATCATCTCATAAATTATCAGCATCAGGTGTATCTTCTTTCTACCTCTGAGGAACAACTGGTCATCTAATCTTCTCACTTCTTAAACACAACAGTTTCCATGCCATCTGTTCCCAAAGTTGACAATATTTTGTAACAAACTGTAACAAATTCAGGCCTCTACATGAAGTTTTATATATGCCTTTACTTATAACTCAAAAATAGTGGCCGGTCTCCATGTTTCAAACTATTTTTTTTTTTTCCCCAGAAGGTTAGATGCATAAATTAAAAAACAAGAAAAAAAACCAACCAAACCAGCACACACTCCCAATACCTTTCCTTTACGGGTCATCTAGTGTCTTCCCAAGCACCTGAGTGTTGGCCTCAAGTGGAAAGAAGTTGGCTAAAACAAGTCTTATTTCTGTCCAGACCAAGTAGAGTATTTAGCAAGTTCTGAAATGTCTTGCCAACATTTGCATAGTCTTTCTGTCTGGGTATTTCAGACCACCATGCATGGTCTGTCAGCTACCTTTACTCAGTGATATCATTTGTCCTGCCTCAGAATATTTTTCCTCCTAACTCAGTAAATAGCTATTTCTAGACAGTAGAATAGACAACATAACTGTCACATCAAAATACATTCAGCTATTTAAATTGTAACACATCACTCACCCCAAAGTCTCTTTCCAAAGCTTATCTGTCACTTAATTTGTGACATTAAACAGACAAAACTGCTGTCTGCTAAAAGCAGAATCCATAATTAAGCAAGCAGAATATATGAAGCGCAGTACAATAATGGCAAGGTGGGATTTCAGTCACTGAAGGGTAAGGTTTCCACGAGTTAATATAACAAGCTCGCATTTAACTGTCAAAGTTTCTTTTAGATAATGGAAAGGAATAAATAGCTTAGGACAGCAATTACTCTAACTTCTCTTCAGCTCCTAATTTGATCAAGCTGAATCACTTTCTCTGGTTTATTTCTGTCCTTGGATTGCAACAGAAAGCTGAGAGATGTGTAGCTCACATTTAGGTGCTTAAAGGTTGGAAGGTAAGATGGATCTTTCCTTGAACTAAAGTGTTTCATCCAAAAGCATGAGTTTGAGATAAGAGGTATCCACCACAGTGAACTCAAGCTATTTAAGAGCCATGCAAATGGAGTTTCATGAAAACACAAGGTGCATACTGCTAGAAAAAAAAAAAACAAACAAGGTTTTCCTAAAAACACACACAGAGATCATCTAGGTTTGAATAATGTGAGAAGCAGCATCTATAGCAGGAACAGGAACAGGATCTAACGTGACAATTGATGACTGTCATCAACACTGCAGGCAGCAAAATTACTTGGGCTGATGATGAGTGGATTCAACCACTCAGACCCCAAAATTCCTGTAGGAGTTTGTCAAGGACCCGATCCGGGATTCCCAAGTCCCTCTGGTCGTGACTTGAGGAATAAAAAGGACATTCATTATGTTTCTGGTCAACTTAGCTGGAGTACAACCAATGTTCTCCCCATAACAAAGAAGCCAAAAGAGCAGATGTTGAACATGGAATATCAAACCATGTAACTCATTGCTCTGACAGAAAATCTCACGCGCCACACAGAACAGAACCGGCCCAGTAAAAAACACCACAGCGTGCATTCAGCAATCCTCTACACGACATCCTGGCACCTGCCACCTTAGATTTTCATTAACTGGAAATTCCAGAGAGTTAAAAGTCAAAACTTTTCATCATTTGGGCTGTTAAATATTAGAAAAGTTTGCCCAGAAGGGTGGTAAAATTGTGATCCTTGCAGACGTGGGAAGCTGGGCTGAACAACAGCCCTGAGCAGCCTGATCAGACTGGAACAGCTTGGAACATGGGGATGGACTGGAAGACTCCAGAAGTTCCTTTCAACCACACGTATTCTGTGCCCACCCTTTCAGAAAACAGAATCATGTGCTGTAAAACCATAATCTATAGTCACCTACAGGAAAGCAGTCCCAGGAATATGTCATCTTGGTTTTGACAATTTAAACTCAGAGAGAAAAAACTCACTTTACTCTAAAATAAACATGTTAGAAAAATTTGCAAAACTACCACATTTTTGGCCAAACTACCATTTTGATTATATTTTTGAAGGTGTGAACATCTTTTATTATTCATTTTATAACCTGAATTTAGCACCTCTCCTCCTCTCCACCATCACACCACCCCCAGAAAAACAAAAAACACCAATACACAGAGATTAACCACAAACAAAATAATTTAGAGGAACACTGAAAATTCATCTTTTATCATCTGTGCCACCTAGCAACACCCAGTACCAGATCTGACACATTTGCAAATCTGACAGAGGAGTGCACAAGCATCAGAACAAGAGGAGAGATAAAATCTCCTTTCCCATTTCAAAAATTCCACAGGCACTAGAGTTTTCTATTAATTTAGAAACACTGTCGTGCTTACAAGAGAATACATAAATTATTTTTAAATTGTTTTTTTTTTAAATTGTTATTTTTAAATTTAAGTTTTGAATAAATACAGGTGGTTAGGTTTTTGTGTGGTTGATAAATTCATCTTCTGATAGTTCATAGATACTGAAAATTACGCTGAACTTCAAAATTAAATGTAGAGCAACTATGCTTTGCCTGATTTGTTGTGTGCAGCAACAGAAAAGACAGTCTTTTATTATGAATAAATGGACAGGCCTAACTTTAAGCCCACTTCCCACTTGATAACATTCAGATTTCATCCAAGATACCACATAAAATATTACTCAAAAATTTAAGAGTATTATATACACACATAATTACTAGTATGATACTAATTTAATAAAATTTCTCAGTTAGGTACTGAAATTCCTTACCTACATGCTCATCCCTGACACAGGAAAATGTGAACAGACTGCACTCAATAGATCACAAAATTCCATCATGTCTGAGGACAGACTCAAGGCCTTCTAGCTTCAGATTTCTAGCATAGGAGTAAATTTGTTTGTTTCAAAATGTGTTCAATAATTAAGTAGTGTTATCTATACAAACATTGCCTGTGACATCCAGTTCAACAAATGGCATGATGTATATAAATTTAATTAATTTCTAAAATTGCAATGTTAAACTACTACAGTATTTAGTCCAATAAAAAAAAAATCAAACATCTCAAATTTCAGTCAATAGTCTGGAAACCATTGTAGCTTTTCACTTTTTAGGCATTAGAGAACTAGTACCTTATTTCTAAGCTGCAGAGCAGATTCTGTGATTTTTTTTGCACAAAAAAAATTAATTCAGTTTACGTCTCTGTAAAACACATTCCTTCTCCTGTTTTGTTTGGTTTGGTTTTTTTCTCTAGGAAAAAAAATCGGCAACATTCAGTTTATGTGATGGTCAAACTGCATTTAAAAATTTGTTTGGACAGATACATTCACGTCCATTCTAACAATTTAATCTTGATTCTCATCCAGCAAGTTCTCAACTGAGGTTTTTTTTATGCATTTCCCCATCTATCTTATATTAGCCATTCTGGACCAAGGGTACTTCATTATTCATTTTTAGACTGCTTCAGATTGAAAAGAATCCAAACCAGCAGCAATTCTATCTTTGGAGGAGACTGCAGAAAAGTGATGAAACGTTTGCCACTCAAGAGGAAGAGGCATCATGGAGACCAGAACTTACTATATGAGCATGGACAGGAGATGAAGAGGGAAAGAAAAAAAGGCTTGGAAAGAAAATCAGAGATGAAAAAGACAGAACAGTGGTACACAAGCAAACCTCACAATTGACAGTTGTCAAGAATCGAGTCTCCTATTCAATCAGCTAAGCAGAAATAAGCTCCTCCAGAACACATCAGCCTCTCTTGAATATGACTTAACACAGCTCAGATCTTGCTGTTACAGGAAACCCCATCTTTGCCTTTTTCCTTCTTAAGATTCTGTGCTGCAAGGCAATAATCAGCAGTGACTGGTGATCCAGTATAATTTGAAAATCCATGAAAACCTGGCAAATCATGGCTTCGTTTCACAAACTGTCACACGGTAGCAATTACTACTGTCAACTACTACTTACAGGATGCACAGTGCACCTTGCCACAAACTTCAGAATGAGTATTTGTTTCTGCCTAAAGAGGGGCAAAAGCCAGCCAAGTGTCTGTGTAAAACTGCACTCTTCACTCTACTACAAGTTCACATTACGAATACAAAGAGGGAGCTGAAAATGGGAGCTGTACGTGAGCTTTACACAGGGTGGAACAACAGGGGTCAACCATGCCCAGTAGGTCTTCAGGGACCTCACAGGAAGCCCCTCCAAACACAGCTTTAGAACAGACGGAAAAAATTATTCTGTTTTTAAAAGCTTCTATAAAGACTGTAATAGGAAATATGCACAGATTAGTCACTTGAAAAAAAATCAGTTCACTTTTATTAAAACCAGGAAAATCTGGCCTATTAATTTTTCATTCTTTGGAATATGCAAACAATTTCACTTCAAGTCAGGAAGAAGAACCAAGTAACTCGTGTTCAGATTTTGCTTCCACATATACAGCCTCCACTCCTGCATACTGTTAAATACCCCTACATTCCAAAAGAAGAGAATCTCAAAATCAGAAACAATTTTTCACTTCAGTTTTTCTATTACCACCATCTACTTAATCAATATTTACTTTAGCACAGGGGAAAATACATTAGTTGTTTTTGTTTAGAGAGCTAAATCTTAGATTTGCATTATCAACATATCTGTGCTGTTTAAAGAACTCAGAGAAGATTTTAATATGGTGAAGCAATAATGCAAGCCATAAAACAGAAAACCTAGCACTGTTCATTTCAAAGTAAACATAGAAATGAAATGCTTTCTCCCTAATGTCTTAGAAACTGGAAAACAATGAGAAAAAGGTAACTACCATACTGAAGTAAATGTTTTTATAGGATGCAATTAAAATGCTGCATTGTTGTTTTGCCTTTTAAGTTCTGTTCAATGCTTTGTCTTAATTCGTGTCTAACACCCTTCAGCCTCTCACTTCTAAAGAAAAAATCCTATTAGTTTACTTTTAGTTCCTGACACAAGAACTTCAGTTTTCCACTTAAAAGAGTCAACATTAAAGCTCTTTTTCCAAGAGGGCTTCAGTCAGCAATTTTCCCCTCATATACCTCCTTCAGGCTATCTTCCTCTGCAGAGAGATGGGGAAAGAGATAAGATAGCAAGGCAGATCTTGGGGCTATGGTTGAATTTCCTGGAGTCTCCAGTCTGAGAGATGGGATGCTGTGGAGGTTTTGGCCAGTTACAGCAGCCCATCTCAGCACAGCAAGTGACAAGGTTCTATAGTGAGTATCTGACTTCTATATGCTGACAGAAAAAGAAGACCCAACTTCAAATGTTTTGTAGAACAACCAAGTTGTGGAATTATTCACATCACTTTGATTACTAACTACCTAAGGGCCTTTTCACTGTCTGTAATGAGTACTTGCTACACTATTTATTTATTCACTGGGCAATTTTTTTTCCCCATAGATGCACAAAATACTTCCCACAAAGGAAAATAATTCTGGTTTTCTTTCCTTGACTACTATATACATTGGCTTTTTTTGAACCCTTCAAAATAAGTATTATCTTCAAAGCAAACAAGTTCACTTATCATCCATCATTTCAGCTTGATTCAGTGAAGCAACATATATACTGGTAAACCTCCATAAAATGCAAATAACAAATTGATGCATGGACCAACTGCATCGTGTTGAACTAGTCTGCTTGTGATTCTTTAACCAGTTATCAATATATTGCAGAGTGTCAAACAGGACTTAATAGTAATTTATTTCTCAGGATGCTTATTTCGTGTGACACATACAGAAGGCTTGAATTCCTTTAGACTATCCTATACCTTTGTGCAAAACTTCTGTGATAACCTCAAAGTATTTTTTTCCAGCAATATTTAAATATTTCAAGCTCATTCTATTTACTGCTTACAGCTCCATTATCCTCTGGGTTCCTGCTTTTCCTTCCAAGCTGTTATGTTTAATAGGAAAATAAAGAATTTTTACTACATAAAAACATGAAGGCTATTTTCTTCACTGTCTGTAAAACTTGAAATCCTCATCCCCTTCATTCCCTTTGCTCTCCTCCAACACGTTCAGCCTAGAATGTGATTGTGAAGGTAACTGCAATAATTGCATGAGATTTACTGATTTCTTATGAAGTTCGTGGTATTTTGTCACCCGAACATACCTCTTATCACACTGAATAATTTTTCCACCCAGCAAAGCCTTCTATAGGTGCACTGAGAGGCTCTTCATCATTTTCTAATTGCCTGTGCTTCCTTCTCACTAAAAGCTGATCAAATTAAATTCTAATCCCAGCTCCATACTTTCCTTAGCACTGGGAAAAGCATCTTTGCTTCTTCAGCTGGGAAATGAGAATAAAATAGACCAGGTATGTGCACACTGTTCTGCTATGTAAGGGCAAAGTGCTACAGAACAATTCCAGACAGCATCCATGCCCATGATGGGGATGGAGCCTCCCACTTCATTCTTGGCTCTATTTATTTATTTATTCATTTATGCCTTGCCTTAAAAATCTTTTTCTGGTCTCACTGTTGATTTTTTGTTTTCCTTTGCATTAATCTGTTTCGTATCTAAAATGGAGTTTGACAGCTGGTTAGAAGCTCATAGCTCATTTATAGTTCATTCACCTTTTGTTGCTCTCTGGTTTAGTTCTTCTCATTCAAACGAGCGTTATGTGACAGGATTTCAGCATTAAGTAAATGCTTTTCTGCTCAGTTTCATCTCTTACTAGCTCCAAACCCATATACCCAGAACATATAAAAAGCACTTTATATCCAGTTTACCAGTGATGGATTAAGGATTTACATTCTCAAACTACCAAACACAGTGGTCTCCTTGACCACCCAAATACAGTGATTTATACACAGTGACAGATTAAGCATTCTTCCTGGTTACATATCATTAGTGGAAATCAAAGTCATGTCAGATATTGATGGTAATACCTTTCAAAGGTACATTACTAGCCAAGCTTTATGAGCAGATTTCCCATGAATTATTCAGCAAACAACAATGCTTAAAGTACATGCATATACATACTTCTTCATCCTTAGACTATATTCATCACTGATGATTTTAAAAGAACAGAAAATATACTCAAACTCAAATTTAACCTGTACATATAAGCAGCAAGTTCAGTCCATTCAATTTATAGATTTACTACTGTGAGTGCATTAAAGTGCAACAAGTTATCTCAACTGCAAAAGCGAAACCTTCTAAATATCCAATTTCTAGCATTCCAACTCTTTCTTCTGTATGTTGGCAAATCTATTAAAATCACTGACAGCAATAAAAAAATTAAACTTTTAAATGTCCATTTAAAAGCATGCAGTCATTCTGGGTTACGTTATTGTGGATTAAAACTAATCTATTATAGGAACAGAGTAATCCAGTGTTGATGCTTATTTTAAAATTGAGAAGTGATGAAAGCAATTTTCATAGTCCGTTTTAAACTTTCACTCAAAACATGTAGGTTAATGGAAGTTAATATAAACAGCATGGAACAGAAGGACTAAAATCAGATGAGGAACAATCAGAATCATTTGGTCTACCAGCTGAAAGGACACGCATGCACAACTAAATTGAACTTTGTTTATGCATTTTGATTTTCAAGCCTTCTCTAAGATGATTACCCTATCTCCTGCTCTATCAAGAGAAAAATACCTCCCTGTTTCCTACTCTGCTTCTAAATCAACTTTTGAAACATCTTCTTTTAACACTAGGTATGTCACACTATTTAGAGTTTCCACTCTAAACATCTGCTAAGAAATTTATCTACCACAACTCCTTGCCAACTCCTGCCTTACTCTATTTCTGCTACTATTATTTTTATAGTCTCCAATTAATTTTGGCCATTGTTGTAAGCAGCATTAGAGGAAGCCCCCTTTTCTTTCTCCCCTTGTCTACCTTTGAGAAATGGGATCATATTTACAGTGCCAAACCATTTATGCAGCTGCAAGTTGTATGCCTGGGCACTTCAAAAGAGTTCTTGAGCAAAACCAAGTCTCAGATTCTTTCCAAAAATGAAGATTCTAGCTATGAATGGAGTTAAAATGAAACATTACCTAAGTAGTGGTGCACAATAAATGATGAGATTTAATATAGAAAAAAGAGAGGCCTCAACAAGCAGCCTCCATTATGCTTGTGTTTATATTAAAAAAGCCACAGTACTTTCTACCCTTAAGCACTCTTCATTTTTGTACACAAATTACATCCACTCTGCCACACAACATTTATGATGGCAGACAATCAGATCAGACACGACACTCAAGTGGTTTTTTAAACTTCATCTTAAAAAAGCAGCATGTCACTATATTTGGCTACTAAAAGTTTCCCCCTACCACTCATTTGTTGTACACTGGTAAAAGGCTTAAGAGTTGCTGTACACAATCATCCAGGCACCCGTGACTCACATGCAATGGCACAATTCTCATTTGTTAGGAAATCACTGTGAAAAATCTACTCTTGTGCCACTTCCAAAGACCAGGGGAATTACAATGTGCTTCACACTGAAGAGTCTTTATTTCAAGCTTCCCAAATAAATTTTTTGAGACACACACATTGCAAAAGCTTTATTTCAATGGGTTTAGTTTTACTCAGTTTTGAGTATAGGCACAGTTTGTTACATAAGAAGTAGGATAGCTGCCTTCACTGTGGTGAAAAAGGAAAAAAAAAAATCACAGTATTTGATAACATGGAGATATCAGTTACTTAATTACAACACATTAAAATTGTTCTCGAGAAGTAGACTAAAATTCACCATTAATTGTGCTTGAGCAACTCCATTTCACGCAGTAAGATTAGTATAAAACCAAATATCCTGAAAAAGTAATTATACTACTCAGTATTTTTTCAACAGTTCCCTTTCTGAATCTTCATGTTGAGCCTCCACTTATCCAAGTTTTTATTAAGAAAATTGATACCTAATCTAGTAATACCCTGGACACAAGTGACTTCACAAATTGTAAAACTTAAAACTAGAAGAATTATATCTCACATCAATCAAGAGCCCATCTATTAACATCAGGAAAGGACTGTGGAAATTTCCATCCTTATCAACTTTTTCCCTGAAAGAAACCAGACCTTTGAAGTGACAAGTACAGGCTGCCCTAGAGATCATGAGGAAGAAGAAATATTTGCAGATACGGAGAGACCTGGACCAGTACCAGTCACTCACGTTTCACTGGAAATGAAAGCTTGGACTTTGGGGCTACTGACAGGGCAATGTTAGAGAGGATCAGAAGAACAAAGGCTTCATGGAGCTAAAATTAAAGTAGCTGAAAAAGAAAGGATCATGATTTTGTTCAAAGTAGGGGAGAGCAGATAAGGAAAAGCATGTTCTGCTGTCAGTTGTTTCAAGGGATCTCTTGAGCAAACAAAGGATGTTTCTTCTTTCTAGAGGTTTTCAAAAGGTACTCACTGCTGTTTAACACACCGTGGCTGAAGTCAGTGAAAAATATGGGTGTTTAATGAAGACAAAAAGTCCATCAGAAAATGTGGCTACAAACATGTGCCAAAACAATTAAAATAAAACCTTGTAAACAAATTAACTAATCAGTTAGCCACTTGACTTTAGTGGTTATCTTAGATGAATAGGGTGCACAAACACGTAGCCAGAAATTCCTACCACATTTTTTCATCTTATAATATTTGTTTTATCAGGTTTACAATTCTTTTATTACATCCCAGTAGTCTGCCTCTGGCAGAGACTCACCCTTCATCAATTAAGGAGATGCAAACCCCTTTAATACACTTCATCACCAGGACATGGAAACTAAGTTCTACTTTTTTCTTTTCCACTGTTATGTAATGATTTCAGACATAGATCCTAAAAATGTGCATAGGCTATCTAGAGAAGAACATATGGTAAGGCTCTAGAAATCAAAGGATCTTAGGCTACATTTTCAATGTCTAATTCAATTCATATACAAAAGGATTTAATGCTTACATTTTGCCACATGATGAGGACATTATGGTAGCTAGCTAGTATTAAAAGCTGGGGGGTTGTTTTGGTTTTTTTTTTTTTCTTTCTTCCTTAATTATATGAGTCTGTCAATCAGATAAAGCTTATTCAAAATAATGACCGTAAAGAAGAGTGTCATTACTTTTTAAACTCAGCTGACACTTGAAAGTCTCAGAAACTCTAATAAAATTGCAAGAATTTATACAACCAGAAGACTTGAAGGAACTGGAACTTACTTTCAGAGGGGGCTGAAAAAAGAGGTGCTAAACCAGCACGGTTTCACAGGGCACGTTGTGAGAATATCAGTGAAAGAACCTGGGCTGGGAGGAAAGGGGCATTGAGACCAGAAGAAAAGGGACAGCTCTTACCTGTCAAGTACTACATTAGTGTTCTGTGAAAGAAAAGGAAACTGCGCTGGGCCAAGTCAAAGAGAGAGATAGAAAGAAAGAGGCCATAATATATCCTTCCATCTGGACAAGTCATATCAGGAAATAAGGAGTCTCTTCTTTTCCCTTACAACAAAAAAGTATTTAAACGTGACTAGAGCAGTCTGTTCTTCATTACTATTGGTATAAAGGCAACTGCACGTCCATGGAACTTCAGATTGAAAGGAACAGAATCTGCTAAATACCAAATATTAAGACAAAAAAGGGTTTAGGAGAACTAGCTTAAAAACTAAAAACTTACCTTTCATGGGCTGGAGTAATGTATTAGTGACACTTTTTTTCCAAGAATGAAGATATTTGGGGTTTTTTCCCCTAATATGACACAATAGAATAAGCCTTGACAGTTCAGCACTTATTTTGCTAATTATTGAGTTTCCAGCTTCTTTGCTAAAACTAATTCCAATGATTTTAAAAGGAACAGAAGCAGAACACGATTCTGCCAATAAAATTTTTTGAAAAGGCTGTAAAAACTCTCCAGGTAGCCAAGACCTTCACAGGATGGACACTACTCTTCTATCTACCAGCATCAGCACACTCAGTTGAGGAGAGGCTCAGATCCATCTCTTCAATTGAATTTTTTCTATATCAAGTCTTTACTTTCTCACTGTCAACTATTCTGATGATGAATCAATAATGCATTTTAGTGAAGAGTATATATATGTAGTTGAAAATATCAAGTTTATTTACATACTTCATGAGAAAAACATTAAATCCTCTTATTCCTTTTGGAGATGTACGTGTGCCACTAGATGGACTTCTATATCAAGAATAAACTCAGGGTTCACACTGGTGGTGTTTCAAAATGAAGATGTTGCTGAAGATATTCAGATAAAGTTCATAGGAAAGCACTTTGATTTTTCGGTTTGGGCATTTTTTTTTAAAGTAATACAGCGATGACGTAAGGTCAGCCACAGCTTCTCATTTCTGTGCCACAAGTATCACTCTCTGAAAAAAGTGCAATGGTGCAGGTGTGCAAATAATAAAAGGAGTAATAAAAGAAAAAAGTTTCTTGCTTGTAAATTTCAGTGATCATATAACTGCTTGGTCTTGTTGAATTCTGATACAAATGAGCTATGTTAGACCAAACCACCAAGGCCTATTCCATGAGGAATCCATATAATTCAGCGAGTGAGCCATATTTCCTTTTTTAATTTAAAAAGTCTCGCTATCCAGAGGAAGAACCTAAATATGTTTTTAATATATGTGTGACTATTACACATATGAAGAAGGGCTTTTATTAATAACTAACAGAAAGCAGGGATGTAAACCACATTTCTCTTGGCTTGCACGTCACCTCACTGCTGCGAAGGAGAGAGCACGTCTTTCACCAAGAATGCTAATACATTCTTCCAGCTTACAATTTTACATCCTCTTTGGGGCTTTTAACCACTGGACTGAATCCTGGACAAAGGAATCAGATGCCTAGAAAGAAAAGCACAGGGGAGCAGCAGCTATTTATCCACTGTTTGCAATATTCTTCTGGCAGTGTGAACCGAAAGGGCCCACCGCCGCCGATGCCCACTGCCACTCGAGGTTGAGACGCCGGCGCGCAGGGCGAAAGGACCTTTCCGTCAGATGTCTCCAAGGATCCTCCTATTAGCAAGACTTAAGAAGGCCTTTGTCATATCAAATATGCTCAGCTGCTTACCGCATGGTGAAGCGGTGTAAGAACCATTTAAAGATGTGTCTGACATCATTAATCTATTTGCCCTCTGACCCAGGGAGCTGAACTGTAACTATGGCGACCAAAGCTTGACCTTACAACGCTGAGAAACTTTAAAGCTGGGCAGTATTTGGGGTCACATTGTTAGGTTGAACAAAGGAATAAAGAAGAAATGTGACAGTTTCCTGGGAATTAAGGTCAGCGGGTCAATTGCCCTAAAGCTTTATTGTTATATGATAAGCAAGAGGAGCTGAAATAATTTTTCAGCTGTAAGAATTAAAAAAAAAAAAAAAATTAGACTTTTTCTTATGTAAAGCAGAAAACTGGTCTCTGCAAAACATATATTTAGATAGAGAGATAACTCATCATTGAGCAAAATTGTTCATTAGCTTTCCCTGTAGCATTTGCAGCACAAATGCAGGGAAAAATGGGTAGCAGGTACCAATTTCATATTCTCACTCCATGTTTGTTGTTAATACAAGCTATTGGTGTGTTTCTGGGATTGCATTTCATAAAATTGTCAGTGTTTTCCACCCTGCTTTTTAAAACTATCCATGAAAGTTAGTGAGAATAAGAAGTCTACTGATTTTGAACATCTGTGTGAAAGCAGCATATCTTAGGCTCAGAATAAATACAGTATAGGAACTTGCCCTAACAAAATGCTATGACAAATACCAATCTCAATATTTACAGTCACAATAATTAGGCATATTAAAATTGTTTATACAACTGTGTAATGTGAAGCTAGCAGTGTTCACTTTGTGTGTTGTGTGTTAACAACATTCATAGGTACCTCCGTTCTCAAGTGGGCTACAGTTTAGCCAATTAAATTAGTTCTAGACTAAAATTAATTACTTTACAATCTTATTTTTTTAATCTCAAAGCTTTTCAAATTTTAGGTATCCCAACGCACCTCAAATGTAACATATAACGTCAGCTCAAAAGCAAATAGATACAAAAGATCAAAGTTGTGCACTGATTTGTCATGTTGCTTTTTTCATTTCTCACATCAGTACTGAAAAAATAATGTGATGTATATGTACAGCACAGCACACACTTAAAATGCCAGTTTAGCTGAGTATCTTACCCATAAAAGTATAAAGGGAAAGTTTGTGGAGCAGTGTCCTCTTTCACAGTGAGTAAATTAAATTTATATCAGCACAGTGTTTTGGGGTTCATAAAATAAGTACATTTTATTCAATTATCTAATAAATATCATGTCCCAGGAAGTAGATGTTCAAACACTGGTGCTTGTTCATTAATAAACATGTAGGAGTAGCAGTTCAAGAGTCTAAGATATTCTTATGATTGTTCAAGAATACAAAAGCAGAATTCCATGCTGCCCGTAAAACAGTTCTCTTTGCTATTAATTTTTTAACACCCTGGCTGTGTCTGAGAATCAGAATTGTACAAAACTGCCTTAGAAAGGTCTGTTGCCTGCCAGCTTGAAAAAAAACCATGGTAAAAATTATGCAAGACTAGGGACGGTATCAGTATTTAAATGGTCTGTTGGTAGAGCACTACCTGAAGCTATCGCTGCTGCAGCTGCATCCATCCTAGGGAAAAAAATGTCAATGGCTCTAGAAAAGCACTAGAAAAGCTCTACAAGAAGGAATTACAAACCTAGAAAATTTGCTTCAATACAGACAAGCAGAGGAATATAACCAATATACATATCAGGTTAAGAGTGATTTACCTGCAGCCATTAGAATCTAGGATGTGTGAGAACTCTTATCAAAGTAGATTCCTCATCTGGCAGGAAATATCCAATGCTACTGAAGCCAGACAACTCATGAACTAAAGAGAACAAATTCTAATAGCTAGGGCAGTTTGGAGGGCAATCATGCAACAGTTAATATTTCAGATACGCAGTAGAGTCTTTATTTCACCTTGGAGGATCAGATGCCTGTGACAGCTGCCTGTGACAGCTCTGATACAAAGAAAAATAATGTTGAGAGATTATTTAGATTCCATTATACAGCAGGTCACACTAAGTTTTCTAACAGCACACCGGGTTACTTTCATCCTCTCAGAACCTGACACAAAACATTGAAGAGTCAAAAAGCACTGGCTCTTAATAAACTATCCTTTCGAAAGCAATGTATTTTAAGCTTATGTTAAAAACCAATGACAGTCTAACGAACTTGCCAACTCATTGTAAAAACACAAAAGGGCTGAAGTTTGGCACAGAAGGAGAACATTTCCAGGTGCTACACTCCTATTACCCACCCATGAACAAATAACTACTCTGGAAGTCAAAAGAGACTTTTTGAAAAACTCCTGAAACCTCCACAGTTATTAATTTCTATACAAGCGAATCCCATCTGAAGTTACACATTTAAGTACTACTGAGTTGGCAGAGGAATGGATAAAAGCCAGGAAATTCTAAGTTTAAGCTGACTCACCATCCTTAGCACACACTATTGTCCTTTATCCCTAAAATTTAATTAAACCGAAGTCCTGACCAGTTGTAATAAGCAGTACAGAAAACTGATTATCGGAATTGCTTTCCCCCAACGGTCTATTGTGCTACACTTCCTCTCTGCAAAATACAAAAGACTCTATGTACATTTTTCTTTCTCTGTGAAAAGAGGGCTGGGAGGAAAAAAAATCCAGCCTGAACTTTTATTTAGTTGCCAATTGTGCTGTGGAATGAAACTAAGCATTTTCTTTTAAAAGCTGATTCAAATTCAGCATTTAATTGTGCCATAGCAGAGCAAAAGCAGCAGCAAATTATGTTACAATTACATTAGAAATTCTTTTACAAGATTTTGTTTTCAGTTACTTCTAATCTTTCAATAGTTGTCATTTCCAGGGCTGGCATTTTTCTAACATTTTTGCCTGATACTAGCTGCTCTGATCAGAAATATTTGGAATGTAAGGAAAATATGTATGTTCACATATGTGCAGAGCACAGACAGAGAGGAAAGCAACCATACCTGATTATTTAAGAAGTTCTAAAGGACCTAAAACATTTCCTTTTTTCTTCTACATGTTTTTTTTTTCTCATTTTAGCTGTTTATTTACTCCTGTACCCCCAACCAATTTGTTTTCTGTGCTGCAGATGACTGTAATATACTATTACAAAGTAATTGTTTTAAAATTTTAAAAGTTTTATTCTAGTAACTCCATTTCAAATAAAAGACTCAAAACACACATTAAAGGAGACATGCCACTAACTATGTGGATGACTAAGCCATCCAGACAGAGGTAAAGAAGCTGGCAGGCAACGGGATGTACAAATTGACAGCACAGTCTTTAAAAGTCCTCTTTGTTTGCAGTGTTCTCCTTAACCCAGAAAAAGTCAGATGATTTGAGGATATTAAATAACATCTGTCTTCTAAACAACACACTAATGCCTGCAAAATTTACAACACCCACTTTTGAAACTAACTCTAAAAGGCTTTGCTCAGTCTGCAAACCCAAAAACTTTAAAAGTCCCTTAATTAGCAATTTCAAAAAGATGCCTATAACCCAGACAACATCTTCCTGCCACAAGATGAAATAAAAAACATATGCAAATCTATCTATGCCATTACAAGGATATTCAACAGAATTACGAAGTTTTCAGGTAAAAACTATTAAACCTCTATAGCTTCAAAGAGGAAAGGAGCAGTCCTTCCCAGGCCAGCAACAGGTCAGTGCCTGTTACAGCAATGCTTCATCATTATTCTTGTAAATAACTTATGGTTTGGCAGATATGGTTGCCTTCATTCTCATCTACCCCTGCTTTTCACCACAAACACAACACAATAATGCGTTTGCTAGCTAAACAGAGAATGCAAAAAACATACCATGCCCTCCTGGTTCTGTGTAGCATACAGGAAAATGTTCCACTGTCTTCTACAGATTTGGATCTCACAGCAAGGGACAAACTGCCAGCTCCCTGTGTTTCTCCAAGTATTCCCAGGTTCACACTGTTTACAGCCATGTTTCTACAACAGTCAGGGCAAAAACAGGGGAATTGGACCAGATGATCTCAGAAGGTCCCTTCCAAACCAAACCATTCTCTGATTCTAATGGTCCATACTTAAAACTTCTCTTCATCTCTAAGAGAGAAAAGAGCCCCAAACACCCTTGGATGAGAAGGCAGTTGGATTTCATAGTTGGCTACATAGGATTAATGAACTACACTAACCTTGACAGCTACCAAGCAGCAGCCCCATTGCTCAGGTGACTACCAGAATAAACAATCCACACTTCATCAATAGTTTCATGAAATTATTTCATCTTGAAATCTAAAGGAACACAAGCACCACATTGTAGCAGAGCAAAGGGTTGCTAGTCATGACAAAATGGAACAGCTGCCACACAACTTGATGAGTCTGCCAGTTTCCATGCCAATACCACAATCCCTTCGATGAGGCCACTTGCCAACATACTAAAACCCAGAAGACCATGGTGAAAACAACAAAGTAATTGCACCATAACAGATCCAGCATGTTATGGGATCCATTATTTTAAAAAAGTATGGTAGGTGAAGCATTACAGGTTACAGAAAGAACCGAGTATTTTTTAGTTTCAGAAATTAAAAAGCAAAGAAGAAAACTGTTTCTGTAGTAATATGACAGGCGACATAAACCATAAGAAAGTTGATAGCTGCATATGTCAAACTCACACACTTCCCAAGAACAAGTTTATACAAGAGCTCTAAGGCAGAAGTTCACAGATGCAGTGTTGAAGTCACATTTTGAAGAGCGATGCTGGGCGAAGACCACAGCTGACTAGCAGGCAGCAGGGCTTGGCAGTTGTTTTGCAGGCAGCAGAGAATGGTGAAGTAAATAAACAAATAAGTGAAACTGAGCCAGCAGCGATTTGTGACGTGCACTTTCACTGGCTGTCATTCAGAGCTGGATCATCTGCTCTTCCAGCTGATGTATTCCACTTGAAACCATTCCACGCACACACATGCACAGAGTATTGCCACTAAAGCTGTGGATAACTAAGCAGAGCCCCTGCTGAGGCCTGAAACGTGACTTTCCATCTTTCTAAAAAACATACCTGCAGGACTCTGAAGCCAACCACAAAAGCCAGCTTCGGCTCCACAGTGAAGCATGCCTGACCTAACCACTGAGCTGCAGTGGAAGATGATGCTCCCACTTGCTTCTTGCGCAGGCACTGGCACTTCTCTGGCTCCATCACGAGCTGGATGGAGAAGCAGCAGCAGCAGAACATGGTTTATTTTGGGAGGAAGTTTGATTTTCTGGCAGCTGGGCTAACTGAAGGGGTGGCCAAACACAAGTGCTGATGTAAAAGCGGAGATGGGGCTGCCCTCTGTGGTAGCAGCCAGCCATTATAGCAGCCCAGCTGTATTGTTAAAGCTCATTTTTAGATGTACTTGCCTGGAATATCAGGGAACTGAACTCAATAACCTGAATCGCTTCTGTGTTATGCTTTTAGGCTCTGCTGTGTGCACAGAGCACAGAGCTGACCCGGCACAGGCCTGAAATGATTGTGGTTGAACAATCCATAGCAATCATGACTTGTTCACTAAAGAATTTACAATTGCAATCAGAGCCTCTCTACATCCCCTGGGAAAAATGATCAAGAAGAAATGAAACAGGCTTTGTTATATCCACGAACAATAACGTGAAATAACATAAAGTAGAAATAAAGACAAACGCCAGGCAAGCTAACAACAAATAGCGTTTTCATTTCTCATTTGGGTTATTTTTAGATGTGTTCATATTTAAATATGAAGGTAATTTCCCAGTGCAGCTGTTAACAGCTCTTCCTGAGCTTCTCTTGGAGTCTGGGTGTTGCATCTGCTGGCATTTGCAAGGCAAACTTCTGGTTTTAGTGCTTTAAAACTACAAAAGCAAATGTTTCAAGCATTACTTCCAATAATCAGACTTCGTCTCTCAGGAGATACTATGGTCATTTTACTTGTAACACATTTCAAGTTTTATGAATTGCTATACTGATGAGCATCTTGTGTACTTTTTTAATTTATCAAAAGGCATACTGAGATCTGTACTAGGTGAACAACTATAAATAATGTGCTAATTCAGGCACCACTGAAATGGCTTTAGAAATGCATGACCTTAAAGAACCATTGTTAAGGTCAAAAACTACTCCAGTTTTAATTAAGGAATTTGGCCTGTTCTCTCATTCAAACAAAGATTTATTTTTCTAATCAATAAGTGTAAATCAAATATTTCTCACACAAGTTACTGTATCTGAAAGCCTGCTTATGTAGAAATAGATAAACTAATGCTTTAAGTAGGACCAAGGACATACCATATGTGAGTTAGATCACAAGTCCTGCTATCCCTGTCACACCACCAAGTAGTTTTTGCTTTCGTAGCAAGGTGCAAAACCTGAGTTTTGCATCTACTAGTTCTGTCATAATACCAGAAAATTAGAAATTCATTTCTATTCTGGTTTTATAACCCATCTAGACTACCAAGCAAAGAAAGGAACAGTCAAACCACCTAAGAGCAGGTACCAGTCATAATCTCTATCCTCTATACACTTAGACTGCAATGACTGTACTATAGGCCTTTTGCTTTACCTTCTGGGTTGGCAGATGTCAGACTGCCTTTCAGCTTTCTGCCAACACCTGTCCAAAGGGAACAAAGATGAAGCCTCTGGCATGGGTGCCGTAAGCCCTCAGCGGAGAGTTGTGGTTTCTAGGGTGGAGGAGCAGATGGGTGAGGGACTGTGAAGCAGCTTTGAAAATCTTTCTCCCCATCCATAAATTTGATGCAAAGCTACTACCATGTAATCACTCTCAGGGGTGACAAAAAACTGCTAGGCATGTGAAAGGTAGGGTATGTTTGTTTTTTGTAATTTTAAGACTAAATGAAAAACAAGCAACTCAAACAAAATACAAGACCTTGATGACAGTGTTCAGCAAATGCACAGCTGCTGCATCTCAGACTTTTCATCCTGCCTTCTGCAATTGCCTTCTTCTCTGAACCATCCACCATCAGAAAGACTCTGACCATCAGTAACACAGCCACTGCTGCCATCATCTCAGACATCTGTCATGCATGCCACACATCATAGATGGCCACATCCAATCTGAGCAGAGACAAAATGCCTTTGTTTTCCTGCATCACAGAGCTGAAGGTCTCTTATGGGCTTCTACAGGTTATTTCTCTCTAGGATTCCCAACATTTCCCCCAGGGCATTGGGATTGGCAGCAGCAATTACTGCATGTTCACCAAAGGCCAAGGAACAAAAACTTTGAGGAAGGAGATTAAAAATGGATTAAGGAAGAAAAAAATGTAGAACATTGTTCCAGTTACTAAGCTTGAAATGACTTTCAGGTCCCATTTCCCATGAAACTCCAGTCTTTCACCACTTCAAGGAACTTTGTACTCAGTAGCAGCAAGTCATATCAACTAAACAATGTGTGTCTGTCACCTGTTCCAAGTAATTCCCAGATCACGGGGCTCCTCCTCACTTCCCTGCTTACCAGGAGGCCCTGGGCAGACACCAGACAGGGGAGAGCTTCTCCACTCACCACTGCTCCTTGTCATTCTCTTCTGGTGTTGCAGCTGGGCATGGGTAAAAACTGAAGAGGCAATGTTCTGGGAATACCTGGGAAACCGTCCAATATGAACGTGTTTCTGAGACTCGAAGGAAATAGTATGGATCAGCTGAGCATGCCAATGCTTTACAAATGAGATCTCCTTTACATTCCAGAGAAAGTTTCACTGATGAAAACAAGATTAATAATCTGTTACTAGGAAAAGCAATGTGAAAGAATACACATACACCTTAAAACTAGTTCTTTTTTTTTTTTTTTCTGGTTAGCTTCAAGAAGCTTTCCACAGGAGATCCAGCCAGCAGATGCTGAAGACAAGCCAGCTTCCACAGATTCACCCAGATGGTGCTGGTGCAGTTGATTCTCATACAAGACAGGCTTGTGTTCTCAACTGAGATAAAGTTTCTGCATATATATCCTTTTTCTGAGTCAGAATCTCATCAAATGTAACTACACTACTCATGGCCAGGGAAATTTCAAAATCCCTGTTAACTCATTTTTAATCACCATGTCAACTTGTAACTTTCTGCCAACTGATTAACTGCTGCCATGCAAAGCCATTTCTGAAACGCCCTCTCTTGCTGAATAGACAGAATAATCACCCCCACTTACGACTAAACAAATCTGTTCATACAATGTAAACTTAGCCCTTCCTGAGAATAAACACTTTTGAGTTATTCATATATTCAACACTGGCACATAGCCTTTCGTAATTGCAAAGCCAGGTATTACACGAGCAAATCAGCAAATGCCCAGACTCCAGCTTATTGCTAGATGTTAACACAGACTGGGCACAAATAACTGGGGTGGTGCATTTGTCCAAAATAGCATGCTAGTGCTTTGGTTTCATTTACATGCAAAGCGGGGAGTATGATTTTTTTTTTTTTTTTTTTTTTTTTTTTTTTTTTTTTTTTTGAGGTAACAGATCACCACCTAAAGCCTTCACTAGCACTATGTCCCTTCAACTGCTTTAAGTTTACTAAGAATGCTAAATGTTCAAATTGGGTAAGGAACACATTATAGATCTGCATAAACCTTGGCCACTGTAATTCTAGGAGATTAGGCCTTTGTGAAACTGCTGCCTAATTTGGGACCAACAGGAGAAGAAAATAGGAAACTCTTTAACACATAAACAGAGGCCAAAGAAGGACAATGAGGGAGGGAAGAGAGTTCAGCAGAAGCAGCTTCTAATTGCAGAAGATCAGCTCACAAAGAGCTGGAATGCAAACGCTCCTGTGTGGGCTGGATGTGCAGAAGAACAGCTACTGGGCATTGCAGGAGGAGAGGAGGTGGGATAAAGGCAGGGCACATGCAGAAAGCCTGGCAGAGAGAGGCTGACAATGGTGGGAAGAAAGAGAGAGGCGGCTAAAACTCTGGTGCTATTGGGAAGCAAAACAAAATTAAAAGAAAGGACTGGCAGAAAAAACATTTTGCTGGCATGAAAAGCAACTTGCGAGAAAGAACGTGAATTTCAAGCTTCAGTATATAGCTACGAAGAACTAGGATTTATGAAAACTGCATGTAGAAATATAACTGCTCTTTTAGCTACATAAATTGTTTAAACTTCTGCCTCAGAAGAGGCAAAATTCCACCATAAAATCCATCACCAGGGGAACATTAACTTCTCTGTGAAAATATTTCTTTGTCTGAGAAAATCTCATTTTGCGTCAGATACTTAACATGAGAACTGATCTTAATTTTGTGAA
This sequence comes from Heliangelus exortis, assembly GCF_036169615.1. Classification (NCBI taxonomy): domain Eukaryota; kingdom Metazoa; phylum Chordata; class Aves; order Apodiformes; family Trochilidae; genus Heliangelus; species Heliangelus exortis. The sequence goes on from NC_092424.1 coordinate 38,703,676, forward strand.
GTGAAATCACACTCAGTCAAATAATCCTCACATCTACGTAACTAACACTTCAAGGTAACTTGTAATGTAAATGCACTTATAATAACTTTTTCATATTCTGTTACTTAACTTCCAGCAACCATATTTTTCATCCAAAAAATCTCCTGTAAACTGCTCAATTCCTTGAGTAATGGAGAAAGCAGATTCAATCTTCAAATGCCTATACACCTGCTAGACCCCCAAAATCCAACAGGAAACACTGTGACCAAACAGATGCCTGCTTGGATGCTAACCAGTCAACAGTAGGAGCAGCAAAGTGTTCACAGACAGGCAAGACAGGAACAGGAACATGAACAGAAAGGAGTCATACACACCAAGTCCCTTCCTAACAAGCCACAAATCACAGCTGCTTGGCATAACTCTCTATTCTTAAAGGCCAGCTTTGGGTAGCTGTCACATTAGTGCCAATTAAAGCTCCAAGAGAGGGAGTCCAAGAGCAAAACTGCAGTAGGATTTTTCCTTTTTTTTTTTTTTTTTTCTTTTTTTTTTTCTTCTTTTTTTTCCCACTTCAAAGGGATTAAAAAAAAAAAAAGAAGAAAAAAAAAAGGATTTCTCTGCTACTGAGAGACATATAGAGGAGGGTGTAAAAATACATTTCCTGCTTTGTTTGGCTCAGTATAAGCTGCATCCATTAAAACTTGAATCTGCAAATATAAGAAATATCCCCAGGGAAGAAGAACAGCCCTTTTGTCCTCTACAGGATTCTTCTTTGCATGAACTAGACATTACCAGCAATCTCTAGGTTTTCAAGGCTGTTTTCGGGGAACGCTCTTTTTCCTTCAAGACACTATCGAAGCCATGTCAAGCGTACAGAAACTCTATAGCTTGTAATTTTTGCAAATGAAAACTCCATATTCTTCATTGCTGTGAAGGAGCTCTCTCTGCTTCTCCTAAAAACTTTGCCATGGTGGCTTCATGGTTTGATAACTAACAGATAGAGGAAAATGGCTTATAAATACAAAATGTAATTGGCCTTGAGCAATAGAATAAAACTTTCTTGGTATGGACTTGACCCAGTCAGCTTTCTTAATCCATTTCTGTATGTTCTGTAAATAATAAAAAATTAAATACCTTACTCATAGGCTTTGCAATTTCAAGTACCCTATTAAGTTACTTAATTTTGCTATCAATAGCACATGATCTGATAAGCAAAAGTGCTTATTTGCCTTAGGAAAAACAGAGATGTGGTTGCATCAGGGGTGTTTCTGAGTTGACACAGCTTTCCCCTGGGGCTGTTTAGGAGAGATGGAAAGAAGCACAGGGAGAGAGCACTGAGAGAAGGGAGAGGAATGCAGAAAACACAGGTGCAGCAGTCTAATCTCCTTTACCTAGAGCACAAAACAGTAATAACAATTACAACTATTCTTTCTTAAACACCCCTCTTTTGGGGAAAAAAAAAACCCAAACAAAAAAACCCACTCTTGAGTCCACCTAATTTTAAGCAAGTATTTAGTTTTAGATGCTCAGTATCTTTCTAGCTCTGCTGTGGGCTGACTTGAATGGTGACTTGGGGGTGTTGGTTGATGAGGAGCTCAACATGAGCCGACAGTGTGCGCCTGCATCCCAGAAAGCCAACTGTATCCTGGGCTGCATCAAAAGCAGCATGGCCAGCAGGTCAAGGGAGGTGATTCTCCTCTCTACTCTGCTCCTGTGAGGCCCCACCTGGAGTACTGTGTCTGGAGTTCTGGAGCCCTCAGCAAAAGGACACAGAGCTCTTGGAGAGAGTCCAGAGGAAGGCCATGAAAATGATCCAAGGGACGATGCACCTCTCCTGTGAGGACAGGCTGAGCCAGTTGGGGTTGTTCAGTCTGGAGAAGAGGAGGCTCCAGGGAGATCTTAACTGTGGCCCTGCAGTACCTGAGGGGGGCCTACAACAAAGCTGCAGAGGAGCTTTGCACAAGAGAATGTAGAGATAGGACAAGGAGGAATGGCTTAAAATTAGAAGAGGGTAGATTTACATTAGACATTAGGGTGGTGAGACACTGGCACAGGTTGCCCAGGGAGGCTGCAGAGGCCCTGTCCCTGGAAGTGTTCAAAGACAAGTTGGATGGGGCTTTGAGCAACCTGGTCTAGTGGGAGATGTCCCTGCTCATAGCAGGGGGGTTAGAACTAGATGATTTTCAAGGACCCTCCCAACCCAAACCATTTTATGATCCTACGATTACATTCCCCTTTTTGTTGCACTTAAAACAGAGCTGCTGAAATACCTTAGACAAGGTACTCTATGTACAGACTCAGAGCTGAATGCTGAAGTTGATAGGCATTTATTTTTGAAGGAATGCATCCAAAAGTGAATTCTCATTTTGAAATGGTTCAGGTCATTTAAAGATTAAACTCCAACACAAACCAAAATTAAACTCTAATGCATATTTGCTGTCAAGCTATAATGAGTCAATATGAAAAAAGCTCACAGGACATGTATCATTAAAAAGTTCATATATCATAGTGTCTTCTTTTCTTAGATATCTCTACAAATTAGCCAATGCCTAGCTTGGATTTGGGACAGCCTGTTTTGAAAAATCAATATGACCCAATAAAAGCCTGTAGCTAAAAAACACTAATGTTCATTTCAAGCTATTTCACTGAATATCAAACTATTACTCTCAGCTTTATCTGTAAGAAATCTGTCCTTGAGAAGCTCAAAGAAGCAATGATTCAGTTTCAATGCTTGAAGACAGCTCTCCCTCCCCTGTGCTGAGGATGACTGATCTCAGATTCAATTTCCCATCACAGTCAATGTGTTTGGTTTCTTAACATTTCATAGAACTCCTGCCCAGAAATGTTTATGACTGTGACCTGATTTCCAGCAGGACAAGGTAGATCCAAAACACCTGTCAAGTCCCAGTGAGAGTCATCCAGGTCAGCCCTTGGCTGAGGGAGTTTCCAGAACTGTGATTCTTATCATACAATGAGGGGGTTCAGAAAAAAAAACAAAAAACCAAAACACAACCACCACCATCATTACAACCTTGACCTAATAACACCTTACAAGTATGTATAATAAACGTGCATTAAAACTTTGAAACACATTATGTAGTGTAAGTACTCTGAATTTCCCATCTACCACCTTTAAAACCCCCTCAGCCCATCAAGGGTTAGTTAAGAAGACTGCTATATCCTGGAAAGGTAATTCGCCTATAGGTCTCACAACTTGATTCTCTATGACACTAGCATTAGTTAATTTTATAAACAAAACACAGTTAAAAGACAATTTTAACTCAGAAATTCAACTAAAGTATCTCATTTTATTTCTAGGGTTTGATACATCTGTGTTACACATGCATATTTTTATTCCCCACATCTGAGTAACTGTTATGAAGAAACAGAGTTCTTCCGTTCTTCTGGAACTCAAGGCCCTGAATTTCTGTGGGTTTTTTTCACAAAGAAGATGACAAACATACTCAAGCTTTCGATGTACAGCAGGGTTTTTGTGAAAAGTATATGGAAGACCATCCATATTCTTTAGAAGTATATTTACAGATAGATATTTAAAAGAATACAGTAAAAAAATCTGCTTGCAACAGCATATTAAAGACCTTTTGGTACTCTACAGCAGCTGTGACTTGGTAAAATCTAATTATTTTTCACATGGTCATTGGAATTCTCCAGGAATATTTACTGTAATTTCCAACTGATGCCATCAGCACTAAGCCAGCCTTGGAATAAAAAGGAAAGATAGCTGAATGCTCACTATATGTATCTTTTACAAACATCCCATAGATAAATATTAAGGCTTAGCAACATGGCACAGCAACATAATGTTGGAATCTGTTAACTAATACAACTAAGTCAAGCATGAGAAATACCAAATATATGATGCTTTTGAAAAATGCTTCTATAACCTTAATAGCACCTCAGCTAAAAAAATCTAAAGGATGCCTGCAGCTTCTCAAAGGGCTTTCTGCACCATCATAGCCCACTGTTCTGCCCATACAAGACACTGTAAAATGAAGCATACTCATATTTGTATACCACTCGTACATATGTATCCATACAGCCATGCATACATATATATTTTGAAATGTGTAAGTAATACAGTTGTATATACTGAGCTGATTAGTGCACAGCCCACTGCACCCAAACTATCAATACAGACAATTGTACCCTGACTTTAAGTAAATTTATTATTAGCTTTTACTCTTCTCAGGAAATATTACAACTAAAGTAATAAGGAAAAAAAATTCTTTTTCCTCCTCCTTGAGTAAAATCAATCAAGGATTTTTTTTTTAATTAGTTGGATAAATACAGCATATATATAACTATTCAACGATCTAAATACCAAATACATGACGCGGTGCTCAAAAATCTATTAAAATTTTTCTCAATAAAAGGACAAGGTTTGACACTTTCTAGTTTGTCTGTGTTTGTTTTTGTCAAAAGGCAAACAAAGGGGATTTAAGTATTTAAATGCAACTTTCTGTTGAATCATAGAATCATAGAATCATAGAATCCTAGGGGTTGGAAGGGACCTCGAAAGATCATCTAGTCCAACCCCCCCTGCCAGAGCAGGGCCACCTAGAGTACCTCGCCTAGGAACGTGTCCAGGCGGGTTTTGAATGTCTCCAGTGAAGGAGACTCCACAACCCCCCTGGGCAGCCTGTTCCAGGGCTCTGTCACCCTTACAGTAAAAAAATTCTTTCTGATATTCAACTTGAACCTCCTATGCTCCAACTTACACAACTGTTGGGTTTCCACAGGCCTTAAAGAAGTCAAGCTCTCTTTAGGCTTAGCAGAGCTTGGCCTTGCTGTCTTCTGATAGCAGAAAAAAGTGCAACTGGAGGACAACTGGAGCCAGCAGAGATGGTTTTCATGAGCCTGCCATCAGCTCCTTGTACTACTGAACAAGCCATTGAAGAAGGAGATCAGGACAGATCTGATGCATATGAGAACAGGTCGCTCATGAAGGTAGAGGCTATCTGCCTTGAAAGAAACCCCTGTTTTTATGAAAAATTTAAAAAGCAATAGTGGAAACGCCAACTGCATCTGCCCAATTCAATGCTACCTGTGCAAGTTAGTAAGCTATGGAAAAAAAGTTTAAGTAGGTTTAATGAAAAAAACCACCTGGGGAATATATTTTCTAGCTTGTCTGGTGACTACTGTCAAATTTTGCTGATCTAAGGGCAGAACTTATATTTAAAAGCCCCTAAAGACTGCAGACAGGCCAGGACTCTCTCATCCTCAACCTCAGTCTCGCCGGGCAGGATAAGGTATCTCTAAACGAGCGCCGTCCCGGGTGGAGCATAAAACCCAGGCAATGCTTATCCACTTGCTGATTTTAAAAGGCATTAAGTGCTAATACCTCAGAAAAACTTTAAACCTGCCGACGCTGCCGCTCGCGATACCTCAAGCGAGGTGCGACGGCGTGGCCATTGCTGTTGGAGAGCTACGCTCGGGGCCGTGTGTTTGCAGCGGCTGGGGAGAGCGACACCGATTTATAACTATTTCTCTTTGAAAAACACTTGCACAACTCACAACCACCCCTGATCTAAAGAGGTGGGGGGGAGAAGCGGCAGCGGCCGGGGTTTAACTTCCCAGCGTAGCCCGCCCCGTCGAGAGCCCGACCGACACCGGGGGGAAACTGGAAACGGCCACCGGGGGTTTACCTCAAGCAACGAGGGGGCAACCTCCCCCCTCCCTCCTCACCCAGCAGCGGCACCACCGCCATTCTGCCGGGAAATAGCGGGGGTGTGGAAAAACGAAGAAATAACCACGAAACACCCTCCCCCTCCTCCCCCTCATCTCCCCCAGCCGCCGCTCTTCTCCACCGGGATCCGCCGCCTCCGCCCCTCCCCCTCCCCTGCGCGGCCATGGCGCCGCCTGCTGCGCCCCCTAGCGGCGGCGGTGGGCGCCCCGCCGCGCCCCTCCCCTCCTCTCCCGCCGATCCCTCCCCGCCCCGCCCCGCGGGTGACGTCTCCCCCCGCCCCCTGCCGGATCGGCGCTGCCGCCGCGACTTGAGGGCGCGCGCCGAGCTCCGCGGCTGCCCCGTGCCAGCGCAGCCACCGCACCGCTCCGCGCACCGCTCCGCCACGGCTCCTCTCGCCCCCCGCTCCAGACATCTGTGGAATTTACCGCGGCGGCCGCGCTATAACGCCGGGATCGCCCGTCTCTCTCTCTCTCTTTTTTTATTTTTTTCTTTTAATTTTTTTTTCCCCCTCTGCGCCTCGCAGGTAAGTGCGAGGAAAAAAAAAAAAAAAAAAAAAAAAAAGAGCTTTCTCCGCGGGAGCTGCTGCGCGGGTCGGGAGGGTTGAGGGGGTGAGGAGGTAGAGGAGGAGGAGGAGGATGCGGCGTGAAGTTTGGGCACGCATACAAACACCCACCCACCCCCCTCCTTAGCCCCAGGGTGCGGGCACGGCGCTGCGGCGGGGAGCTGCCCGCTGGCTGCGCGGCAGGGAGCGCAGGTGCGCGGAACGCCGCGGCCAGCCCCGCGGGGGCTGCAGTCGGCCCTTTGCCTGCCTGCCCGCCCACCCATCCTCCGCCGCGTACTTGGGGCTCAGGCCAGCTGCTCCCGAAACTGGGCTTGCGGTGCCAGCGTTGCACCGACCCTGGGAGAAAAAGTCAGAACCCGCTTTCCGCGGGGGCGGAGGGAAGCGCGGAATGGACCCGCGGAGCGACGCCTCCGGGCTCCCTGCGCTCCGCAGGTCTTGGGACCCCAGCCCCTCGTTTTAATGGAGCGAGTTAGGGAGGCGGTGGGGGGAGGAGGTCTCTCGCTACCCTTATCCCGCAATTCTCCCCTGCTTTGGAAACTACCCCCGTCTCCTCCTTGGTGCATGTATTTCCCCCCCCCCAAAAAAAAGACAAGGCGAGCGCGGTTGGTGCTGCCTCTCCTCACGCCCAAAGTCTGCGGGCGAGGAGATGGGGAACAAAATGGTTGCACATACGTTAAAGAAAGAATGCAACAGGCCCAAATTCCCTCCAAGACGCCCCACTTTCCTTGGGAAGAAGAGCTGATGGCTCGTCCTCCCAGCAAGCAGACGGTTCCTGCCTAGTTTTAATCAACTTTTCTGCTGGTTTTGGTTTATTAAGGGATTGTCTACCTGCCTACAAGTGCGGCAAATGCATTTATAAATGGCTCGCAAATAAATATCTCGTCCACTTCTTGGCACACCTCATCTCTCTGTTATTCTCCCCCCGAAAACCATTTCGGGGGGGAGAAGTGCCGGAGTTTTTTTTATTTTCCCAGTTCCCATCCAGCACAATCAGAAGCTGCAACTTAGTTGATAAAGCAAAGCCCGAGTATCCCTGCATTTCCTAGCGCTCATCCCAGCACCACTGCTTCCCAGCATCTGCCATAGCGTACAGCATCCAGGCACAGGTTGCTGATTTTTGGGTTGGCTTTTTGGTTGGGGTTTGGTGGTTGGGTTTTTTTTCAGGTTTGGTTTTTGTTGTTGTTGTTATTTGGGGCTTTTTTCTTTCCTTCCTTTTTTTTTTTTTTTTTTTCTTCCTGCCTTGTTTCCAAGATCACCCCTTTGGCAAATAAAAGCTCTTCTCTTGCACAGACAGTTGCCTTTCTGGCTCAGTCCTTCTCTTTGAGGTCGCCTAAATTTTCATCTCTCTGACCGCAAAGGGGTTTGAGCCCAACCCTGGCGCATCCACTCCCAAGTTGCAAGGAGTGTTGCAAACGCGACGAGGAGTGCGTGTAATTAACTAATTCGTGGAGTGCTGTGAGCTGTGGGTTACTAATTGGGACTGAAGGCAAGTCGCTTCCCTTCTTTCAGGGATCAATTCTGGTCAGTTAACAGAGCACAGCGGAGTATTTTGCACACCAGGTTCACACTGGAACACAGAATTAGTTCACAATTAAATCGTGTTCCTGGCAAAGAGCAAGTCAACTGGATGCATTTTCTTACTGCCACTTCGAAAAAGATGTACATTTTCCATTTCCAACTAGATCCTCCATACAGACAAGAAGTATTTCTGACTTAAAAAAAAAGAAAAAACAAAAAACAAACCTTATGCTGACCCCAATATCTCTGCCTGAAATATACTGCCCAAAAAGATAGAAGCATCAATTATGCTCACCGTCTGTTGCCTGGGGATATGGCGTCTTAATGAACATTTCTTTGAATTAGAGTGAAAAATGCATTTGTCAATTCAACTGTACAAAGAAATGAATTATCTGCTTTAAAACAGAAAGATCAGTATATGTTCTTCTTGTCAATATACGACGCACATTAGGTCATACTTAAGAGATTTCAATGCCCTTCCCTACCACCCTCAAAAAAAAAAAAAAAAACAAACCCAAAACAAAACAAACCGTACACCCTTGAGTTTAATTTACTCCAAAGCATACAATACAGCCCTGTTGTAAGATCAGTTTTCAAATATTTCATCAACAAAAGGTATACCTAGGTTCACAGAAAGCCAATTATCTTAAAATATACTGAGGTTATTCTAATCCTTCTATTCATGCTGCTATCAAGCTTTTAGGTTTAATCACTTCTTAAAACTGCAATTTTTTCCTGCCTTCTGTGCTCCTCCTGTGTTCCAGGATCAGTGACAACCTTTGGCATATATTTAAAATGTTGAGGTTTTTTGGTTTTGTTTTTTTATATACCCATACCATTTTATTTAACTGGAGAACAACCAGATAAATACTGTAGTTAGTACAATCGGCATGAGAAATAAGATTCTGAAAACTCTATGAAAGAGTGATTCTTTGGAATTTATTATTATTCACCCTCCTTTTGAAGCTGCCTCTGTTTTTCTCAACAGGAGACTTTATTGTAATTAAAGCAGAGAAAACTGGACAACAGCAAAAAACATCTGACTTGTGGTCCTTAAAAGCAGTTTTTGTAGCGTGTACCACCCCCCAGTGGGCAAAAAAACTCTGTAGTAAACTCACAGCAAGCTCCAGAAATGAAGTCTATACATTTTACAGCAAGAACTAAAGATGCATTTCTAGGTTTGGGTGGGTTTGGGGTTCTTTTTTTTTTTTTTTTTCTGTTGTGTGGGGGTTTTTTTTCTCTTCATTTTCTTTTGTAACCGGTAGCTGAAAGTAGAAAGGTATTATGTAAGGCGATGGTGAGAAATCAAAGCAATTGCTGGAGTTTGCAAACTTTGCATTGCAATTATTTGAAGTGGCTTCAGTTGGTAGATGGCCATCTTTGTCTCCTAGCAGGAAGCATGGATGCTAATGGCTAGTTATTTCTGAAGTTTTTTTTTTCCTTAATCACTTCAAAGCACAGGAACGCACATAAGAATTTATATGTGATTGCATACATTTATTTTTAATAAGTGACCAAATAGCACTCAGGGCAGGCAGGTTGGAAAGTGTTCAGTAAATATATTGCATCATCACAAACTCCGTTCTCCCTTTCAAGAGCTGTAAGAATTCGAGCATTCTTCACAGCTTCACCCTATTTCAAGTCTTATATTTTGAGGAGCAAATTTAGTCATCAGGAGATGAGCAAGCATTTATTTTAAAAGGGAGAGAAACAAAACTACAGAAATTTAGTTCAGTATTTCAGTAGTATTTTTACAGGCCTGACATTTTGTGCCAGGAGCTCCCTATCAGGTATAATTCCACCTAAACTTGTCAAAAGGGAAAAAAAAAACCTGATTTTACCTTGAAACAATGGGAGCATTTGTTCTCCATTCTTTTATTTTAAGCACCGGCAAGTTACCTCAGCAGCAGCTCACAAAAGAAAAACCTAGAAGCCATAATTGGCTAGACTCAAAGAGCACTAAAACACCAAACAAAAACCCATTGCAAAACACTCCCCCTCAAAGTGCTTTTTGAACGTGCAACCTTTGCAGAAGCAGAGTAGTCAAAACAAGGGAGTGAGTGGGGAATGGATCTTTTCAACCTAGCATCTTCAAAACCAGGAGAGGTTTTAGAAGTAAACTTCAGAAGATAAAAACCTGGTTCATTTTTAGCCTCTACAGCAAATACTGGTTTTGCTCACCTTAAGCACGGAGTCACACTTTTATTCAGAATCTATTTCTCAGTCAGTCACTTGCATTTGAGGGGAAAAATGACACCAAAATTTGACTCCCCCCCCCCGCTTCTTTTTTTTAAGACACGAGTTAGAACTAGTAGGATGAAAGCAATATTATAATTCAACTACTACACACGGGTGGGGGGGCAAATAAATTTTTCTACAAGTAAATAAAGCCTTCTCCAACAGAATTTTAAAAAGCCAAACCAACAAATTTCACGAAAACAGAGACAGAACCTGACTGAAGGGCTCACTCTCACTCAACAAAATCCTTTGCATTCTTTACCCCTTGTAAAGACAGCTAGAGGACCTTCTGCTTGCCTAGCACCAAACAAAAGACTGGGGCACCTTCCTGAAATATGATGATCGTGGAAATTGCAGCTCCTAGACAGGGTGCTTAGAAAGCAACTTGCTGTGACTATCAACTAACTGAGTAATACACTGAAGAAACTAAAGTACGAGCATTGTTTTAAGTGTAGATTGGCACTTAAGAACTTTTATTCTTAAAACAAAAACAAAAAAACCCTCGGTGAAGCTATTTAGGAGGCAGCATGACCTTTGTAAACGGGTAGTATATGCAGTAGACAGACTTCACAAGTATTTTAAATATAATAAGCACATTTTATGCTTCTGATGCATCTCAGATTATAAGCATACAGAGGTAATTCTGGAATGTAAGTACACTGGTTAAGCAAAATTTTAGGCTTATCAAGTGTGCATATTCTAATGTTAATTTGAAATTATACCCATCATTTATAACCTAAAAGTATTGAGCTGCTTCCCTGCCCCCTGTAACTTTGATGGTTAAAAAGAAACCACTGAACTACCCAAGTTCCTGCTGAAGAACACAGAGGTAGATTAGAAATTCAAATAAGCATTGTGTGACCTCCAGTAAGGCAGGTCTTGATTTTATTCATGTTTTATCACAGCTTGGAAAGGACAGATCTTTTTGGCACTTTTTTTTTTTTTTTCCTTGTTAGGAAAAAAACTCAAAACAAAACAATACAAAAAACTTCTCAACTTTTCAAATATGCCAAGACAGGAGAGGGAGTGTAGGCACACTCCATACCTTGTAGTAAATGCAGTGTTCTCTGATACATTTTTCTTGTAAAGTCTCACTTTGAACGTTTATAAAAAATGATGTTCCCCTGCTTAGCTGTGCCACAGTGATAACTGCATGTGCAAGATTCAAGCATTACTGCTATCTGTAGTAATACAATTGCTCACACAATATCCCAGGAAAAGTAATTTAACAATGCAGTTCAGCAGAGTTCATGAAAACATTAAACTTGGAATAATGATAAGCTAAAAAGCTCCTGTTTAGTTACTCCAATGTTACTTCAGTTACAAAAAAAAAGTCTTTTTTTTTTTTTTTTTTTTACTTTAAAAATTAATTTCAGCACAGTCTGCTCTGTTCAAAAGCAATGGCTTCTTTTAAAACCATGTGTCCATGAAGCCTCCCAATTTGATGCTAGAGAAACCTGGACACAGTGCCTGTACCAGCGGGGGTCACTTTGCTTTTCATCCTGCCGGATCAGCTATAATGACTTGATGTCAGGGAATATTTAGAGACAGCTCAAGAAGGGGAGAGTTGGAACATGGCAGCAGGATTCCCTTCTCTGTAGTCAGATCACTGGAGCCTTTGATATGCAAAAACATTGTTTTCAGCTATGGCTTGAGATATAAAAGGGAAGTTCAAGATATCAAACAATCAAAACCTGAAGAAACCTATTCTAAGTTTAGAAAAGGGAGTGGGGGGTATAGTCTTAATCCACATTTTTGAAACAGTATCATCTTCTCCAAAGAGACCTACTTTTATTTTTTTCTCTCTCTCTTGTTTTCATGTAATTTTGAGAGAGGGGATAAAAAAAAATTCCAAGAACTTAATGAGCTTTAGTGCTTCCATTTTAATCCTACACATTACTGCTGTTATAATAGCGGCAATAAATGAAGGGATGACTATCAAATGAAGCAAAAAGGAAACAGTTTATATGCTAGAAAGGTAAAATAAATGAACTTGGTTTCTCAAGTGTGCATATGTATATGTAATATATGCATATTAGAGCCTCTGTTTTGCTTAATACTAACATTTTTTACAGCTCTAAAAATGTTTTGGGTTTTTTGTTTGGTTTTTGTTTTTGTTTTTTTATAAGTACTTGTAGCCTTCAAAAGCCTACTTAAGAAATTTATAGCATTTTTATTACAAAGCTGTTGCAAAGTTTCAGGAATAGAGCCTGAACTTCTGTACCCAAACACTTCAGTAACACAGACGAAGAAAACTGGACCCTGCTAGAATATGGAGCCCTTTGTTCCATTTTACAATGATTGCATAATTTACCCAAATTACATAAGTTACAAAAATGAAAAAAAACCTAAACAATTGTGGCCATGTAGACACTGAGGTTTTTTCCTTTAATGAAGCATACATTAAAATACTTATTATGCCACAATGGGAGTCTCTCATTTTAAGTTACTATTTTCATTACAAACTGCTGAAAACAAGATGCAAAACCAAAGCTCAGATAAGTACAAAAGCAGCAGCATCAGGAGGGAAGAGGCTTTGCCATTCCCTCACTGGACAGCCACACCATCTCTTAAGTAGGGGGAAGTGTGTGTGTGTGTGTGTTGCTGTTGTTTTGTTTTTCCTCTTTAATGGTCAACTTTTTTCTAAGAAGAAGAGTATTATGATTTGTATCTACATCAATAATTTTGTATCATTGCCTATTTCCTGTTGCTATAGGAATATGACTGATTTATTTAATGATGGACCTGCTTCAAATTGCAAAAGGCAATTAAAAACAGAGACTGTTTCTGTTTAGGTGGAATATTTTATGAAGGACCAGTAGCTACTGTAGTTAAGCTCCTAGGAAGAGGCAGCTAAGCAAGCATTACTCAGCATGCTGTTTCTTCCTTAGGATTGCACTCAGTTCTCTGGACAATGTGCAGGTATAAAAGGGACAAGGCAAGAAAATGTTAAGGTTTTTTTCATTTCAGATTTAACCAGATGCAGTGCTTACATGCTCTCAGGGAACACAGGTTTGGGATCTCACTGGATACTTTCTGCAGTAGTAGCATGTGGTAGCCCAAGTTTAAAATAATATTCAGAAAACAATCAAATAATTAGGAGTTCTTCAAGAAATAGAGTCAATACTGAATTTTTTTTCTTCTTCTTTTTAATTAGAAATATCAAATGGGATTCTCATCTGAACACCAATTCCACTGTGCAAAGTGACAAACACAGTGGCTTTAACTAAAATTTCAGACCGCAAGTTAAACACATTTCATGGGCAAACCCCACGTTATGTGTCTGTTGCCACAGAGCTGATGCAGATCCCTATCTAGTTCCTAATTCAGAATTCACATGTTGCAAATGTGAAATATTAATACCATATTTTAGCAAAACCATTTCCCATTTGATCCAGTAGCCACTGAATTAGCTCCCTTTACATTTAAAAGCAAGGAGAGCAGCAGCATCTACCTCAGTTTACCAAGAACACAAATCAAGTAATGGCTTTCGCCTCCTCCAGGGAGGCAGGGCTGGCATTTGTAATCTGATGAGAAGCATCATTTTCAAATACTTCATTACTGTCTGTCAATTCAGGATTACTTTATTTGGTACTGAAAGAAAGGAAAATATAGATCCAGCAAAAAAATGCAGTAGTATGAGACTAACTAGCAAAGTCTTTTCATTAAGACCTCTTTATCTTGCCAAAATTCCAATATTTTTGGGAAAAAAAGATGTGCTATTCAGTAAGCAGGGGATGTAAGTAAGTAGGGGATGCAACACAATTCTGAATATTCATGTACACTGGCTGTTATTAATACCGTTTTTTGTTTATTTTTACTTTCACAGGAAGAGCTCAAGGAAAGCTTTAAAAAGGGAATTTTCTGGGAAGAAAATAATATTTTTGGTGTTCTGGCTTTTTTTTTTTTTTTTTTTTTAATGAAGAAAACGATCTGAATTGCCTGATGTTTCTACGGTAGAATAACCTGCATTCTTGCAGCGCAGGAGGAATTCTTTCCTGCATTACAAATCTGGAAGACATGTTGAAAAGTGAGAGTCGGAAAATGGTTCTCTCAAAGAGGTGTGGATGTATCAGGATGTAGCTGCTGTACAAAGTTTATACTTGGGTAATTCTGGAGAGGAAGAAGCAGCCCCTGTTGCTGACCTCCTGAAGAGGCTACCATCCTTCAAGGCTCAGCATAATGAATAGTTCCCATCACGCGGCCCTGAAGTTACCACCTCTGACTATTACACTGCACGGAAGAGTTTGTAAGAGCTACAAAGAAATTAATTCCTGCTAAAGGCATTAAACCAAACAAAAGAGGCTCTTCATTCACAGACTTTACAGGAGGACAAAAATAGAGGGAAGCTGAAGCTTTTCTACGCCCCGGCCTGGTGTGCTTATGTACCATGATAAATCTTGGTTGGAATGCTCATTGAGTATCGTGCCAGGAGCCAGGAAACACAGACCACGGAGAAGGACCATCTGAGTAAACACCGTCGAGAAAAACAACAGCTCCATGGAGTAAACCGTAAGAGTGACTTGTGAGAAGGACATTCTTTTACTGGATATCCTCAAGCACAAAATTTACTCGTACCTTTAAATACGGTAGGATCAATATTAATTTATTTCCTTTTTTGTGCTTCAGCGAATAAAGTTCAATTAATTTATGAACCCACATGAGAAAAGGTCATGACACTGCTTATTGCACAGGTCATCTTGCAGAAGTTCTCACAACCCTAATTGCAATGGTAATTGAATTATGTTGTCTTAAAAGCTATAAAAATGCTAATTACCTGAGCTCAATGTACAAACACAGTACCAGTGCAAAGTACAATTTCAGTCTCAAGAGTTAATTTATATTATGCTACCCTGCACGGTTTGAACTAATAAGATGGGAAAATGTGGTTAAACCTGCCAAATAGCCTCTTATTAGTGCACTGCTTAGTAAGATGACTTCTGAGAACGGCAAATATTTAAACATGAAATTAAGCATGTAATGAAATGGACTCCATCCAGTCAACTAGAAAGCCATAGCTCTAACACCTATGTCAGGTTGTTAGCTACCTACCAGTTGTAATGTTCACATTTCTAAGCATTCTAGATTGGAAACTAAGAAAAGTAAGCTGCTGTATTACTAAGATACACACCATGATGTTGAGCACTTGGGAAAACTTGAGAAAAAAGCGTTTAGCTAGCCCTGGCTCTTTTGTCTGCATTTAATGCTTTGTCATTAGGATTTTTTTGAACCTCCAGAATAGCTAACCTTGTGGGTTTGGCAAAGGTTTTTTCAAGTTCATTTAAGGGCTCCTGAGGTAGTTAGCTGGCTTAGGAATTACTTCTTATCTTTCAGATATAGAATGATTTACTTGAACTCTGGTGTGACTTCAGCTCTGTACTTATCTGGTATCTGTGAACAAAGATTGTCGCTACACATGAAATGTGAAGGAATCCTTAGAAGGAGCCTTCCTGCTTAAGCAAAAGAATTCACACACCAGACATACTTGATTTTATTATTTTTGTTTACTGTGCAGAATAACCTGTTAACCTAATTGGATTAGTTGAAGTAGTACAGTTACTGATGTAAAGACAAGAAAGTAAGACATGTCTAGAAGCTTGAATTTTGGTTTAATACATGTGTTTCAGATGTATTCTGTGATGTTGAAGTTGAATTTTCACTGCAGTTTCTTCACTGATGATCTGGATAATTTTGTTTGTTTGGTTTTTTTAGATTGTTGAAGATCAGAACTGTATACAAATCTCATCATTCCTGACCATGATTAGTGTAACCTGGAGCATCTTCCTAGTTTGGACTAAAATAGGGCTGTTACTTGACATGGCACCTTACTCTGTTAGTGCCAAACCATGCCCTTCAGTATGTCGCTGTGATATGGGTTTCATATATTGTAATGATCGCAGTTTGACGTCTATTCCTACAGGAATCCCAGAGGATGCTACTACCCTCTTCCTTCAGAACAATCAAATAAATAATGCTGGGATTCCTTCAGAACTGAAGAACTTGCTTAGGGTGGAAAGAATATATTTATACCACAACAGCCTAGATGAATTCCCTACTAACCTCCCTAAGTATGTTAAGGAACTGCATTTGCAGGAGAATAACATAAGGACCATTACTTATGATTCACTTTCACAAATTCCTTATCTGGAAGAACTGCATTTGGATGATAATTCTGTTTCTGCTGTTAGCATTGAGGATGGAGCTTTCCGGGACAACATCTATCTCAGACTTCTTTTTCTCTCTCGAAATCACCTTAGCACCATTCCCTGGGGTTTGCCTAAAACGATAGAAGAGCTACGCTTGGACGATAATCGCATTTCCACGATTTCAGAGTTGTCCCTTCAAGACCTTACAAATCTAAAACGCCTTGTTTTAGACGGAAATCTTCTAAATAATCATGGATTAGGGGACAAAGTCTTCACGAATCTCGTCAATCTTACGGAACTGTCGTTGGTCCGCAATTCGCTCACAGCTGCCCCAGTAAATTTGCCAGGAACAAATTTAAGAAAGCTTTATCTTCAAGAAAACCACATCAACCGTGTGCCAGCCAATGCTTTCTCCTATCTACGGCAGTTGTATCGACTAGATATGTCCAATAACAATATTAGCAATTTACCTCAGGGTGTCTTTGATGATCTGGACAACATAACTCAGCTGTTCCTTCGCAACAACCCTTGGCACTGCGGGTGCAAAATGAAATGGGTACGCGACTGGTTACAGTCACTGCCTTTAAAAGTGAACGTACGTGGACTGATGTGTCAGGCTCCAGAGAAAGTTCGTGGAATGGCTATCAAAGACCTCAACGCAGAGCTGTTTGATTGTAAGGATGATGGCATGATCAGCACCATCCAAATCACTACCGCGGTACCAAACACGTTATACCCGGCCCAGGGACACTGGCCGGTTTCTGTGACCAAACAACCAGACATCAAGACTCCCAACCTAAATAAGAACTACAGAACCACAGCGAGCCCGGTACGCAAAATCATTACAATATTTGTGAAATCCGTAAGCACGGAGACTATTCACATCTCCTGGAAAGTTGCACTACCGATGACTGCTTTACGGCTGAGCTGGCTCAAGATGGGTCACAGCCCTGCCTTTGGATCTATAACTGAAACGATAGTTACGGGCGACAGAAACGACTATTTGCTCACAGCTCTTGAGCCAGAATCACCGTACCGTGTATGCATGGTTCCCATGGAAACCAGCAACATCTATCTCTCCGACGAAACGCCTGAATGCATTGAAACCGAGACGGCCCCTCTTAAGATGTACAACCCTACCACGACCCTCAACCGGGAGCAGGAGAAAGAACCTTACAAAAACTCCAGCTTGCCCTTGGCCGCCATCATCGGCGGCGCGGTGGCGCTGGTGGCCATCGCGCTGCTAGCCCTGGTCTGCTGGTACGTCCACAGGAACGGGTCCCTCTTCTCCCGGAACTGCACCTACAGCAAAGGACGGCGGAGAAAAGACGACTATGCCGAAGCAGGAACCAAGAAGGATAACTCCATCCTAGAAATCAGGGAGACTTCTTTCCAGATGATACCGATAACCAACGACCAAGTGTCCAAGGAGGAGTTCGTAATACACACCATCTTCCCACCTAATGGCATGAATCTGTATAAGAACAGCCACAGTGAAAGCAGTAGTAACAGGAGCTACAGAGACAGTGGTATTCCAGATTCAGATCATTCACACTCATGATACTGAAGGACACAAAAGACTGGTTTGGGTTTTGTTAGTTTTTTTGGTTTTTTG
Organism: Heliangelus exortis; assembly: GCF_036169615.1. Taxonomy (NCBI): domain Eukaryota; kingdom Metazoa; phylum Chordata; class Aves; order Apodiformes; family Trochilidae; genus Heliangelus; species Heliangelus exortis. Next base: position 38,721,438 of record NC_092424.1, read on the forward strand.
TTTTGTTTTTTAAAGAAAACGAGAAAAGACTGACATAACAGTTGCTGTTCTACTGCAAAACACTGGATTAAAAGACTGACAAAGCAATGTACTGTACATTTGCCATATAATTTATATTTAAGAACTTTTTATTAAAAGTTTCAAATTTCAGGCTACTGCTGCGATTAATGTAGTGGGGATACCTGACCACAATTCTATATTTTAGTATTTTTTAGTAATTTGTACTGTATTTTCCTTGCTAATATTGAAGTTACAGACCATTTAACTTTTGTGTTCTACTGAGTAAGATGACTTGTTGACTGTGAAAGTGAATTTTCTTGCCGTGTTGAGCAGTCAGAACATTCATCTGAGATCCTTGTAAGTGTAAGCACAGGCCATTTTTCACTTTGGTATCAATAAAACAATGCTGAACCTGGCAAAATCAGGAAAAAAAAGATGTGGTTGCAAAAACACAGAACTTTCAATGTTTGGTCTACTAAATCTGTAAACCAGAAAAATATTCAATAAACAAAAATGCGTGTAGTAATGGGCAATATCAGCTGTCTGGATATATCCATTCAAGAATGGCGAAATCCGATTTAAAAGAAAATAATTGAATCAATGACATGTATGAGACTGAAGCTGTTGATATGTGGGGAAGAAAAATTGATTCCTGGAAGAACACTTTATCGAATTCCTAACAAGGAATTTAAAAAAAAATGCAGTAGGCTTTACAAACCAAGGGGGTGGATACAGTTTAGGGATCGATTTCTGGTTATCAAAACCAGTGGTCTGCTTATTGCAGAGAGAACAGTGATGGATGGTCATGGGCATTTGGGAGGCAAGTGCAGGAGGACATTGACAACACTTAGAAGTGGCTTTGAACAGTAAAAGGGCTGAAGTGCAGTTATGCAAGAAAAAAATAAAATTAAAAAAAAAAAAAAAAACCAGGACAAAAATGAACCAAACCAGGTAATATAAGCAAAGTCTCAACATCTCTAGTCATGAGAATAAATAGACAATTGGGGAATACAGCTGTTTTAAAGAGTATATTCAAACAGTATACAGGTATGTGTTCAATATACTGCCATTACAGTCAGGAATACTGCCCATTACTGTCACAGTTTTTCAGAAATTCCTTGGTAAATCTGTAAGGTAACATGTTGCTTTCTGCCTTCCTACTGAACTACGAGCTATTTCATGTTTAAACCCCAAGCCACTCTTTGTTGCCATAATCATTTGTTTCTTCAACTAAAAACCAAAGTGCTTTGTATGCCCTTTGGCCAGTCTTGTATGTGCCTTGATCCAACGCTACATGTATCAAGCTTTTAAAATCTAAAGAAAAAGGAAAAAATAAAATACCCATTTTTTCATACTTTACTTAAATATGAAAAATACTGGTCTTATTGATTAATACAGTTGAAAAATTCATTCTAAATAATGCTGCACCTCTGCAGTGCACTGATAGAAAAGCTACTCGGAAGCTACTAACTACTTTTCAGGTAGCACTTTTTGGCTTCACCTTTTTATTTGATCAATTTGACAGTATCACACTTGCAGAGTTCCTTTTTATTAATTAGTTGGAAAACAAGTTTTCACAACTTAGAAGTCTGTCAACAGTGAAAGGGAGGGAAGGCATGAAGGAGCTACAGCCCTCTGAGGTGACTTTTTTTTTCCCCCCCAGCAGAAATGGCAAATAAAATACTCAATATTTTGAATGATATCTCATAAAGATGGGATGTATACCAAATGCAATTCAATTTCTAAGAATTTCAGCAGTGCTTGGCCTGTCCATTTTCCTAAGGGTCACACAGGATGGAACAGGAGAAGCAAATGCAGAGACAAACACCAAGATTGATGGTTTCAGCATTCAACCTGCAGTCTTCACGCCAGGGATCCATCTATCTGCACAGACCCCAAACTTCCAGTAACACACAGTTCTTACCGACCTCATTTTCCAGATATGCTCAGGGACTTTCCTCCCCAGACCCAGTGCCATGGTAGTGTTTCCTCAACCTCACCTTCAAAAATGCCTCCTTGCAGTTCCTGAGCAGTGGAGGAGCCCCAGATGGAGAAGCAGCAGTGCACTTCCCTAACAACCTCACACAAATCACATCTTACCATGGTGCACTGATTGCATCCAATATGCCAAAAGTAACAAAGGGGTACATTATGGTAAATGCCTAAATGCTCAGCCCAGCATAGTGTACTAAAAAAAGACTTTATTTTATTCTATTTTCCTAGCAGGTACCAGTCTAGGGAAGGGGGAGAAATCTAACACTTAGGCATGTGAAGCCTCATTACGTTCCTTTGCAAAAAGCTTCCCAAACAGTAAGCAGGAAAGTAAAAGCAACACAGATGGAGAAGACAGACTTGTTTTTCATCTAAGCTAGCATACAGGGACCTCTTTTATCAGAGATTCACTTAATGGCTGCGTCACTGGCAACAGATTACTAGGACATTGCCATCAGCTCTCCCGTAACAAACTTAAATAGATTTTGCTGGATTTTCAAGCTATTTACATGAAATCCTCTCCCCTTGCTGACTCCAAATTTGTGTTTTGATAGGTGTAAAAGAAAACTGAGGTGTAAGAGTACTCTTCCCACTGGCAAAGGTAGCCCAGTGGTGATACATACCATCTACTGTGTCTCGGGTTATGCCACTCAAGGGTCATATAGGCTATAAAGAATTTGCCACTTGAGGAGGAGATAATTGCATGTTAATCTTAAATATGAGGACCTTTCATGTCAAATTTATGTACTGTGAGACAGATCCAGAGCAACTCCAGCAGGTTGGCTCAGTTATTGCTGGTTCATCTCCACCAGAAAGAAGTTAAAAAGCTGGAAAATGATTCAGTCCTCTGCAGAGAACCAGGCCAGTTTTGCAGGGATAGCTGGCATCCTTCTTCCACAATAATGTCCATGGGAAAAATGCCACAACACACATCCAGGATCTTCCTTATGTTCTAAAGGAACTTTTATGCAACATGCATAAAATTATTAATATATTAAAATGTGTTAACTTGACAAGATTTTAAACTAGGCTTTTATTTTTTTCTTTCAGTGCTTACAGAAAGTTCTATTCTGCTCCATGCTATGCCCATCTCTTCAAGACTCTTCTCCTTACCAGAGCACTGCAGATATAGCATGCAATGCTCTCTAGCACCATGCATAAATCTGTTCTATTGGACAGTTGCACATGCAGGCAAATCCGATTACTACATTGAGCAGTTTACTCAACACATTTGTCAAAATAACATTAATCCACATCAAATTTCTCTCAAATATTTTTTTAATTCCATGTTATTTCAGTGTACAGTTCAATATTCAATTATGAAGCAAGGAGTGGAATTTTTTTCAACGTAGCCTAAATCTGTGTGCAGAGTTAATTTAATCACCATCCTCCATATTAAAATACTATGCCAAGTATCTTTTACATTCTTTATTATTGCCCTATCCCCACTCCCCTCTTTTTTTTAAAAAAATATTTATATTTCTATCCTGATTTGCTCACAGTTCTTCTTCAACTTGGAAGTAAACTAAAACAACCCTGGTGCTTCAGAAACCATATTCATTTTGTCTCACCTTGGTACCTTCAAGAACTAAATTTGCTTCATTTGTAAGCTATTACTTCCTAACTTTGTACAACTGCCTGAAATGCAACAACTGTTGGGTTTTTCTTTTGTTTTGTTTTCTACTGGCTTTAACCATTCCAGTATCAAATTATTATGGTCTTGGAACAGTTACCATTTCTTCTGCTAATGAAGTAGCCAGCATGCAAACTATATTGTGCCAATGCTGTACATATTGAATGTAGAGCAGCAAATGCAATAAAGCAAGAGCAAAAGTAATAAAGCCTTATTTGCTATTAAAATAATTTACTGATGACATAAAACCCACTAATCACTTATATAGACTTCTCTGCTAAGTAAGAGGATGCTATTTTGCATATTCAGTTGCAACTAAAGTTGAGTAAGATCTTCAAATGTGACCTGGCAGATGTCATCTGCCTGGATTTACCAAAAAAAGCATTGGTTTTGGAGGGTATTGGATGGAACCGTAAGTAGCACAGGCACTCTCTGCCTTCAAAACACCTTAATCTTTTTTCCAAACCCATGTATTTTTTTTCAGCATCATCTTGTGATTGATCTTTGTTTAATTAACTGTTTCTTCCCTGACACCTGAGCAAGACCATAAGCTTCCAGCCAGCACGTACCACCAGTGAAATTTGGTTTTTAATTTTTTTTTTACAAAGCACAAAGCTATTCCATAACTGAGGAGTTTCTTCTTCTGAACTAGTCAGGAGCAGTTTAGCCAGAAAGGAAAACACCATTGGCTGAATTAAAACATGAAAACTTTACACTTCAAAGCATTTTTTTTTTTCTTTGGAAATAAATATAATTTGGGGGGTGTGGGAGTAGGAGTCCCACCCTTATGATTAAATTAGATCCTTTTCAAGCAGTCTGAAGGTAAATACGTGACACAGGTACCAGATTCTGGATACTACTGCTTTAAAAGATATTTAAAAAAACCAAAAAACCAACTATGTGCATCTGATTTTATTAATAGCTACTTCATTAAATAATTTCCTGCTCCTGTCTACATAAAAACACTCAAAGAACATGGACCTCTGTGACAGAGCATCTAGCTCAAAACAAGCACCACCTGTATTTTACCAGCATCGGTAAAATACCAGCATCGGTCATCAAGCAAGATGCTAATTTTACAGTGGTCTTTAAATGATGGCTGGGGAACATTCCTGCCCTAGGGGGCAACCAAACTCTTGAACAAAATGGGTGTGAGAAGAAAGAATCATCCTCTGGATTATCAGTGGTCTAAGGCAAAAGTGCACAACACACCTTTTGTAAACAGAGCAAATGCCCCTCGTGCATGAAAGTTTTAAGTGTCCTACACCTAAAACTTGCAGGCCAGGACTGCAGACATTTATTACCCAACTTCAACTGCTTCTCAGAGCCCCTTTGTGTTCTCTTAATGAACACGGTGTAGAGTCACGGTCTGAAACCCCTCAAGATTAACAAAATGAGCTGAAAACACCTTTTGAAGTCTGAAGCTGGACCTTCCACACTTAGCAAGAGTACTCAAAAAATTAGTTATAAAAATAGAAGCATCTTAACAGGGCTAATTAAATAATCTGACTTGTTCAAGCTGGTTCATAGTATTCATATAGGCTGATACTCTGTCCTGAACAGCCCTCTTAAGTAATCAAAAAAAGGGAATGGATCGTTGCCAAGCACTAGCACGTGCTCCTGTCCCCCTTGTGAAGCTTAAGGAATATCTATCTATAGATGCAGCCATGGAGGGTTAAATTGTTCAAAATCAAGGGAATGCATGATGCTCTTTAATCATTAACCATGGGAACATAATTTAAGGCTGGAATTCTGCATATATTATGCAGAGCTTAACCTTTAATTTATGCAAAATATTTTTTTTAAGTGATTTAGATCAGAAACTCACATCTGCTCTATTTAATACGGACTTCATCCCGTGATCTTAGCCCCTGATAAATGCCTGCTAGCCTACTGGCTTCCTTCATTAGAATTGATGTTTTCTGAGGGCCTGGGGATTGGTTTTCTTTAGTTTAGGGGTTTTTTTCTTTTTAGTCTTTGGTTGTGTGTTTTGTTTTGGGGGCATTTAACTGTTTTTTGTTTGTTTTGGTTTATGTTGTTTGGTTGGAATTTTGTTTTGGGGGGGGTGTTGTTTTTTTGTTTTTTTAACTAAGAGGTGTACTTTTAGTTCACTCCAAAACCTTCCATCTTCTTTAGATAAAAAAATGAATAGTTTTATAATTAAACTGAACACCTATCCCAAATCAACACATATTTAAAGCAAGTGCTGATAGGGCAAAATCTCCCCAAAAATTTTGCTTTCCCATCTCTCCTCACTAGAACTCAGGAAGAACCCAGGAGTAAAACTTGAACTCTTGCTTTTCTTGCAAGAACTGCATTAGGGTAATGAGAGCAGTTTTCATCACTTCAAGGTTTCCTATTCAAAATTTGGGACTTTTTACTTTTGAGATGCACAGGAGCAGCTGTATTTATATACACAGTTATGGACTAGAAGCAGAAATCTTTCAGTCTGGGTGATACACAGCAGGCCATGTAAAATATCTAAGTCTCCATCCAACTCTGAGTCTGCTATATTAACACTGTTTCCTAAACCATGAGAACAAGTATTAGCAGCTCATACAGCAAGCAAGAGAAAGCATCTTTACACTTCATCCCCAGCTACATCTCTGTATGTATAACGTGGCGTTACTTCAGCCTCCTCACATCTAAGTGTTGTTTTTCCATGGATTCAACAGTCAAGTAAACATATATTTAATTTTTTTTTAGAAAAGGTAAACACTTCTACCCAGGAATGCTGATGTTCTGACAACACAGGATTTAGGCAATTACATTATAACTTACACCAGAAGTATATGCAAAACCTAAGCCTGTATAAACACCACGTGCTTTTTCTGATGGCATGTATTATATGCTCATCCCCTATTTAAGCTACCTTAATCAGAAACAAGTTATTTGCACTGCACTCCACTAACTGGAAATAAACTAGAAACTCAGTCTAGTTCTACACAGCCCGAACAAAAAATCACGAATGTGGTCAACAACAGGATCTGGAGTTTTTTGTTTGCTTATTTGGTTTCAATAATCTTCACAAGTCTTGAAGATGCTTATTTCTGAAGCATGACATGAACAGTTTGCTGCCTGCAAGGAACAGGAGCTCATTAACAGATAGAAAGCCACATATGGGGAAAGTGCTGACCCAGCACATATACATCCTTTTAGGGCACTAGCTGATAATGCAGAACCTCTGTGCCTAATGTCTTTAAAGCAATTATTTTAAGAACCTCTCAATGGCATGTTACCTGCTTCATCCACTACAACATTTTAAATTTCTCCCTAATACAGAAATGACATACAACATTCTAAAAACAAAAACCAAGGAAAAACCTCACAGTATTCCCAGGTCTTGGAAGTTCTTTTGGTAGCTGAAATCGGGCACTTGGCAGCCAAATGAAGTGAAAAGTCAGGTACAGGAAAATGCCATCTGGAGGGCTAAACTGCTGACCTCATGCAATTTCTTCAGATAAATGAGGAAAGGTGTTGATGGAACTCCACATAGGACAGGAGTAGCTTCACTCTCCCAAATACATACCTCGTGGCTTTTCACTACACCAAAATTTTTGTCAAGACCTTGAAGGGTCAAGAATGTTGACCACTAGTAGCAGGGTCACAACTACCTCTAAGCTCTTTGTTTGTTTACTTTTCAGTAAAGCTTATTGAGAGTTTGCTCAGCAAACATGACTGATTTTCATGTAAAAAACCTTTTCATTGTACTTATTGTATTGTATTAAACTGTCCTTGAAGAGTTTGCAATTAAACCAAAGGTAGGTACATCACAAAATACCCTGGAAATCTCCACTATTATCAGACCTTAAAAGTACCAGATATTAAGGGGAAAAGACAAAATACCTGGAAAATCATATTCCTAAATTCTGCTCTCAAAATCTGCTTTCCCCAGGACTGTATTTATATGGACAAAATCCAAATAAACAATGTCAATTGAAGAGAATCTCGGGGGAGAGATGCAACAAAACAGAACAGCATTCCTACTACTGAAAGCTGAAATACACTGAACGTAAGAATAACTACTTGGTATATATGATCCCTTATCTATGAAAGTGCTCAAGTCTTTTCATCATCTACTGGCCCATGACCTGGGAACCCAAAAGATAACAATAGGGCTGCACAGATCAGTGATTTCCTTGGGTGCTGACAGAGGCAGAGCCAAATGTACCTAAAATTCTGAAAAACAACAATAATAGGGACTGGTTTTGTCAAAAACAGTTTGTACCAATTTTTTGGTTTTGTCCAGAAAACTCTGTCCTAAATCTGAACTCTATTATTATTGTATGCTACAATAAAAAAAGAAAAAAAAAGAAAAAAAAAAAGAAAAAAAAAAAAGAAAAAAAAAAAAAAAGAGAGAGAGAGAATGAGAGAGAGAGAAACCAAACAACAAATGACATAGCTTACAAGCATGAATGATTTGACATAATGCTCAGTTGTACCTCTAAAATAAATTTTAGAGGCTTGGTCTATTTGAATTCTCACCCAGTGCTGGCTACCATAAGCACAGTTTAATTAACCCCTCCCTCCCCATCAATATTCTATCATAAACACAGTTTAATTAACCCCTCCCTCCCCATCAATATTTATCAATACATCTTCTGTATTGAAGTAAATGGTAGTTTGTGCAGCATGGTTCAAACATCTTCCCATTCTCCTTGTGATACTGAGGACATTTTAAACAATTGACCATTTTCATCATTACATATTAAAAGCACAACAAGTGATTTGTCAACTTAGTTTTCAGACTATTAGAGATGGAAGAAAAGGGAAAGAGAGGAGACACATTACCCTAAGATGCTAATTAGGAATATCTCTGTGCTACAATATGCTTCAGGTAGATTCCTTTTTTTACTGACAGGAAAAAAACAAATTTCACATCTTTTCTTGACAAAAAGATGCATGGGCCTGCTCATGCAAGAAATGCACCTTGTTCCCAAAGCAACCACATCACGATGGGAAGGGAGTCTCATTCTTTGATACTAATTTGAAGGTGGTATTTTATGTACCATGAAGGAGCACCCCACTGATAGGGCAAGTATAAGGTTGGTTGTCTTCATGTCCAGTTCAAACTCAGTACTATCACTGCTGCAAAACTTCGGGGCACGAAACCCAACATTGTCGTTCCACAGACTTAAAAAACAAAACAAAATAAAACCAAAAAAAAAAAACAAACTATGCACAAAAATTCTCAAACAAATCAAAAACCAACCAACCCTTCAAAATCCTCCAAAAGCATCTATCAAAGTGATTTCAATCCACTGATCCAGTACAAAGTCAAAGGATATAAGCTCTTTTAATCCCAGACTTTCAGCTCCTCTGGGCTCCCTCCGCCGTTGCCAGGGCCTGGCTGACACCTCCTCCAAAGGACGGGAGCCCCGGCAGCTCTCGGCGGTGCCTCCCCACACCACTCTTCAGACATTTGAGACCTGGCAGATGTTGGCTTTGCTTTCACAGGCTGCAAAAACAACTCTGGAGGCGAACAGCATGAGCGGCACCCCGTTCCGGTCCGGGAGGTTTTATTACAATGAGTTTAGCTCTGGGCAAGCTGCCGTAATCAGCACATTTTTGACAGGTATTTTATTTTTTCTCCACAGAATACCTAACACCACTGAAAGCACTCACTGCCACATTAAATACTGCTGTTTTACTAAGAGAGAGAGAGAGAAAAAAAAATACCTATTGTTCTCCTCCTGCTAATAAAGACTAACTTCATCCTTCAGTATAATCCGTCCAAATCAATTAAAACACATTCAGCTTGGTGAAAGGACACTAGTGAAGTATTAACAAAAGCCGGGTTCGGATTATGCTGAACTTCTCCAGCAATCGGCAAAGGTACTTTCAAGAGAAGCAAAATCTGGCTAGCTCTTAAAAATATGTCTTACTTCTGTTTTGCTCACTAGTTCCAGCAACTAGGAAAGATCTTATGTCTCCTTTCTAAGGCTTGTAAGCCAATCTGTGAAGAAAATGCATAGCCAGAGTCATTCATACAAGTCTCTGCAGCACTGCCATAAACTGGTGCTTAAAGACAATAGAAAGGAAAATGTCTTAAGAAAGAAATGTCTTAAAACCCAGGTCACACCTGGGTACACTTGGGTCCACCACTATCACCTGATGAACCAATCTAGGACATGTTCAAGCCTTCCTTGAAATGAAGTGACATTTCTGAAGATAAGGAAATAACCATGCCAAGTATCAGGAGCACTGGAGCCCTGCCAAGGCATTTGTTCCCATGCCTCACAACCTGCTAAAATGCAGGTACAGAAAGGAAAAATACTTTTCCCCTGCCCAGAAACAGTGCCAGAAGGTGCTGTGACCTGTGCTAGGTCTGGCTGATGGACACCCACACCTTCTGCTTTCTTTGCAAACAAAAAATCAGGATGAACTGTCATCTGATGAACAAGCCAGAGATCACATTTTCTACTGGTTTTGCATTTGTAGGAAGCTGTCTCTGATGTTTCACCCTGGGGCTTAATCAGACAAGGAAGAAGAAGTAGAGAATTTTAAAGACACTGGCAAGCATCTGGTCTTTCAAAACGTCATCACTAATCTTCGTTATCATCCAGCCTGCTCAGTAATCAAGATAGAAGAAACTGTGAAACTACAAATTAGTGTCACTTATGTCCTGAAAACAAACAGGAGTAAGAAAGAGGATACAGAATATGTATGCCCAAAAGCAACATCACATGTAATCTTTATTAACAAATGAGGGATTACTGAAGTTTGCTTCCCCTCACACACACCAAAAAAAGCCAAACATGAAGCTATCTCCGTGACATCTGCTAAGCAGGGCAGTGCTATACTAGAAGGACCACAGGCTCAATGGCAGCAATAAAAGAAGGCAAGGAGTAGCCTTCAGTTCCTCTGAGGCCTCTTGGACACTACTGAAATAGAAGACTCAGCTCCTGTGAGACATTTTTTGTATTTTTTCATTCCTTGTTTTAGGTCATTTCACAAAATATTAAGAGGAGCACCAGTTATTTTAGGGCATTATGCATCCCAATGACCAAGTACTAGTTAATGGTATAAATTTATGGCATCAGCCATTCAAGGCACATGATAGACTTCTGAAGAGCAGCCCCATCATCAGTCCTAAGACAATACATACTAAGCTGAAGCATCTCTGTTTTGAAAGAGGACAGCAGCACTGTGAGCCTCCACAGACAAGAAACCCCAGCACAGGATTCAGAGCACATGAAAAAATTCCAGTGTTTCCCTGAAAGACAGTCAATAGGTACACAGGCAACTAGGAACTTAACCTTTAAACTCTTATTCTCCTAGGAGCTAACTCAGATTCAGGTATTTCTCTGATAGTTAAAGAATCCCTCACTGCTTAATACCTGTGGTAGATAATTACATGCTGATGATGCAGGTTCCTTGAACACTGCAAAGTGCTGTGAGGTTTGTTGTTAAATTGTCAGTTTTGCAGGGGTAATCATTGTACCTGTCTAGAGAAAAGCATGCCCATTATGGTGAAAGGCAACGATGGTAATTGCAGGTGTTTCCTACTAAGACCAGAAATAAAAAAGAACGGAAAAGACCCCTGCCCATTCTAGCAGCTAACTTCCATGTCCCAACTCTATTTTAAAACCTTGGAAGTGATTACTTTGTGTGCAGAATATGTTTTTTAAATTATGCTTTTGAAGGCCTTTTTGTGATATTATTTCTTCACTATTGATTTTTAGAAGTAATTTGCTTGAAAGAGACCTTTCAACTTGACAGTAAATCTTAGCCTAACAGTAGCAGAAATAGAAGGAATTAGCACAATGTGCCAAAATAACATAAAATGTACTGACCAGATTGAGAAACAGCTGTAAAATACTGAAATTCATGCAAGTACATACCAGATCATCTGTTTACACAGCGAAAATTGTGCTATTTACTTTTCCACTCAAGACCACTCTTCAGATAACATCCTGAACTCGCAAAAGCACATACTATGCACAGCTATAGTGCAAATGAGAAAATTAGGGCTCTAGATCTATCTATTCTCCATTTTCCTTTAAAGTATACTGTATAAGATTAATTTAATTTTCCCTTCAAATTTAATTTCATCTGTTGTTGCCCTTTAAAATAAGGATGCAAACATATGGTCAGATATTTTTCTTTACACAGCATCATCATTCTTACGGCAAAATTAATAGCTCTTCCAAGCAATTTGTGCTAAGTAGCCTAAATCCAAAAGTAAAGACTGAGCAAATTACAATACCAATACTAATTTATTAAGCGACTTTCATGTGTGTTCAGCTTCCCCTTTTGTTTGCAGCATTAGAAGACCATTTGATAAAGCAAAACTACAGATGTTCAATCCTTTGTTTACTAGGATAACTGTGGCTAAAAACAAAATGGGCCTCATCTAACGAGGAGTAACACTGTGCCAGCACAGTCGCTGCTGAAGGAAATGAAATATTAAAAACTCTAAAAGAATGGCATTACTGGAGTGCTCTACAATCCACACACTTAAGAAGGCAGGACTGAGAGACCTGGAGAGCCTCTACCACCCTTCTCTTAAAAAGCCACTTGCATACCTTTCTCATTATTTTGCTTTCTGGACTGTGCAAGTTTCCCTGTATCTGCCATCCACATGGAGACCTGGCACATGCAAGCAAAGCCTGCTACTTTTTTAACTCTGTCAGCACTAATTTTGGTGCCTTTTGAGGCGATGATGAAACTCAGGTTGCTTTGCTGCAAAGCAGAAGTTTCTCAGCACTTCTGAACATCGGGTAGATTCACAAGAGAAGTTGTCACTTTTTACTTGCAAGTTCCGTGAAATTCTCTCATTACAGGCACACAGATCTCATAGCAACTTAATTTTTTAATTTTTCCCAAAGCAGATGCTTTTGAAGACAAGCGGCACAGTGTTTGGGTTTTGGGACTGCACTTTTTTATATAATAAAATCTTTGGTTAATCAGAGCCTTTTATTTTATCGTGGTGTTTTGGGTTTTTTTCTCTATGAGAAAGTCGACTGTTTCACTCATCTACTGTTGGAAAGAAAGGAACAAACCAAGGGAGTATTTTCAATACCCCCACATACTTTAAGAAACATGTGACATTTATAACCACAGTATAAAAGCTCATTAATACTGTATGCTGACCTATGTAAAAGGGTTTTTGGCTTAACACAATAGGAGAGACTGTCGTAGAAAGCAGTCAAGGAAAGAATGGCTCAAGATATGCCATCTCTCCACAAACACTGCCTCAAAGGATGAGATCATTAAATGAGAGTATTAAAAGCTGCCAACATTTTTCACCTCCTCTCTGCTCATTTAAAAACTAGCTTAAAACAGCAGAATAAAAGCCCCACAAACACCCTGGTACATTTCTAAAGGTAATTCGCTCTCCAAGGGCTGATAGCAGGCAGGGAGTGGGAGAAAGGTTTATTTTAGTTTAGCTGATCTGACAGACTGGCACCTACTCAGAGGTGTCAGAAGAAGTCTGGCGCATCCATGCAACCACCACAAGCAGCAGTAAATCTTTAAGGAAGACAAGGCTGCCTATACATTTATGTTAGCTTTTTAGGTACTTCTCTCCTGGAAGCTTTGTTCTTTTTGCGTTTTGTTTTATTTTATCCCCCCATATACTTATGGAGATAAATATCGCCTCTCAGGTTTTGTTTCGCTAGGCTGAAACAAAGCTCTTCCAGGCTACTTGTGAAAAGGCTGCTCAATCTTTCCAGCAGCATCCTTATTACCCTTCCTTGACCCGTGCAGTTTAAACTCATCTTCCTAAATACAAGCAGGACACCTTCATTCTTTGCTACTCCCAAATGATGCAGCTGAGCTTAGAGTAGAAATTAATATCATCTGTCCTTAAGTACTTGACATTCTCCTGAAACCAATTAATGGCAGAGGAAAGCAGTTCTTCTCACATAATAATCCAGTCCTCCCTTGGTTTGCCAACGTCTCTCAGCTTCAGACTTGGCAAATTTATTTAGCATGCTTCTAATTCTTCTGCAAAGGCTGCTAATGAAAATATTAAATAAGGTATGATTTGATCCTTGAGGAACTCCAGCAGCAACTTCATATGTTCAGCAGAACAGAACTCGCAGTGATACACTGTTATTAAGAAAAACGGTGTTGAAAGACTTCAGTCTTTAGAGGTATTTTAACCACCTTAAAACCCCTTCTTGCAGGATACAGCATTACCACGATGCAATCAAATTAGGGCCAAATTATCTCAAGTATTCTGAGCATTCATGCCAGCCACCCACCCACCCTGAAGAAAAACAGTAACTAGAATAAGACTCTTTGGCACACACAGATGCAGCAAGACTGGTGACTACTTTTATACTTTCGTACAAACTAAACCAAGGAGGCAGCCCTCCTGGTTCTCTCAAGAGGTCCCTATCATCCATGTGAGGATGCTTTTCTAGCATCACAAAACAGCTTGCAAAGCACAGATCCCCACCGATACTGCAATTAACTCATTTCCTATACTGGTATCTCTTACACAGTGAACAGCATTTTAATTAATTCTTTAAATACGTATTCCCCCAATAAGTTAAACCTTAATTAAAATTTTAAGTGCCTGATAGTATCTTCTTATCTGGTTGCAGAAGCATTTTTTTAAAATTTGCGGTGATCATATAGCAACCACATTAAAAGGGACACATATTTAATTTTACTTGGGGTTTTTTGTGTTCTTTTTTTTGTTGTTGTTATTGTTTTTAGTTCAGTATAACACCAAGAAAATTAATTCAACCTGCATTTGCACTCGCAGAATCCCTCACATTTTCCCAGTACTTATTTTTGCTTTGTGTCAAATACAAATTTCACAAAACAGTTCTGGACTTTGCCCTGGGCACGTGCCTCACCCCCAGCGATTTGCTGATACCTAATCTTCTATTTCATTAGTTATTGCTTAATTAGAACCTGTGTTGAATAAAAATGGACCATTCCATTATCATGAGACATGAAAGAGGCAAAAAGTTCTTTGTAATCCAAGCTGCTCCTCAGCAAGTTTTTATCGTGTTTATCACATAGACATCATGCATGACTTTGCCTGCCATCTATATTTCAGCTCTTCATCTCCTGATGCAGCTCTTCAGTCAGCACATCTGGCACTACTCCTACATGCATCTTCTCACCACTTTCCTGGCATCGGGGAGCACCACAATCCTGCTGTTGGGAGACAGGTTTATGCAGCCCACGAATACCACCACCAGATACTTCCCAGGCCCCACCTCACACTCTGTGTTACATTTTACCCAGAAGACCAGCACAGCAACCACTCCAAAGGCTCCAGCAATATCTTTTAGTCACACAGATTATGGACAGGAGTCCTCTTTTAACCTATCAGTTTCTTACAGCCCTAAAGCAAGCAGGGCTTTTCCTAGCATTACCTTTGAATATTGACCAAAAGCAAGATTTATTTTCATTCATGCTTCTTAACTGCAGCCTCTTCTCTTCATAGCCATCTAATTAATGAAACTGATATATTTACAGTGCAAGCACAGAATTTACCTATTGCATACACAAATAAATAGAGAATTGTTTCAGCACTTCCCCACCATCCTTGTTCAGGAATCATCTATGCAAAAATGCCAAACTGCATCCTGTTTTCAGGCTTGGGCATCAGAGTATAATTTCAGCTTCCAGATAAATAACAGAATGTGCTCAAAACCAGCAATTTCCTTGAGAAGCTTTCACAAATTTCAGTCGTGTCTGAAAGCCTTATTCATGAATTGTAAATTAAAGTGTTACTGCTCTATCTTATGCAAATCGACAAATTCTAAGCGTTGTAACAGAAGCGATGAACTTGTTATCCTGTCAGTCGTGCAAGCAGACACCTTAGTGCATGACTTTCAAGAGTGCTCATGTGTTGCCTTAACTGTGCTAGTTTTGATACTAATGAAGGATTTACCACTGACCTTAATGATATTCACCCAACAATGAGCACTTCTGAAAATAGACCATTTCTCTGTAACTCGGTATGCAAACAGCACTGCCATAACAAAAATTCCCTTAAGAGCACTTATATTAACAAATACAAGATATCCAAGAAATCAAACAATAGAAAAATAAGATACCACGATATCAGGACCTTTGTTATGAAAGCATCACATGACGTATCCTCAAAATGCAACAAATAGCCTCATTCAACAATTAGCTTCCATTAAATAAATTACATAGCTAAAGAGTTGTAAGTGAAAAATAGGAGTCTTTGCAACTGCCTTAAACTCAGATCCTATACATCCTGACAATCATCCTTTATGGAAAAATTATGCATATGGTGCGTGTGGGTGTAACCGAGACCGCGAAGGGATGAGCGTTGCCTCGTTGCATCTCTGCAACGCAGGCCAGGGTGGTGGGTTCAAAGGAGGCCGGGCCCTTGTCATATCCATCAGCACATAAATCAGCACGTCGCTATCAGCAACCCCAGTCACATGGATCCTATTAATTCCTAAGAAGTTACCTCATCCCTTCAGCGTTCCAGAAGGCGCCTTCAGACAGACGCTGCCTCCCACCACCCAGGTACCCGCCTGGCAGATGGCAGTGAGGTGAGGAGGGGCTGTGCCGGGAGACGCCGATCGGCACACCACGGCACCCAACGTGCTGGGGCACGGGGGATCTCCACCTCCCCCTGGGCAGACAACACCCAACGGCGAGGAGCCCGATATACCCAGCTCCTCTTGGGATGCAGCCCTAAAAAATATATAGGTATGCCTTCTGCAACAGGCAATGGGAATGCAGGCGTTCCCTGTTACTAGGGACAAGGGCAGAGTCCTAGTTGCTCTGCTGCAAGGGCACAGAGCTTCCTGGCCTGACTGGAGAACAAGGCAGAAATAAATCCAAGAATAGTTTTGCAAGCGAACAGGATTCCGAAAGCACGAAGACATCTGAGCACCCCATCCATCCTAATCTATCCTGGGGCAGTTGGCATTTTGTTTGGTTGTAGCCAATCCTCTTTTTACCTCATTTAAACTTACTGTATTTAAAAAAGTACTACTCGGTTTTCATGTATTTCTTCTCTAATCTTTTCACTAAGTTATGCTGCTTGCTTTGTAACTTGCATAACAGAGCAGCTCCCAACAGAAACATGTGCTTTTGTTCCAGAGTTTTCAAGCAGGAAGACATCTGAGCACCCCATCCATCCTAATCCATCCTGGGGCAGTTGGCATTTTGTTTGGTTGCAGCCAGTCCTCTTTTTTTACCTCATTTAAA
Source organism: Heliangelus exortis (assembly GCF_036169615.1). NCBI lineage: Eukaryota > Metazoa > Chordata > Aves > Apodiformes > Trochilidae > Heliangelus > Heliangelus exortis. The sequence goes on from NC_092424.1 coordinate 38,738,227, forward strand.
CTTATTGTATTTAACAAAGTACTACTCAGTTTTCATGTATTTCTTTAATCTTTTCACTAAATTATGCTGCTTGCTTTGTCACTTGCATAACAGAGCAGCTCCCAACACCCGTGTACTTCTGTTCCAAACAGAGATTTCAAGCATATCTGTCATATTGAATCAAAATAGGAAGGAGCTAAGCTCTGGTGTATTGGGATACTGAAACATTGATGGTATTGGCACACTAGAGCTGAAAACACTGTATGATGGAGCATCAAATAGTATTTCTATCAGCAGACAGGGGCAGAAGAAATACACAAAGCAAGAAACTGGTATGGAATTTGATACACCACTTCTGTTTCCTCTCATTTTTCACAGCTATAAATTAAATATTCATTTCTATAACTTGGCTTTGGGTTTGTTTTAAAAGCAGCTAATGAGGTTTGCACGGCTAGCAGTCTTCTGACTGCAATGAAGAAGGCAGTCACCATCATCATTAGTATCATGGCAACATCAGCAGTACCATTAGAAAAAATGCAGAAAAAAACCAAAAGGGTATTTGCCTGAACTCTGTTTTCTGAAATACCAACACATACAGAGCTCTGGCCTGCAATGCAAATGACACAAGGGGAATACTTCCTCTTTAAAATGCATTGATACTGCTGAAGTGAAAAGTTTTCTATTGATGGGTTTTCTGTCCAAAGTTCAGCCAAGTGAGCTAAAGACACACTAGCAATTCTATCATCTACCACGTCACAGTAAAAGATAGCTTTTTGCTTCTTCCTAATTATATTACCAGACTGCACACCTATCTATTCCTATTGACAATGCCATTATAATATTTAATAATCTATTTCCAAGCCTTAAAACAAAATAATACAGAAAAGAAACAGCAAACAGGGAGAGGTTCTTGTCTGTGCTTCCACAAACACTTGAGCTGACTGTACTTACACACCAGCATAAATCAAACAGGCACAATCCAATTTAAATACAAGTCCTGCAAGGCTTTTTCGTTAGGAGACTGCTTATGGTTTTGTCATCTTTTGACTAATTTTATTACATAATGCTGAGAGATTTACTATATTACATTACAGCTCAGCTAATCATAACAGAATTTTAAAAGTTAATTTTGTTTCTCTGCTTTAGAGGCTTGAGAGTATACGACATCTTGCTGGTATTCTATTATTTCATTTTTCTAAAAAATCTTCTTTTGTTCCCTCTTCCCGTTTTACATTATGAAACATCTTCTATGTACTATTGCTACTTTGAAAAACAAACCTAAAAATGCTTCCATTCTTGTGCACAAAGCCTCTCAACAAATCATACAGTTTTAAGTCTTTTTAGCTGCTTCTCCCTTCTGCCCCTACCAATTTTTTCAGGGTCTCTGGTCAAGAAGAAACAGCTCACAGTTCAGCACTGACCTCATGTGAAAAAAAAGATATAGGGCCACTGCCTTCATATTTTCCGTACCCAAGCGAGCACAAATAATTCCACTTAAATTGGGGAGATACATTTATATCCCGTTTTTGAAGATAGGAATATAGTTCTGGTGAGGTATTACTAGCTTTTGTCTTTTCTATACTGTCATCCTTTAACAGCTGCTACTGAGCACTGTCAGGGGCAGGATGATGCTCTGCCCCAAATCTGCTGTGCTTGAGAATGAATCACCATGAGCCCCACCACGAAGATGGGAGCAGCATGAGGAGTAAACCTCCTGCTGCACCTTACATACACATTTATCTTCATTTCACCATTTAACTGGGTTTTTTTCTTAGTTTTATATATGAGAGTTTCATCCGTATTTCTTTGTCCCTCAGGAGGAATACACAAAAGGGCCCAGTTAAGGTCCAGCAAACTTCCTAGAGCAAAGAAAAGGGTTGTGTGCCCATGCTCTGGACACCAAACTCAAGCATTGCTGAGAAGTTTAAGCCTGGTGTCCCATATATTAATGTAAAAAGAGGTTTTGGCCCAAAACACTAACATGCACCACTTGCAGAACATGAGAATAAAACAGAATGATAGGAATACAACCCTCACTGTACAACGTGTTGCACATACAGCTTGATACACAGAAAATAAGTACATAAAAAATAGGCCAAGTTACTGATAAAAACCACCTTCCACAACGCACACCCGTTGATGTACTTTATATTAAGAATTTTCCAGTCTTTTTACAACTCATTTGAAAAGGTCCACTCAGGGGGGTTGGTGGTTCCAGACTAATTACTTCCAGATTGTTTCAGATTTTCCCACATACAGAAACAAGTGACATGCTGAATTTTGGTCAGATCAAGGCGATTCCACCAGCTGCTTCACAACTGCTTAGAGAGATTCATCTGGATGCAATTATGAATTTACTGCAAAGGTTTTGTTGTTTTTTTTTTTTAAATGCTGGACCACAGAAATCATGTTCCTCATTGAATTCCCACTGAAGTAAATGGGGTGATTTCCATAGACTTTGATGACTTTTAGATAAGGTCCCATAAAAAGAACAAAACAAGAACTCTTTGTCTATGAGAAAAAGAGGTTAATCTCTTATCCTTAAAGGCTGCACATCAAAGAGCTCTGAAGTTGCACAGGATTGCTATAGACTAAGTCCAATACATGGCCATATCAGAAGGCATATTTATAAAAAGAGTATTTTTATCAGCATTGTTTTCTGGGTGGCATATTACAAACTTCCAGACAATAGTTTAAAATTAATAGTATTTACAGAAAACACACCTCCAGGACTAAGGACTTGGCTTCAAAAAGACTAATCTCTTCCCAGTGAGGAAACAATTTGTCAATTCAAAGAGATTAGCCTTTATGTTGGGAGAAAAAAAAATACAAAACCACAGATTTCATTCATAGATTTTCTTTTCATTTCCCTACAACTAAAACTAGCAAACTGTTATCTGAGTAGGCTTTATTTTTATACCTTCAATTTGTCATAAAGCATAGTAAGACATATTCATACATATTTTACATCCAGTTGATATAGTTAGGTAAAACTATCTAAATGCCTCTAGGGATGGGAGAATCCATGAAACCCTTTTCCCAAGATAAGAGTTACAGCTACCACGCAGGTGGTTTTCAGCACAGTCCTCTTCAGGAGATACTAATCCCAAGAGGCCCTTTGAAAGAAAATACTTGTTTGCCTGAAAGATTTCTGCAGAAACCTCACTTCTGAACTCAGACACAAGTTGTGCCATGTATGGTTAAAGTGTCTTTGCACCAGGCAGTCCCAGTAAGCTCTTTAATAGAGAACACAGCTTGGAAGTCACATGCGTAACACAGATGCATATTTTTTAAAATTCTATTATTTCTTTGCTCAAGCATCTGCAACCAAGGAAATCATTAAGTAAAGTGAGAAAGCTGTTGTTTTACAGTAGTTGCTACCTACGGGTGTCAATAATCTACAGACTTCACAGTTTTGCTTTTGCCCAGAAATATTTAAAGCTTCTTCTGGTTTTCTGCACAGGCATGACTATAAGAAACCAGCTGTTTTAATGAACCACATAAAACCTACTGGAGAAAGTGGCTGAGGATGAGACTTTGGTTCCGCCTACTAAAAAGTTTCTCTATTTTTCCTCCTTTCACACAGTCACTGAAGTAAACATGCATTTCACCTATTCAAGATAATTATAACAAAATATATAGCAACACTATATTCTACCTTTTCTTAGAACTGTGTTGGGAGAGGTGCCTCTATTATCTTATAAAAGCAGAGTAGTTCAAACAAACGGTCTTAGCAAAGCAGTTTTTTCTTCAAAGTTTAAAAAGTCAAGAAGTGAAAGAAGGTTGCCTTAGCAGCCTTTTAATAAAACTAGAATCCAGCCCACTTCTTTCATCAGCAATGGACCGATGCCACGGTATTATCATGCTGAAATACAAACTGCTGGCATTCTTCTCTGCTGTGCCAGTGGAGATGTGGCTGTTTTATTCTGAATATGACAACTGATGTCTTTCATACACTGGCAAAAGCCAGTAAAAAATAAAAGCTCAGTGAAACATTTCAAGAGCTCGGGCGTAGCTGAAAATGTAACAAACTCCACAACTAACATTAAGTGCATATGAATAAATGCACTGTATCTAAAATATTGTTGAGGAATTTGCAAAACCTGTCTGATTACAAGGTTTTTAAGTTTCTGTAATTCTCAAGCAATTCTATAACATGAAATAGCAAATTAAATAAAGTATTAGAGCAATCAAAAATTGAAATACTGAATAATCCTGTATCTTAATTGTTCACTTTTTATGTCTTGTTCAAAGCAGGCTAGAGTTAGTAGCCATGAGTACATATCAGACTATGGGCAATGATATGATCATTACATTCCTTCATAACAATTGAGAACTTTCTTTTCACTCTAAAAACTTGGGAGACTGGCACCTGCAAACCTCTCTTTTCTACCTGTTCATCCAACTCCACGAGAATGTAAAAGTACTTTTTGCATACTGTAAAATTTAGCTACAACCTAGAAACAGACATGCAACAACAGAAGACAGACCAGTTGGACTTGCACAGACTGCACTGCAGGCTAGGAGAGCAAGGAAGGAGAAGCTGGTTTTTACATATAAATTCACATAAGAGGCTGTAAGATTAACCTAAAGCAAAGTTCCACATTCTACCACCAGCAATGTTTCAATCACCTTCAATAGTTGTTTCTTGGATATGCCCAAATTTGGGGAAACCAAGCCTATTGATTATCATATATTCTGGAAATATTCATACAGAGATTATACTGTATTTAATATAATGTTTTTCCTGATAGTTGGTTAGAATAATTATGTGCTTGCAGCATTACAGTAATTTACTATGTCTACTTCCTAAAATTGTCAAGGCAGTTTTTCAGATCTTTTTCAGTGAGCAGAGAGACAGCTTCACAGAAATACAATGAAGTTATGCGTGTAAATATCACAAAGACTTGTCAGAAAGCAAACGTCTTAAAGTGTATCAAGTGAATACAACATGAAAACAACAGAGTTTTAAGTGGAAATGAGAAAACGTAAAATTGTTCAATAATCAAAGAAAGCATCAGCATAAAGAAAGCCCTAACCCATGCAGCCACATTAGGTTTTTTTTTTTCTCTGCCAGTCGCTGTGTAATAATGTTGATGATGTTCAAAATTCTATTTTTTAACCTGTACCATACCTGAAAAAAACCACAAGAAACAGCAGAACATGAAACTAATGTTCCACCAAAACCAAGAGAAATTTACCTGTGATTTAATGAATACAGTATTTCACTTGAAGTTGAAGTCACTTGTCCCCCATGGCACAAGTTAGGAGCAGAGCTGCTGGCTGTAATCCAAGTCCCTCAACTCCTCACCTCCTAACTTACTCTATAGGTCATTTACCTGCCTGGTTTTATAAAGAATAAGCCATGTGTTACAGTAAATATTATCTCTGCTCCACTGTCAGTCATCTGTCCTCCTCTGAATTTTAGTCCAGTACTCCATATAACTAAGAAATTACTGCAGCTTTCATATTTTGCAGGGGCAGCAGGAAATCCTTACCCACCACAAAGAGCGCAGAAAATCCTTTGGCCTATGTTCAACTCAATTTGAGAATTCTTTGAGATTTCTCAAGAATTCAAGACTGCAGTTTTCTCCCAAGCAGTGCTGCAACTATCAAAGCATTGCTAAGGCTTCAGGAGAATAAACAGCAATTCATCCCAAATGAATTGTCCTGTAGGAAACGTGTTTATAGCATTCATGTCCCTTTCCCACCCATATATGCACCCAACAGTTTTCTTTGCACTTACCCACAGAGCACACTCAGTCATTTTAATTTTAGTTGCTATCCATAACAGACCAAGTTCTGCTTGCATCTTTCCTTGGATAAGCAGCTCCAGTCGCTGCAAGGAATTACTGATGGTAGAAAGCAAGCAGAACTTGCCCCAGTTTCATTAACTGCCTAGATTGGAAATCTGACAAAGTAACCTTATTTAAAAAAAAAGCACCTACTAATGCAATTAAATGCATAGCTTTGTGCATGTAGCACTGAACCCCCCCCAAAAAACTGTGAAAGATCCTGTAAAGAACAGTTCTGGGGGTTTAGTTTCCTGTTGGTTACGTGGAGAAGCAAGTTATTCAGAGGGTGGGAGGGGAATTAGGCATTTCACCTTTTTTTAAGAATGATCATAACTCCTGATAACTGTACATTTTCAACATAAAACCCAGCCTGCTGGTAAAATCCACGCTACAGGACAAAACTTACTGTCAGGGAATTTAACTTAGTGTCAAACATCAGTTTATCTAAGTTAACTGAACCTTGAGTGACCACTGGACCAACTGACCACTTTTTTACAACAAAGAAATAAAATACTGAGATCAACCAGTGCAGAACTACAGTACCTATCAAGTAAAAAAAGTAAAAGACAAGTAAAAACTTTCTCTCCAGCACTGGATGAGGTCCAGTGCTCCAACATCCTTACTGGTACATCTTAGGTACAGATGATCTAATTTTCTGTCAGCAAGAAGCAGCTACATAATGATTATGCTCCATTCCCTGTAGTACCTATGTTATTAAAATTCTCTGATGTCAGGAGACTGCTTTCCACAATACTCACAAAGGGCCTTTTGTTTTTGCCTCTTGGAAAAAAAGAAGGAAAAAAAAAAAGTAAACTGATTAGTAAGACAATCTTAAATAAAGAATGCACGAAACCCTGCATACTCTTGAGGAAGACTGATCAAGCCCCACAAAACCAACTAGAAGAGACTGTCAAGGAGATAATAAAAGCTGGCAAGATACTTTTTGACTTCAGCTGCCCCTTGGTGATGTGAGAGTTTTCATCTTTTCTCAAGACAGTGCCAGTTATGCTTCAATGCCTTTGAGTGCTAGCCTTATTAAAGTCTATGTTGTTACCAGCCCCAATACACGGCACAAAATTAATATGCAAACTTCGACTGAGAAGATTGTCACAGTTGCTCCACCAGAGTTTGCATACAAGGAAAACAAGTGTTACAGAACAGGAAAATTACATTAACTGTGTTCTCAAATTGTCGCTCTGAGCATTGCATACTAATGTATTAATATTTGTTTTTAAAATAAGCATCTGCTATGGGAAGACTGAAAGAGAGCATAAAAGCAGATGCTACCCAAAGTGACAGGATTCTTCAAGAAAAGGAAGGCTGGAAGTCACCAGCTTCTCTCCATTCCCCATAAGGTAACAAGGTTGTTTAAACCAAACCCAGTTATGGCAAGACCAAAAGAAAACTTGCACAAGTGCCTGGAAATTAACAAAGCCTGGAAATTGTTTCAGTGCCCAATTTTTGGGCAAGTATTTAAAATACTCTTATTTTCATAGAGGCCAACTGATCCTGAGTGTATGGGGAAAAAAAGACATTTTCCTGCTTACTGTTAACCAAAATATGTCTGGCCATCTGAAGTCAGGCAGAGGCTGCTACTGGAATTTGAGACAGATGAGTTAATCGGTATTTTAAGGACATCACATCCTCCCTCCTCCATCGCCTCCCTGGGCTTACTGTGCCTCTAGCCCAGTAGTGAAAGCAGGAAATGTGCACAAGGGATGCACAGCTGTAAGCTGATAAAAAACTGCTAAGCCAAGTGACAGCAAATCTGAGCTCACTAAACAGCCCGACAGGAATTTAACATGGTAAATATTATTACTTCAAGGTGTATGTTTCTAATGGATACCCCATTAAACTTTAGGAAGGGAAAACTACGACAGGGTGCACTTTGAACTCAGAGAGCAGGAAAGTGATGTCCATTTTTAAGATAAATGAAGGAATTCTTCAGGGGAATAGGTGCATAAGAAATAGAAACCAACCTCTTTAGTTTTAATATTGAGCCGGATGCTACCAAGTTCTCTGAGTAAAAAGCACTTCAAGATCATTGTCATTCATTCATTCTAATGTTTAACTGCATTATCAGGTTTTTTGCCAGGACACATGCCAGTACCACTTCCATACTTGACACCACTTCATCAAGAAACTTAAAAGTTCAGAGCCAATATAAGAAGGTAAAAGCAATCTTATTTCCAAATTAGAAGATTCTGTTTACACGGTGTTTATTTTAGAAACCTCATTTTTAAATAACTGAAATTACAATAGCAACAGAATAGTTTACACAGATCAGTGCTGAAATCTCTAACACAACCTGTCCTGCCTTGAGAACAACACTGTAATTCAGCCATGGTTCAAGTAAAAATTACCTGATTCAGTTTCACTATAACACTAATTTTTAGAACACCTTCTTTTTAAGAAGTCATTTATGACTTGGGTGGCACAAGAGACTGTTGATTGTATTGGTTCACATATACTTAGGTGTATTATTCAAAATAATAATGTTTTATAAAAAAAAACATATTTCAGAATTCCAAGCTAAATACTGAAAATTCCCCCTGTAGGGGAACAATTCAGTTGCTCGTTCTATTTAATTTAAAGTTATAACTCATATTTAACAAGCTCAAAAGCAACTTCCCTTAAAGCAGAAGTACTGAGAACTTACCCGACATCTCAAAAAGAGTAATTCCAATATACTAAGTTATTTTTTTGATAAAAGCATGGAAAAGCTGTTTTTAATGACCAGGTCATTACTGGCCACCAGGTCAGTAAACAGCTACCACAGACACCGCTATTCTCACCTAAAACCATTAGAGAGATGGAGAACAGCGATGGAAATTGTAACTCTGTACTCCAGGGATTTTACAGTAGCACAAGTTAGTCACATTTTACATTATTCTGAATCAATTCTATTTTTCTTAGGGACAATTTTGCATAAAAATCCAGCAACAGAAAAGCTAGACCCATAATTATGCTCTCCAAGGGAATGAATGCTTTGTAACACAGAGACAGATGGCTTCATTTCATGTGCTGCACTCCCCCTTTTTCTAAAAGTTCTGCTGCTATCTTATTGTATGGGCTCTTTAACTTGCTTGTTTGCATCTGTCATGGTATTTTGTGAGCTCTGTAGCTACTGAATAGAAAAAACATTTAATTTATGAGATGGGAGCAGATTTTGCCCATTTATCATAATCATCCTCTCAATTGGGATACGGCTATTTTCTCATTAAGAAAAATTCAAAGTGTAACATCATTTTATTGCTCTGCAGTCAACAAAAGCAAAATGAAGCATTATTTAAGAACAGAATAATGCCTCTTGATCAATAAAGGTCGCAGATACACAGGTAACCTACCTCCGATACGTGCTATTCTGCCCCTGTTCACAGCTAATTGGAATAACCTGTGCTCAAGTCAAAGAAAACATTTTACCACTGCACAAGAACTTCAAGAACCTAACTGATCACTAGATTAATTTTTCTCATAATAGTCTTGTCATGTATCTCACCTTTATTTGCTTTACAACAATCACACGGTTTATTTTGAATGTGTTTGAATGCATTTATGCCACTGTTGCAGTGTGCCCAGGACCACAAAAATTTAAATACAAAGACACAAAAATTTAAATTAAAAATGGTAAGTTACATACCAGAGTTTCACTACCTGGATTTCAAGGCAGAGCAGTTCCTCTTAGAGAAATTGTAACAGTTTAGCCTCTACAAATCTCTTTGCTCCCCTTTCCTGTGGCAGTTCTGTGGTCTTCCTCAGCAAAGTGTTGCTGCACCAATTCCAAGTCCTTTTGTACCAGGGAGGATGCAGCCCTTGGCTTCCCAAACCACAGCTCATTGCATTACATTTTTAGGGCCCAAATTCTGCTTCTTCCCTTGACCTGTGCTACCACAAAAAATTTGTTTCCCTCCCCAAGACCTTATGCTGATGTGGCACCTACTTCTGAGTTTGCTGGGATGGATATGACACAGACTTTTAGGCAATTTCTTCTTCTTTCCCTTTGCCTGCCCTCAATGAAACCACAGCAGGTTAAAACACATCCAGGTATTTTGAAATAATATCCATAATCTCCACCCCCATCACGGCTCAATATAAACGACAAGAATAATTTAAACTTTGTCAAGGATAAATATTGACAAAGCTAAACATTTAGGATCCAAGAGTTCTGTAGAAAACCCTCTAGGTGTAACACCACAGAAGAACTTGTGTCATGCCACAGGTGCAACTGAGGGGACCTGCAGCAGGGTTTTGCCTTCTCAAACCAAGAGCAGCAAACAGGAGAGGAGTTTGACAAACTGATGCTGTTCAAAAATGCAGAACATGCAATGGAAGTATTTCCTTAGCAACAGTTAAGGTAAAAAGCTTATTTATTGGAAAGAAAGAGGAAAACTAGATTTTACAGCAAGTACCACAGCAGCTCGGTAGTAAGCTTGTGCAGAGTACACCATAATAATCAGATTTTGTAGTCAGCTACTATGCCTACAAAGCAATTGAAGGGTTGTTAAATCACACAAGTCTTTCTCTACATATATATCTACCCATATAAAAACTTTGTACATATGATAAAGTTTCCAGTAATGCCAAGTCCCACTTTGACAATTTTATTTTTAATCTCTTTTCACCTTATTCTCTCAGATTGAATAGAGGACATATCAACTATCAGGCTTAATTTCTGCTCTCATTAGCTTGTACATTATGCAGATGTCAGGTCAGGAAAAACTGTATCAGATAACCAAAAACTAGTAATAATTAACCAATAGCAGTGCAGATTGCCCAAAGAGACCTATTCCTTCCAAGTGGTAAATTATTTTTTAATTATCCCGTCGAGATGGAGACTTCTAATTGCCAATACTCTAAGAAAGCAAGAAATATACGCTGGGGAAATCCCAGATTATTAGAAACTATGCAACTTTCTACATAGGTTCTGCAAGTAATAATAGATCTTTTTCAATTAAAAAAAAGAATCTCCTGGAACACTTCTTCATTGATGCAGATAAGCCTGAAATTGAAGTGTGTGAGGAAGATAATGGAATTGACAATTCAATTTTTAATGTCCAAATAAACAATTTTTTTTGAAGTCAACAAAATAAATTGAAGCCAGACCTATTTAGAAAGTGCAGATATAAGAAAATGAAACGGGTTTTGAGCAGCAGACACATTTTATTAGCTTAACAGTAGATGACGTAAATATATACCTATTTATTTTGCACTTGAGAGGCACTTCATTTGTTTCAATACAATTTTACAGATTCAGAACCACTCCTGAGCCCATTACCCTGTTTTTCCATTACAGGAAGAAGAGAGACATGATTTGGGGCAAGTGGGAACTCCAAGCTTATCCCGGTGTCCAGCATCATCAGATTAACAGCTCCTCACACAGTGAAGGAATAAAAGACAGGTCCCAGATTTCTACCAGATCTCCACAGTAATCAACATTTTGGAAGCCACATGGTGGCAACTTCTGTTGTGCCCGGCAGCTTTAAATATCCACACAGTTCTGCTTTCAGTGGTCAGCAAAGTGTAGCATAGCCATCTACTTCTGTCCCCAGCCCTGCCCAGTCCGCAGGACATAACAGAGGGGAAAAGCAGCTCCAAACACAGAACCAGTGCTCAGGTCCTTGATCTTGAAGAGGAAGGTACGAGTTCCCCACCTCTTTCTCCTACACAAACCCCTGCCACATCTTCAGGGGACAGGCTGCAAAACTGTCACTCAAACTGAGCACAACTAAAAATATATACTGAAATCCTGAGAATCATTTCTAAGGTGTTGTATCTAACCAGGTGATCAGCCATTTCCTCCTCCTCCCAAGAATAACATTTGCTGTTGGATGAAGGCAACAGTAACATTATATCCTTAAGCAGGTTGATTTCTGAGGCCAAGGCACTCTGCAAAAAGCATTTAATAAAAACGTTGGCTATAAAATCCTAATGGCTCATTTGCCACTTCAGCATTTCATAACAAGCATTATCAACCTCTCTCAGGATCACAACAAGCGAGGTTAGTACTAATGCGGTTCATCCACAAACATTTCTATTAATATGGCTCTTGCACACATTTTCTACCTAATCAGCCATCTGCCACCAACTGGAGAATTCCCTCAAAGTTTGAAGGGTAGAGGAGAATACTGTGCACCAGTTAGAAAAAAACAAAAATCCTATTTCGTGGCTCCATTTTTCTTTTTTAAACCGATGTCTTTGCTGCTGAAAATTGGAAACAGTACCTGGGTGCAGAAGGTGCACAGATTTCAGCTCTGTGGGTGCAGAATACAGCTTATAGGCCAAGTGAAAACTACAGTCAGCAGCCAGTGAAGTGTACTGCTGGCCTTGCAAACAGCTATACTGCAAGAAGAAAAAAGAAGTCAAGGGTATCTCCTAAGACACAATCTTTGGGTGAGGCAGAGCATACAATAAATACGTGAAGCTTAACAGCCTTCATTTGGGGCTCCCAGACAGTTTGGGAGGCCAATCGTGTCTGAAAGAACACCAATAAGCTGCAGAAAGCTTTCTTGAATATTCAGCCTACTTTCTTACCACTTTCATTCACATTATTTTAAATTTCACATATGAACCCAGGCTGAAACAGCTGAAGTAAACCCCATGCCTCAAAAAGAAATCAGGATTCTTCTCTAAATCTGCAGGTGACATCAAAGTTCAGCTGTTTTCAAGGTTGCAAATCAGCAGGGCAGAATGACTGCTACACCTACTCACCAACTTTTTCCCTCCAAAGTTGAGTTGTTGTGATGAAAAAGTCAAAGATAGAAAGTTTTCAATGAAGAGAAATAAGTAATTACCCTTTGCAGTGTTTTTTAAGAACCAATTAATACACAGGTTTTTACACATCCTAATCTGCTCAGTGCTGCTCAGTTGTCCAAGTGAAAAACAAACTCACTGCTGTCACCATACCACAAAAATCCTCCTGTACATAACAGCCCCATTTTAGCCCAACACTGCAAGGATGACATTTGGATCCTGGATTCATCGCTAACTTGCCCCAGCTCTCACTGGAGTTCTTAATCTCTCATTAGGTTCTTAGAGGGGGAAAAAAAAAAAAAAAGATATCAAGAAAGCCACATCTATGATCCAAATCCACACAAGCTGAAACATCTGTAATTAATGGGCTAATCAGTGCATTGTCTGACACATGAGCAAGAAGATGACATGTTAAATGGAGAGGTCCTTTCAACTCCAATTTGTCCAGTTAGAAAAGACCCCTGAAGTCAGAGCAATTTTTTTGATTGTTATTACTGTTGTTCCAGTTCAAAAGTAGCTCCCAGAAAGCCTATAAAACGAAATTTTGTCTCTGTCTGCATCAGACTTTTCCCCTTTTATATAAGCTTTAATGTAGCTCATAATTAGATATCGCTATTTAACGGGAAATTAATGAAAAAAGAACAGGCCTCCAGCTGAAGGTTTTTAAAGCATGTGTCAGTGACACAGTTTTTTGGTAGCGTATTTAATTGAGAAGAGTGTCAGAAACTGGCTAGAAACACAGATGACCTCTCATTCTGCTTCAATGCATCCAACGTTTTGTGGTCAGATACACTGATATATTGAAAATATCAGTGTGCTTTTTCCCCCCTTTCTCACATACAAAGCAAAGAAAAAATGCCTACAGATTGGGGGGGTTGTTGTTATTTCTTGTAAGAGACAAATAAAGATGTTATCTGTTGCCTATTTTAAACATATCATAGCATTAGAAAAAACAAAGTTTTTTCTCCAGACTCACAGAAGACAAAACAAGCATTTTAAAGTGCCAAAGTAATTTCAGAATAGGAAAAGCTGTACTTGTAATTACAAAGTATACAATGTATATTGTAAAAAGTCACTCCCTCCAAAATTTAAAAAAACAAAAACTTCAGAGAAAGACATGTCTTTTTCCTAGCATTTTACGATTTAAATATTCACTAAAATCCTTTCAGAAGAGTTTAAAATTTTGTTCATTTAATTAAGCCTTTACTCAGCACTATAGTTATGCTTTAAATAACACCAATTATGCAATTAGGCACTTCTCAGACTGCTTTGAACAAAAGGACACATTATAGTATTTTTACTCCAGTATATGCAACAAAATACATAGTCTTTCTGAATATGGACACTGTTGATCTCTAATTATAATGCTGCCTATAAAACTGTCATTTTACCCTAAAAAATTGCTTAACAATTATTTTAATAAGGATAAAATACTCAATGCAAATATATATGGCAGCCTGCATTTGACAGAAAAGGGATCAATATCCTTCAAGAAGTCTTGTACTTTCCTATTAGAATTATGCCACTGCGACACCAGATGCCTTTCCCACTCAGAATGTTACTTTGACATAGTTATTTATAAAAACAATAATTTTCATCAATTAGTTTTCCTGCTTTCTAGTGCTGCTGCCCTACTTTTACGTTGTTACTGCAATTTGCTACTGAAGTAGAAAGCTGAGCCAAGGAGGGCAAGAAGTGGAATTCATTCTCCTTCCTTTCTGTCTCAATGTATTAGGGCTTTCTCAATTTTCAGTCCTTTCAAAATGGCTGCATTTCCTGATCAAATCATGTCAAACACGCACTGGAAACAAACCACCTTTCAAAAGCTTAAGAGCTAAGCAAAGAAAGATCAGAAGAAAATAAACCAAAGCCCTGAAAGGAATACAATTAGATATGTTTGCTAATATTTACTCTGTTCTCAGCTGACCAGTAAAAAACGGTTCAAAAGAAACCTCTGGTTACAGAGTTCAGCTATAGTACAGGATCAAAAAGTGACTGGATAAATTTGCAGCAGAAAAATGACAAATATTAAAACCAGAGAGACCACCCGGACTCAAGCAGCCTCTGAGCTACCCGTCACAGGAAGGTGAAAGAGTTCTCTAGGAAAACACCCCTGCGTGCCCACTGCTCAGCCTCCCATCACCTCAGTCACAGACAGAACACTATAACCCTTCTCACACCCTTACTAAAAACCAGAAGACTTAACACAAGTGAGCATCTTACCACCAGGGTAAGGGCTGCCCACCACAAAGTCAGCAAGCAATTGACATCAGGGCTGGGAGAATGAATCTGCTTGCCATGACACAATGGTCAAGGAAGGATTTGTATGTGAACATCCCAATTTTCCCAATTTTTCACACCTTCTTCCACCTTCTGCCTGAAGAGTCAATTATTTGAGTTTATAGTATAGTAAATCTGCCTTTTTTTTCTGTTTCAAAGTCTCCCAAGCCTTCATTGGAGTCTGTGCAGATGCACCTCAAAGCTCTGTCCAGGAGCGGGATCCTAAAACCAACATACCTACAGGTTCTTTAGTCAACCAAAACCAAAATAAAAACACACAAGAAAACCAATTAAAAAAATAAAAATCAGACATGTGACGTATGCGTTAACGTATTTAAATGCATCTCAACATCCATTTAACAGGTTTCCAGAATAGGAAAATTAATGCTAGTCATGCAAATTCTGCTGAGTGAAGCCTCCAAAAATCTGAAGGGTTGATTTTCTTGAATGAAAATTTATGATGGAACTCTGCAAGGAAAATATCAGAGCAAAAGGGAGAAAAGGAACTTTCAAACTTTATTACTTAGTGATGAATACATAAAGTTTATCATGATATGTAATTTCTTAAAATAAATGATGATATAAGGTAGCAGGTTTCTCCTCCAGTTTTTGTTCTATTTTTATGCAAATCACCTAAAACCTACCTTTGTATCTCATAATGTAAAATAAGTCCTTATGGCAAAGTGTATCACATTTTCCTATGTTTAGCATATTTGGGAAAAGTCAAGTACAGGGAAAGCTTCTCCATTTGGGAGAAAGTGAGACCTCACTAAAAAGTCCTGAAGCTGAGCTGGTTTTACCACAGCTGCAGAGGTTCCTCCAGTGACCGAACTCTGTTTCTGCTCTTTCCCAGTTCCCATGGGGAGAAACTGGAGAAAAGAGCTTGCATAGAAAGCCAATCTAACATTGCTGCTCCATAAGATTAGAGAAGTGAAGCGGAGCAGGAGGGAACCAGAGCGAAACAGAGTATTTGGAGCTAGTAAATCAAAAGCACTATTGATATACAGGAGACTGTGTAAGCATGTTCAAGTCTGATGAACAGTGAAAGGAGCACAGTAAGAGGTTTAGCAAACACATATTTTTGAGAAAGCTTCAGAATGTGAAGTATAATTTGCCAGTTTATAAAGAAACAGAGAATTAAAATTCTGGTTAAAATAACTTGGAAGGAAGGAAAATGGAAGAAGTTGCTGCCGAAAAATATGAAGGACGAGCAAGTACACAGCAAGACATGAGTGGAAGTAGAGAAGGATAAGTAGAATGTAGCTTAAGACAGAAGGAGGTCTAATCTTTGTTGATTTGCTCAGATAAAAAGTTATTGTAAAAACCTCTCAGAACAGAGGCACAGCCCCAAAACTCTGCCAGAAGTTGAGAAGATACTAACTTGAACAAGAGTCCCACTCAAAACATCTGAGATCCATGTCCCAGCAACCTGACAACTCTCTTCATTTAGCCTGCCCAGTAAGTCATTGGCTACTGAGTTACCGGGATATAACAGAGAAATTTAGCCACAAAAAAACAAAAAAGAAAATATTTAAAATTAAGTAGTTCTTAGAAGATGAGAACAAAAAAAATTTAAAAAAATTTAAAAAAATTTAAAAATTTAAAAAAAATTTTAAAAAATTTAAAATTTAAAAAAAAAAAAAAAAGTTCCAGGAACTGATGTAAAACTGCCCGTAAGGCAAACATGTTTCAGGCTGAAACAGAACTAATCATTTAAACCCCAGTTGTGCAACTTACTGTAGATCAGACACACATTTCCACAGGTTGTCTGCCTTCAGGACACTGTGGAAAAACAGTCGTAAAAGGTTTCTACTTTTTCCTGTGCATATAGCACTGTATCTGAAGGATGTAATGCTTGTACAGCAAAGATGAAGTGGGGAAAATGACAGAGACACAGGCAGCTTAATGCCAAACCTTCAAGAATGTGAGGTTTGGCTTTTTAGTCCATTCTTGTTTGTTTAAGAACTCCAGTGCAACAGAAGATTGTTTAAGAATAAATCAAGAGACACAGTGGCTTAGCCTCACTCTTACATTATGTTTTCATCACCTGAAATCTCTTGAGAATTTTCACCAAAAGCAGTTTTTAATTCTTTACGAATCCCTAAAGGACAGCTCTACAAAAGCATTTATTCTCTTTGGTGAAAAGGTTTCCGCATTAGGACTGGGGAGGCTGGGACTCTGCAGACTGGAAAGGAAAAGGTGGAGGTGAAACACAACCCAGGTTTGTAAAGCAGCACAGGCAATCAACAGGCTGAAAGCACAATACAAAGCTAAATGGAGTTTAAACAAAGGAAAAAGTCCATTTCAGACAGGTAAAATAATTCTTCACCCAGCAGGCAGGCAGTGGACCCCCAGCGCTGGCTGCCACAGAAGTGGTGAAGACAGCCTGGAAGGTCTGAGGTGGTCAGGTCAGAGGTGGCCTCTGTCACTTTGGAGCAATCTTTTAACTTGCCAAGCAAAAAGGCAGCTGAGGAATTCAAGGTAAAGACTTTTCCTTCCTGGTGCGGGGAAAGAAAAAGCCAACAAAGGTGCAGTTAGCACCTTGCTCTTGCACATCCAGAACTCGTCACCTACCACCAGCTAAAACCCAGGCACAGAGTCCTGTGAGAGCCATGTGTTCCCACCACGTGTCCAGAAAAATGCTGACTTGAGGGAGGAATTGACCTGTCTTCACTGCAGCACACTGCTGCTGCTACAGTCATGGCTCCTGGATAAACATATTTGCAGTGATCAATTAGGAATGCCAGGATTTAAGCTGTAATTTCCTTTGCAGCAGAGAATTGTGTTACTTTGATTTGATTCAGACTAAGATTTCTACCAGCCTTCCAGCTCCTTACATTCGTACTTCCTAGACACCATGGTAAACAAAGAAGCTGGTTTAATGGATGGGAAGGAATAAAACTGATGATCCTATATATGTTCCTGCTAATCTGACACGTCAATTTCTACAAACTAGATATTATATACATCATACAGCCAACAGATTAATTATTTTAGTCCCTGAGCTTTCTAACACAAAGCTACTCAGAGAAATGAGACATATTTATTATGTCTGAATGCCCCAGAGGAGGAGAGGGATGGGGCAATGGTGTAAACTCATAAGCTTATTCATAACTACTCTACTGTATTATAGAAACAAGACCTCAGATTTTTACAGACTCTGTCAGTACTTCTCATGGGCAATAAATCGGTTTCGACTATTTGGTAAAGAGTTAAGTCATAAAGCCAAATGCTGCCATAATATATGAACATGTTGCAGCAGCTTTATTTTCAGGGTTTTGTGCAATATTGTCAATTTTCCTCTGCTTTGTTTCTTCTGGGTTTTTTTCCCTCAGAGGAATAAAAGTAACTCTGAAGTGAAAAAAAATAAATCATTCCGTAACTACCTTGAAAAATATGTTGCCGTGACTATGAAAGCCAAGCAAGCTTGAAAGATAGAAGGTCTTGAGACATACAAATTAACACAGCTATTCAAAAAAAGCCCACAGATTCTCCTCAGGAACATTTGAGAGAAAATTCCATGACATTTGATGATATTGGAGAAAACAATCTGGTGCACTAAGTATTAGAAATTTTCCTAAATGAATGCAGAAAATGCCTGATAAACTTTACCCTCAGAAAGGGAAATAGAAATTTTTATGCACGAACAGGAATGAGACCCCAGGGCCACAGCCAGTGCCATATCCCCTATTCCCTTAGGAATTATAGAACATTACACAGAAATGAGACATTTTGATGAATGACAAAATAAATGACTGAAAGAGCCTAGAAACCATGAGGACAGATCACGAACTTTACAGCATTAATTTTTTTAAAATCTCATCTTCCTGCAAAACACACACACACACAATCAAGTATTCAGTAGATATTTAATAATACACATTTTCAACTGTGATGATTTTTTCCTCCAGAAATCATTTGCGCAAATAGCAAACGTGTTCTTAAATGCAGAACTAACAACTATTAGTAATGATCTTATTTTGCTTTTAAGGAGGATGAAATCTGTATTATTTCTGCATTTTCCGGAACTTAAGCTACTGGAAGTTTTTGGGAGTCTCATCCTTTAAAGTTAGTCCAAGGTAAGAAGGGGAAGATAGTGGGCAAGGCAGCTCAGGAGCTCAGATCAAGTGCTGTTCATCATCATCTCAAAAATAGTTGTATCACGAGATAAGCCAGGCCTAACAACCAACCTTTTTTACTTACTTTGGAATCAAGTATACCATGTAAGAGCAGTAGCAATCAATATTTAAGCCCAAACTGAAACAAGCCAGTCACGGGCACAATTACAAGCTGGATATAGAGTGGGTTCAGAGTAGTCCTGAAGAGAAGGACTTGGAGGTGTTGATTGATGAGAAGCTCAACATGAGCTGACAGAGCTCTCAAGCAGCTCAGAAGGACAATTGTACCCTAGGATGCATCAAGAGGAGCATGGCCAGCAGACCCAGAGAGGTGATTCTCCCCCTCTACTCTGCTCTTGTGAGACCCCACCTCAAATACTGAGTCCAGATCTGGTGTCGCCACCATACAGAGCCCATAGATCTGTTGGAACGAGTCCAGAGGAGGGCCACAAAAACGATCCAGGGGCTGGAGCATCTCTGCTATAAGGAAAGGCTGAGGAAATTGGGATTGTTCAGCCTGAAGATAGCAAGACTTCAGAGGCACCTCATAGCTGCCTTCCCATACCTGAGGGGAACCTACAGGAAGGCTGGAGAAGGACTTTTCATAAGACTGTCCCGTGATAGGACAAGTGGAAGTGGTTTCAAACTGAAGAATAGGTGAATCTTGGAAAGAAGTTCTTTAGTACGAGGGTGGTGAGACACCAGAACAGATTTCCCAGAGAAGAAGACCAGGTTGAATAAGGCTTTGAGCAACCTTGTCTAGATGAGAGGTGCTCATGCCCCCTGCCCACGGCAGGGAGGTTGGAGTCGATGGTCTCTAAGGTCCTTTCCAACCTAAGCTGGTTCTATGATTCAGAAGTTCAGCTGCAACCAGGGTCAAAAAGAGCAGGAAAGGAGTATTTGAATGGCACAAGCATCTGTGCCCTAGTGAGCTATAATACTTTATAAAACAATAGCAAATGGTTACACTTCTTATTGAGTGAAAAGTATTAGACCATAGAACAGGAAAAGCTGTTGCTGGTGTAATCTTCTTTCCCTAAGGACAGGGACTTTTGTGATCATTCCTCCCTGTTCTAACTTTCAGGCTTGTTAAGCAACTTCAGAGGCACAGAGATTACAGGTATTTAGTTATGTTTGGCAACAAAACAGCAGAGCTGATGTGGATTACAGAGACCTGTCTTAACATTTTGCAAGTCTTACAGAGCAGCACACATGGACCAGGAACAGCCAGGGCCTCTTGCCTTATGAGTACCCAGGGGTAAATGAAGACAAAGAAGGCTATAAAGGTGGCATTCTGGGGACACAGCGATGGAAAGGTGCATTTCAACATCTGGGTATAAGAACATATTTATCTTCATGCTTATCTGCAGAGACACTCCAGAGAAATTCCTGGACATTTTAGACCATTAAGAATCAGAAAACAGATTTCACTCTTCCAGCACTGCATGGACTAAATTTTTCAGCTCAAGACACAGTTTGACTGAGTTTATTAGAGACAGACATTAGGTTTATTCCTCTTGGTCATTATCCATTGAAGGGGATAAAAAGCAGTCAGTAAAAAAAAAAAAAAAAGGTAAATCTGGTACTATAATAAAGCACAAAACATACAAGAATACTGTTCTTCATGATTGAAGGATTTTTCTCTCAAGCGAAAAATAAAACAAAAGCTTTAAACAGGTTCAAACCATTTAGGCAAGACCATTATTGACATTTTTTTCATCTAATGAAGACCCTGATGTTACAAAATTTTGACAAAGCTTACATATACAATACCATGAGAACTAATTAATTCCAAGGTTGGTCATCTAAAGCTCAAATACATGCTCCCTGACTACAGAAAAAAAAAACAAAAAGCAAAAAAAACCAACAACAAACCCAAACAATCTTCTAGTATTTCTTCCCCTTCCATTCTCTTGGAAAAATAATGGGTTTTATATTACCCATTACATCTTGATTTAACTATCCTTTTTACATACTGTAAACCATTGACTGACCAACTTTAAAAATTTATAGAAGAAGTGGACCTTTTATATATCTATACATAAATAGATATATATACACAAACCCCAGAACATTTGAAAAGTAAAAGCATACACACAACCAACATGTCTCCCATATTTAAGAGTTTAGGATAGTTTAGGTTGAAAAACCATAAACTCCAGCTGCTACTACATAGGGATTCTCTAAGACAGATATAATAGCAATTCCAATAAAATTGCCATGAAAGTTAAAATATCACAGGTTCCTAGGGTAGTTTTTACAAGCTTAAACTTTATTCTTGTAAGTTAACTCATTTTCCTTCGACTTCTGAGCAGTCCCTAGGGACAGTATTCCCTGCATAAAGATACAAAAGCAGTGCCACAGGACCAAGGTAACATTTGACCACGATGCACTTACTTGTAGGTGAGAAACTTACTTCAAAGAACTCATTAGTTTGGAGCAGTAACAGACACCACGGTAGAACTAAGGTGTTGTACACAGGGCTCTGACAAGGCTTTTAAGTGTTATCAAAACACCACCTCACTTAATTGAGATCGTCAGCCTCGGCTCTCGCAGAGGGGAAGCGCTGCAATGAGCTGCTGGTAATTTTGGTACCCTACGGATATAACAGGCAGGAGTTCTGAGTAGTCAACTAATCACTATTGACCCAATTAATAAGCTCCAAAACAAATTTTCACTCTCTGTATTTCATTAGGCAGTCTAAGAAAATTGTAACATTTGTATCAAAGGAAACTTTTTGCATTTATTTCAAAAGATACTATCATGTTTATTTAAAAATGCTGATACAGATCTAGTCTTACTACTAATTAGATGTGCACCAGAAGTTACGTGTGGTAAAAGAGGCTGCCCCTCTTCAAATGATGCAAACACTTGTAGTAATTGGGCTTCACCAGGAAACAGCAATTACAGATTTATGGTACTACCTTAAAGACAAATACAGACATAACGTAAATAATTCTTTGCAAGTTGGCTATTCTAATTAGACCTCATGTGCTATGTGCAAAAATGAACATTCCAGTGACTTTAAAACACTAAAATTATAAATTCATATTGCAAAAGTGAAAATACGAAGCAATTAACTGAGATTCACACCAATTATGCCACTTCCAGGAACTGTAACCATTGGGTCATTTTTAATAATGCTGCCATTTTATATGTGTGTATATATACACATTTGAAAAATTCACCCTAACGTAAACATTCCATAAGCTGTCATTTGCATGTCACAGACTTAGCTTTCTTTTCCTCCAAGAGCTTCATTCTACTCTTCTCATCCGCTTTATACAACTACTTCATGCTAAATTCAGTATTTAGGCATTTTTACTGCAAGTGTAACATCACTTATTGCACAACGCATTAGGCCGCTTTTCCTAAATCAGTTTCTTTTCGAAAATAACTTTCTCTCATGTATTTTTCAATGCCAGTATGGCAATAATTCCACTATTGTCAAAGTATTCTTTATTGACTGACGCTTTATGTGAAATTGTATGCTGTTAGGCTGCGCTTGAAAAGCTGCAACAAGGGCTGTTTCGTAAGGAAGAGTTACAACCTGGTACTACACATCCTGGCTTGCTTGCTCCAGCCTTGTAATTTCTTTTCTCATTTTGAAATACAGCATTCTAAATTTCAATTTATGTTTGAAGCAGCTTGTAGCTTTTAATGATCGTGACCATTTTGAAACTAAGCTGACTCGTGCCTTCAGGGCACCGTTATTAAGGGAGGAGAAATTCACTGATCCAGTCACCAGCATACGCTGCCTCTCAGACTCTATTTTTATAGACCATTAGAAATCTGCCATGTTTTGTCACATTCCCTAGATGTGGCACTTCAGGGCTTTGCTAGCACTACCCTACGTGGGATTGTTCTGTCAAATCATATGAATACCTTGCTTGAATCTACAGGGATTTTGATAAATTTCAGTTCCCACATCGGTCTCTCCCTGCCCACCCCCGTAAAGACACCCACTACTTTCAACCTTTCTTTTACCTGTCTGTAAAAACCCTAAGATTAAACTTTGAGTTAAAGCAACATGAAGTTTTATTACTACATAGTCTTACCTCCTTCAAAGACAAATACTGCATCCACCTCTGCATGGATGGTAAATGAATTCCCCGCTGGTTCCTAAGGAAAGCTGAACGCTATTAAGGTATTTCATTGGGATCAGCATCAGGATCCCATGAGGAACCATCCCTGCCTGAAAACATTCTGACCCCAGTTTGGGTGATTTGACTTTCCTTTCTATTGCTACTGTCACTTCTTTGTGCTACAAATTAGCCTCTCTTCTCCACCCCTACTGTTTTTTGTTCAATAGTTTGCTGGAAGTTCTCTTTGGCACCAAGTTTTCTGGCATCAAGCAGTACCAGCTGCTTCATGCAAAAAAAAACAATGACTAGTTTTATATTCCTATTCATATAAAACCCAAATATTCAGTCACCAGTGCTTTAAGTTTCACCAACCCCCCTCATTACTTCTTTCAAGAAAAAAACACTAATATTCCTTAATCAAAGTTGAAACATTAGGATGTTCCTCCTCCTCTGCACTCAATCACTGATAGAACCCCAACAGACTGAGACCCACTACAACAACAAACAGGTTTTTTTCTCAAGAAAATTTGATATAAAGAAGATTCTGCAAAGAGGACTGTGAACCCGACTGAGGAGTAGCAGCAGCACCATTAGGGATATCAGGAAGAGTTCCCAGAAAACTTTGTGGGGGGTTCCCTGCTAAAAAATACACAATAGTTGGAAGCTTTTAAAGTGCTACAATCACAACTGAAAAGCTCCAGCAGCTCCTGATGACAGCGTCTGCTCATGCTCACCGAGATAAAAGCTGTCTGCTCCAAAAACTGTTTGCTAACTTTTATGCTTTCTTGGCAACATAACAAGATACATAAGAAGAGAACTTGGTTTCATTATAGCTCAAAATATCCAAACAAGCCTAAATTCAATCTGTGAAAATAACCATGATTAAGCAAAATGCCATGAAAAGCACAAAAATGCAAAACAAGAGGATAACAAATTCCTATTTCACATCCGATACCAAATCCCCTATAACCTAGTGGTGGGCACAAAGACATGGCAAAGTGCCTCAAGAATAATCCTGAGGCCCCGATTCCTGGTGTCCTACAAATCCTGTCTTGAGCTTTGTTAACACCAGGTTTCATAGCTGTTGAAAACAAGCAAGAACAGTTAGGAAGAAAGAGCAAGGGAGAAATTTATTAAATTGGGCTTTTTTTAAATACTGGGAACAAATGCCTGCTTGTGTATGAATTTATTTAAAGCTTTACAAACTCTCTTGATCAGATTTTATTACAAGACTGAAAACTTGGCCATGACAAGGAATGGAAAAGGTTACAAGTGCCAGGCCTGCCAATGCACATACATCCACTGGCAGAAACCAGCAGGACTAAGACCCTTTGGATCTAGGGGAAAAAAATTACAGATAAGCAAAGGGAAGCAGAGACAGGAACACCTGTCCACCCTCTCCATCACCTTGGACTTCTCACCACCACCAATCCCCACTCTGCAAACTCTGAACAAGCAAATAAGCACTGTCATCTAGCACTGAATAATTATGTTCCAGAGAAGAGCTACACTGCCAGGAACAAAGTACTCCGTGCAACAAGGGCCTCAAATTTAAGGATTATCTTTTCCAGTTCCTAGATTTGGGGAGGAAGGGGGGGGGAGGCAGGGAGAGGGGCTCAGCTCTTTAACACAATATACAGTGAACACATGGTAGAAGAGAAAAAAAAAAAAACACACCAGAAACCTCTATTTTTTGCAACAATGCAGGAAAATATATGTTACATGGTGAATATACTCATCTTACTTGAGTTTGCAGGTGCCTACAGCTGTTTAACAGAGGTAACTGAAAACTTTTGTTTTTCTGCCTCATAGCCAGTAGTTCTAATTTAACTCTAAGATGACAAATGGATTTTAGCTCTTAATAATCTGGAAATAGCAATTAAATCAGGACTGGCAATTACCAGCATATATACATCTGGATAAACCATTATATGCACAAGAAGAGAACTGATTTTGGTGCCAGTCTCTGTATATGACCATAGTTTATATGAAGATCCTTTTCAAATAATTCTGACCTGTTTCATGGAACACAAGAAGCCACAGTGGGGTTGGTACTTCTCTGGCTCTTTGCAGGGTTTTAACATGAAGCCTTTGGTCACCCACAGGCATTTTTAGCAGGATGCCACTGCAAGAAGGTGCAACAGAGCAAAGCAGACAGCAAGTATTACAGGTTCAATGGAGGAAAATTAAGCAGATCAAAGTTAAGCACAGAGTTTACAGTACCATGCAGCAGTAGAAGTGAGAAGCTCAGCCTGAACCTGAACCAGCCAGGGTGCAGAACAGCCAAGGGAGACAAACCCAGAGCATGGTACTGTGGCTATCTGGTAAGAGAAAGCAGGGACTCACTCCTGACAAACAACAGCAGCAAATCTGGAGGCAGATCCAACAAGCCCTCCAGCCAAATTGTTGCAAATTTTGATTCTGAGATGCCAGTGAAACCCAATGTAGAAGATTTCACGGTCATAAGAGTTTTAAGAAGATTCCTAGTAGTGAGAATAACAGCAAAAACAACAAAACAGTTTGAAGCTGAAGGATGGAAGTAGATCTATAGAAGGAAAACAAGGCCCTATTTTCTTAGTCTTTTAATTTTTATAGAAAAACAATTCCATTTTAACTATGTCAAAACAAGTTTTAGTCTCTTATATAGAAACAGGAAAAGAGAAACACTAATTACACTGCTAAAAGTGCTTGCCTGTTTTGAACATTTTCTAACTCAGATTCTGGGTCATAAAGCAGAGATAGACAAGTTTTTTTTTGTTGCCTTTCAAGAAGTCATCACAACTCAGTCTTTCATTCTGTAATACACTGGAGACACAAGTTACTGCTCTAGTTCTTTTTCTCATTTTGAAAAAATTCAGATGCAAGAAATTGTCTCCCGCATTATTTCATTTGCACAGAAACATTAAGTGTGAGGCCATCTGAATGGAAGTAAATAGTATTTTTTGTTCTACATAACCATTCACAGCACCAATGTATCTATGAATTAAGTTAACTTGATGGAAGAAAGATGTGTTAAAAGCATCCACCGGAACCGACTACTGTTGAGGGTTTCTAAGCAAGACTTCTGTCCATTTCAAGAGTTTCTCAAATATCACCCTAATAAGTGAAAGGGAAGCTAAATTTTAAAAAATTGGAACATATTTCTGGCCAGGAAAAAATAAAGCAATATGCCTAAAGACTGACATGCCATAAAATCAATTTACTGAAAGCTAGATGTTTAAATATATTGAAATATTTTAAACCACCTGTAGTGTCTGTAACCCAATATTTTTAAGATCCAGTAACAGTCATTACTCTGCAGAAATAAAATTCATTCAAATCTTGCAAAATTGAATCGGTTGCTTCTTAAAAAACTGTATAGCACAATGTTCCTTACCAAGTGAAAAACACAGATGACACTAGCCTGCCAGGGCTGAGCATCCTCAGTTGCTGCTTTACAGCTTTAAAAAACTTCAGCAACAGGAATTACTGCAATGCAAAGATGGTAAATTACAGTAAGACTTGCACATATGCTAAATTAAAGGAGCTGTTGCTACTCCCATTAGTTGTGCATATGCTCGTGTAGGCACGTCTGCTGCACCTGACCTCAGGACCAAGCACTTCTGGAGCAGCACAAATTCCTACAGCATCCTTGGGGCAAAAGCAACAGCATAGAAGCAGCTGGTTCTTCAACTATTCCCTTTCTTCAGAGCTTTTTCATCTGATTAGGATTTTTTTAAAACAGGCAGAGAGAGAGAAATTCTGGAGAAAATACCCAACTATCAACCTAGGTCAGAGAAAAGATTAAGTGTACTTATCTTTTGAAGTGTCAGATGATTGGAACTATAATGAGTTTACAAGTAAGGCTTCATGTCACTAATTTCACATTAATTCAAATGCAAGGTTTTTGCAGAAAGAGAAAATCATATTAGGTTTTTTGTTAGCACACATCCTTCAGCCATGTTTCACAGTGAGACTGACATTTATTGTTGCTGTCACGGAGGTGTAGTTTACAATTCCATAGTTAATAGCTGAAAATATTTTCATTTAGCAATAAACCCAACATTTACTACAGTCATACAACTGAGATGACACTCTGCTTTTGATCATTGCATCAAGGAGGAGTTTCAACACTTCTGCAAAATGAGGAGGTCATCAGCTGCTTCCCAGCATTACCATACTTAACTCTACAAGCTCAGAAAGAATAAAATTGTGGAGCCTGTAAGATTTGCACACTAGGAACCAAGGAGCACACACATAGAAGAAGGGTCACATACAATTGTTGCAGATTCAAGCTATGTATGCATTTCCTGAAGCAAGCTAAGGCAAAAATGCCAGTTAGACTGCAATTACAGTCAAACATTCAGCTTCTCTTGACAGCAAACAAGTCATAATTTTGACCTGCAACTTGACAAAACTACCAAAACAAAGCAGACAGCAGACTGTAAATTGACATCGGGAACTCAGTCCCAGAAAACCAGATGCATTGAAGGCATTTTGGTAACATTACAGTTACAGCAGCGTTAGTTCCAGTGGTGTGAAATACCAGGTACCTACTTTCAGAGTACCTGCCATTCATATTCTGCCAACTCTTCATGAAAATGTGAGGGGAAATATATACTCCTACTAAAATTAAGCCTTCTTCTGATGAATAAAAAGAAAAGTATAATGGCCAGCTTGCCCTTTGGCTCAACAGCTCTGTCTCAGTGAAGAAAGAATTAAGTAGGTTCAAAAATTTAATCCTAAAACACTTCATGCAACACATAAAAAAGGAAGCAATTTTTTGCTTTGTTTTACACTTCAAACTGTTATTAATTGGTCAACATTCAAAGGGAGCCCACTGCTGGTAAAATTGTGGTTCTAAATCCACTTATTTGGTGGCTTTTCTTCCTGTGTGATATATTCTTTGGGGCATTTTAAATAGCCTTGGCTGCTCCAAGAACTTTTTTTAACGAAAAAATAAAGAAAGATGTTATTTTACAGGGTACTGTATTTATTATACTTCCTGCTTAAAGAAAAGGAAAAGAAAAGATTATAAAATCATTAATCTAAGATACAGAAAAGAATAAGTTAGCAATCACAAGAGCTAAACTAGCTCACCAAGAGCTGAGAAAAGCTACCCCACAATAGCACATTTCCAGGACTGAGAGTCACATGTTTGTCTCAAGCGTGACAGCACAAGGCACATGAACTAAAGACTTCCAGATCAAAAACAAAAAAAACCCCATAAAACCCATGACAGCAGAGACTCAAGTTCTTAAAAACAGTATCAGTTTAAAGGCTGCCATTGTTCCTGAACAAGAAGCCACATATCTCAATGTAAACATGTAGTGACATCCACCAAAGTCCAGTTCAACTAAATAGCACCAACAGTCTCAGACAGCTCTTGCAAATTTCTGTAAGGGTGAAAAAGGGAGAGAAGCTACGTCTAATGTATTCAAACCAAGACAAAGGTCTAAATTTGTCTGGGTTTTTTACTTAGCTTAAACAGTTTCTATCTCTGTCTACAGGGTATGGGCAGACATCAGTAACTCCCAAGTAGAATGTCTCTCAGCTGCAAGGCACCTATTTTCAGAAGACTGGATTGTCTTTTGTAGGTGCCCTCCTGCTCCACTGCCTACAGAAGCAGCAGAGGGCCAACCTGGAGAGTTGAAATTGAGGTAAATTTTATCCACACTATTTAGCCTACAGAAAAAGTGTATTAGTCCAGAAATATTGTAGCTTGCCTTTGGCTGGGAAAATGCAAAACTGAGAAAGGTTTCTTTCCTGCGTGCATCAGATGGCTGAAATTGAACAACTCTGTATTTATTTTCAGCCAAGATTTATCCTTAGAAGTCAAAGTGTAGTCGTGTAAGTGTGGGTAAGGTGCACAAGAAGCTGTGCTCTGTTTCAACACTACTTACAGCTTAAATACTCTCCAATGACTTGCAGAACTACAACACTGTGCAATTACATGGCTATACTAAATCTGAGAAAGCCCAGAGCATCATATAGAAGGAAAAATATCAGTTTCGTTATTACTTGGTTAGTTATGGTTTGGTATAATTAGCACAGCTCATTAAACCTAAGACAATAAATACAGAGCATCCTATATAAACTTTATTGGTAATATTGCATATAATTTGTATCTTTCTTAAAGGAGTAACAACTGCATTGATTTTTCTTTTTAAAAGGATAGGCCTCATATTGCTTAATGCTGAAAGAAATTAAGATTTCTACAAAGTTTCTAGTCATTATTCCCTGGAACAGATGTCATAAAAAATGAGCATTTGTATCTTTAGCTGAAATAACTCCATCCCACACAGAGAGGAAAACTTCATAAGCTTCATGTTAAACCTCTTTACCAACATTCACCCTTTATCTGACCCTTTCGGCTTTCCTTTCTCCCTTTTGCCTCCCTGTTTGTATTTGGGTTGGGTTTTTTTCCTTCATTTACATGTATTTTTTTAACAAAACTATCTTCTCCTTACCAACAGGAAAAAAAGAGTAAAAATTACTGCTTGCTGTCATCCCCTATTCCAAAATTTCCCTATAAAGCTTCTTTCCCTCTGCTTAAAACATGCTTTTGAGAATGAAGCTGCCTCATATCTGCAGCCTGTGGGGCACATAACTAAGCACTTCCTTCAGTACCACCTCCCCATCCCCATTTGTTAGTTTTAAATAAACTCGTCCAACAACAGTAAAAAAAAAAATTTAAAAATCTTAAGTTTTCTTTAAAAAGCATAGAGTGATAATACTGCCTTGAGTTCTACGCCACATTTAAGAGACAAAGACTTGGTTTACAACTACTACCAAGACACTCTAGATATAAGAAGCCTTCCTTCGTTATTATAGATTTACTAATTACTGTCAGTATTTTTTCCAGGAATTGCAAGCAGAGCAAGTCCTGGTTATTGAGGGAGAACATGAGTCTCAGATTTCCAGGGTGGGAGTACAACTAGTGATTTAAGGAGCTGCTGAAAGAACCAAGAAGTAACTAGCATGGACATATGAAAAACAAATTAAAACCACAAGCAGCATTCAGAATAGTGGCTAGAGTTGCAAATGGGACTTGTGAGTTTATTAAAAATAAATTGCATGTTAGACATTAACAGTCTGTGTGTCCCATCATGCATAAAATTCCAATCCTATTTTATTTGTCTCACAGTTATATGAATTGTTTACAATATTTGCTGATTACAGTTATATTAGAAAACAATAAAACAAAGAGTATGAAAAACAAGTCCATTATTTAAACCTAATGTTTAATTTTGCTTTGCATCGATATTCAGCAATATCAACTGGGAGCAAATAGGTTTTGTACATGCTATTTAAATAGTAAGAACAAAGACATACAGAAACAAAAGAATGAAGTGACTACATTAAAAGCCAAACTATTTTTGAAAGCACCATTAGATTTAAACTGTATCAAAAAATAACCTCTTCTAGAAAAATCTATAAAATCATACAATTAAAATTACAAAGTGTAAGATTCCTATTTTAGACAATAGGGGAGAAGAGTGGAATCTGAAACTTCCGTTTAGAGTTCAAAAACCCAACCCCTATGGAAGCACACAGCTGTGACCAAGTGAAAGAGATAGGCAGCTCAACATCTTGTATCAGTAACATATGGCTTAAGGCAGGTACAAAGAGATTTACTTCCCATGTGATCCATTAAAATCTCCAGATACATTTAAAGCTCACGCTGTGGAATTACAGTAATGGAACCGTCCTGGGACCTCAGAGCTCCAGACCACAAGTGTCTTTTGTTAAGAAAGCTGCCAAGGCTTGAATTTCCATTTAATATCAGTTTTCTACAAAAATAGAGATAGCCTACTTAAAACATATGAATAAAAATGCTTTTTACATAAAACTTTTCACACACTTTTTATTATTTTTATATTAATACTTTTAACATATCAGGAAGTGCTTTGTCCCACTGGAAAAGGATTTCAGGAGAGTGTTTCCTACTACTTTTTGGAGTTGGGCACCACCACTTTACCAGTCCTAATACTTCCCCCTCCTAGAACACAAACACCAAAATAACCTCATTTTGCCACACAAACTGAAGAAACAGCAGCTGGATCACCTAAGTGATAAAAAAAAAATATAAAGCCACACAAACTGAAGAAAGAGCAGCCGGATCACCTATGTGATTAAAAAAAAAAAAATATAAAGCCTCATGATATGAAGTATTTCCATATGGATAGAAAATGCAGATAACTTGTTATATAATTGGACAGTGTACTATAAAAGCAAAAGCTTGCTCAGGTATTGACAAAGACTCTGCTTTTAAATCTTTTATCTGAGTAAGAGTGAACACAACAAATGAAAAATTCTCTTAAAGTGACAGTAAAGGATGCTGGCCAAGAATCCTTTTATCACATTAGCTGCCCCAGCCATTGTCTGGTCCCACCAAGGCTTCTAAACAAGCAGCTCTGGTGCCTGTAACACAGGAACCTTAAATGCACATTGAAATAAGAGTTTTCAGCAGAAGAAAATTCAACAGCTCTGGTTTTGGTTTGCATCTTATTTGCAGTATTTCAGATGAGCTCTTCTGAGTTACAGGCTAAGTCTTATCATAACACAGGAGTAAGCTCAGCTGTATTTAGGCCAAAAGGACAGATCTGCAAGCTGACCTCTGTGTACATCACTTGTAACAACCACTGAGCTTGTACAGAAGTCCACACTACAGTACAAACTGCAATTAACACTCAACTAAGTGACAGCTGGGGAGATTTGTTTTGTTTTAGAAATCAACTCAAGTTAAAACAAAGTTGGGGGCTTGGGGGGCTAGTCTGTGTTTGTGTGTGTATGTGTGTGAATATGTATATATGAAAAAAACACATATAACCTGTCCAAATCTCAGATTTGCCTGTGTTGACATGGAAAGTAATGACTAACAGAGCACTGCATTACTTCCACATGCCAGTTTGCCCTAAATGCTCTCCCCAGATGTTACCTTCCTCCTGAGCCTCTAAAGAGACTTCCATTAAAATTGAACAGCTGGAAAAAATTAAATCGGAAACAAGTAGTTCAGATGCTACATTAATTAAATTACCAGTTGATTATAAAACCATCTCAAATTCCTTCAGTACTGCCCTGTTTCAAGATTCATTTAAGAACTTGGCAACTCATCTGGGAAGGGACACTATTTCTGCTTACAGTATGGTACACAAAACTTGTGATTATACTTTATGAAGACCAGGCTCATGAACATCTCATCTGTTAAATCAAGCCAGAGCTCAATTGTGTAAAAGGTTAATTGATCAACTATTGGAACCAAAGTCTTGCATTTGAATTTCCTTCCTTGCAACAGCAGCAGCTCATTGCAAATTTCATTCCAGGAGGTAGTTTAGACTCCATTACTAACAAGCACTCCAAATTACAAATGTGTGTTGAATAACTTGCTGGTTCAAGGCAGAAAATGCAAACACCATCAGCCTTGCTGGCTGCTTCAGAGCCAGAAATTGTACTAGGTGAGGCCATGCCTTGGCTCACAGCTGGTGCAGGCGTCGAGTTCCATTTTCTTTGGCATTACTGAGCTCAGCTGGTACAACTATTTTGCTCAGGAAAAAGCTCCCATAATCCAGTTGACACTTTTGGGCTCTCTCAGATTTGTTCCAGTTTCCAAACCATAACTTCTACTTGCAGGCACACTTGTCAGAAATGAGTCAATGTGCACCTCAGCTTCCTTACACTCAGGAATTTCCAGGGGTGTCCTATCACACTCTCATCTAGGGGCGTCCTATTCCTCTCATCTAAGGAACACCTCTCCAGGCTGTCACCCAGATGACTATTTTTGGAATAAAATTATCATGGTGACTTTCAAACACTTGAAATTCAATCAGGTAGCTCAAAAGAATTTGTTTACCCGTATGAAACAGAACCATAGAATGGTAGGGTTGGCAGGGACATCTGGAGATTGTCAAGTCCAATTGCCCCTGCCAAAGCAGGATCACCTAGGGCAGGTCACACAGAAATGTGTCCAAACAGGTCTTCAAAGTCTCTAGAGAAGGAGACTCCACAACCTCTTTGTGCAGCCTGTTCCAGTGCTCTGTCACCCGTAAAGTTTATCCTCATATTGAGGTGGAACTTCCTGTGTTCCAGTTTATGTCCATTCTCCCTTGTCTTGTCACAGGGCAGCACTGAAGAGAGGCTGCTCCCTCTTACTTGGCACCCACCTTTCAGAGGTTTATAAACAAGATGCCCTGTCAGTCAGCCCTCTGCAAACTAAAAAGCCCCAGGTTTCTCAGCCAGTTAATACACAAATAGTTAAGATACCAAGAGACAAGAACAACAGAGGGAAATTTACCACCACCAAGGCGATAGAGAACTGCATGCTGATTCTTGCTGCTGGTGCAGACCACTGAGCACCACACCTCAGCTAACAGCTTGCAAACACTCACCTGAGAACCACGGTTTGGCTTTTACCAGCTAACTAAACATTAACAAAATCTTTCCAGGAGATTTCAAGGAGCGCCTTGAGCTTCATTCTAATCAAGCCAAAATGTTGTAAGCAAAAAGCAGCTACAAGAAAATCTAATGTAATTCAAAGAAGACTAAGTTCTACCATTATTCCCATCTCTCTTGATTACACTGCAATCTCAAACCTAAATTAATTCATAAAGGAATTTTTTCCTTTGTACTTGCATTCCAATGCAACACTGACCATACACAAATATATTACTTCATAATTTGTGACCAAGGAAGAGACATTAAGAAGAAAAACAGATATATGAACAAAGAAAACCGAGCATATATATAGCTGCCAAACAAGCTCAACAAAATACTGTATCAAGATATTTATGTTTGAAATGCTAACAGATACCTCCTTAGCATATTATGGTAAAATAAATGACTGGATTTCTCTCCTGACTCCAAGAGGGAAATTTCCAGGGTCACCCAAGGTGGCTAGGTAGCTAGGATTCCTGGGCTTTCAATGGACTGTAACCTCACCCCTACTCGATTCACCTAGCAATAATATTTTTTTCTCCATTTGTGAGGATTTTAGTACCTTCAGAGAAATGAGAACAAATACATTAAGAAAA
The DNA here is from genome assembly GCF_036169615.1 of Heliangelus exortis. Taxonomy (NCBI): domain Eukaryota; kingdom Metazoa; phylum Chordata; class Aves; order Apodiformes; family Trochilidae; genus Heliangelus; species Heliangelus exortis. The sequence continues at coordinate 38,772,243 of NC_092424.1, forward strand.
AAACAAGTGCTCGTGTTTAGAGTAAGCAGTAAGTTTTTTCAGCAGACTCAGAAAACGAAAATAGAGATGTCCATACGGCCAAAAGCACAGGCAATGCCAGAATAACACATTTACTGTAACTCAGATCCCAAATGTCTGAATTCAGATCATGCACAAGGATTAAAAAGACTGGGGAAGAAAAGAGTTACATGGAAATAAAAGCAGTTAAGAAGAAACTGATACAAAGAGAAGGTTCAAGAAGTAGTCATTGTATCAGAAGCTTTAAATAATTCTTGAATTAAATAATGAGTTTAATAAATAAAAATGTACTACATTTTTTTCTTGCCTGTCAACTTCATTAGCAATTCAAGGGAAATTATTTCTTCATACTCAAATTTATTACTCGTATGTCTGGCATAACATGAATTTGTTGATAATATTTTCCTTCTCAAGGAAAACAATTTATTCAAAATATCTGACAATGATATTCTAATGACTAGTTGAGCATTACTATTGTGAGGTAGTAAAAACAAGAGTTTCCACTAGAGAAAATAGGAGATATTTATGTAATTGTTAATAGTGTCATAACAAAAGTTATGTAGTACTACCTAGTACTAGAGTTGTTAACATCTGCTGTAGGCAGCATCTTGATATTCCACTAAACTTCTGCACTACAGTTCTAAGAGCATGACCTTGCCTTGCTACAGAAATTCTGAAACTACATTGTCATAGCATGTGTTGCTTTAAAGACGATTTTAAATTATTCAGACATTTCTTTTGCTTATTTGATGCAAAAGCACCAACAAGTCTGAAAGTGATTTGACCTGAAAAGTGATTTGATCTGAAAGATTTGACTATTAGGAAGCACAAATATGTGTCTTCAAAATCCCCAGTCTAACTGGGAAATATTAGATTCTTTTTTAAGTAATATTAACTTTGAGAAAAAAATGTCTTCAAAATTATAATTCCATGAAACTGCATTGCTTGGATGGGAAACACATTTGGGGCTCTCTCCCTCTATAAGAATTGACAAGACTGAGCTCCCTATTTTCCCTAAGAAGAGGGAAAATGATGGAGACTGAGGTTTAAACCATGCTCTTCCTTCCTTTTGGTACAGCCTGGACTGGATGAGAAGCAGAGAGCAGCTCTAGCACAAAGAAAAAACTGCTACCAACTACAGCAGATGCTTCCACTACTACGTCTCCTTGTCTTTGTCTCATTAACTTCTCCCTTACAAAGGATTTGTGCTTCCAAAACCCTGGCTACCTGTCTCGCTTCCAGAAAAATTCCATTAATTATGACATGCAACACCATCAAGGAATCATTCCAAGGAATTCCACTGAGCTCAAGGTATCATCACCAAACAAAGAAAATTAATAAAGCCTTCAGGAAAAGCTACTGTACCACCTTTGAGATTTTTTTTTTTTTTTTTTTTGAAATGAAGCAATAGAAAGGAGGCAAGGGATGACAAAGTTAATGCTCTTGCACCTGAATTCACACATGAATGGATACAAACTTTCCTTTACTCTTCCCTTCCCTTACTCCCCATGGTGAAATTTACATACAGAAATGAATGCAGCATCTGTCCTGAAGATTGGTACAGGACTGATCAAGAACACAACACAGCATGATGAGGATACCCAAAGAAGCCTACAAGGCTAGAAAAAGAAGAGGAACCTGCGGGGAGGTGGGTAGGCTGTACAAACACATTTTCCCAGAGCTTATTTCTCAATAAACTATGGAGGTAAGAAATAAGTAGATAATGCTCCATTAAACATTTCTGTTTTAAAAAAAAAAAAAAATACAGGTTAGACTTGCATTAGCTCAGGTGTCCTTGTTACCACGACAATATATACTGTTAATGGCTCTAATACCATTAAACTGTTTATTCTACAGTTTAAACTGAAGAATTAGCAACAACAACAACAAAAAAAATCTATTTCTCCTACTCATAAGAACATGTACAGTGCAGATATGTTTGCATGTTCATGTCTGGGGAGGCAGGGAAGAGTTATTAAAGCACACGTGCTGCCATAGCAATCGATTAATCCACCAGAAAGCACTGCTGAAAGGAGGCCTGTCATTGGAGGGAGCAAGACCAGAAATATGATCATCATCTTTGAGCTGAAAATGCTCCTGTGTCAAGTCCAAAAAATAAACACACACACCCCCCCCAAAAAAACCCAAAAAAACCCTAAGGTAACACTCTAGCAGCTGAAACTGCATGTATTTCATTGCCTTCTCATGTCACAAGTGAGAAAGTTCAGCGTGCAAACATGTAAGAACATGGGTACTGTAGCTAAGTGGGCATGGAGGCAGCAAATAATGCCTCAGTTTAAAGCCTTCTCAGGGCTCACTCTGCCCATCTTCTAGATGTAGATTTCACCAAATAACAGAAAGCAAGTTGCAGAATCACATAACTGTCAGAGTTGGAAGGGACTTCTACAGATCATCAAGTCCAAGTCTCCCACTCAAGCAAGATCACCTAGAGCACCTAACAGGTGACTTACAGAGCACCTTACAGCAGGACTACTGTTAAAATCCATAGTTCAAAACATGCAAGAACCCCCTTTTCAGCAACAATCACCCCAAAGCATCCTAAATAAAAGCAAACATTATTTGAGCCTGGACAATTATTTACAGAAATTAATATGGAAATCCTACTTTCATTTTAGTTTTTTTAATACCACCAAATGAGAGGTGCCAACCATGCTCCGTTCATCAGCCCATGTAACAGTTTGCAAAACACCAGTCTGAAGAACAAAATATATGTTAATGGGGAGAGATGAGATCAAATCTAAAATTCACCAAGCTTATGATTTTTATTTCTTTAACATAGTCTCTACAACTGTATTTTAGCTGTTCCTGTCATGAAAACAATACTGGTAGCAATTGTAGTACAGTCTGCCATGTCAGTATATTAGCTGTTAAGGTTATGTATTTAAAGAGTTATTGGTTTAATTCAACCACTTGCTTGCCATCTGCTACTTACTTGTGGTTTATGCATTTTAATTATTCTGGAGACTTTCAAGATCTCTACTTTTTAATAACCTTCTGTCACAGTTTCAGTTATCAAAACACTCAAAAAACAGCTTAGGTTTTGGGCAAATGTTACATAAGACACAAATAAGACACAAAAGGCTACTGTCCATTTTCAGTATAAGGACACCACTGGTTATAGCAAAGAAAACATAGAATAATGCTCAGGTGACTGAAATAGTTTTCTGGCTCCTCTCTTCCAATCCTTTTTTTTTTTTTTTCTCCTTCTTCCAATCAGTGATAAAGATATTACCAGACTTCTGCCCTTATGTTCAGTTTTTTTCCCAGAAGTACCCAAGACTAGTTTCTTCTGACCTGCGCTTTCATAATCTGTTCTGAAAAATTACAAAAGTTTACATAATGGAAAGTTTAAACCAAAAAATAAAGTTACATAACTACAAAGAGGCAGACAGAACAGTTGATGAGTGTAATATCAATAGCCAAAATCAGATACCTTAGCTTAGTTTTCCAGTAGTAACTATTCATGTTACAAAAAAAGTATTCTAAACTTTAGGAAGAACAACCATCAATGTAGACAACTCCATAATGTTATAGAAAGCGTGCTAGGTTCTGGCAATATCAAGTTTTCTGATATGATATGGTAAAGTAAAATCCACATGCAACACACACCCGGGGGTAAGCAGATGTACTTGCAAGAACACCCTTTTTTTTACAGGCAGTCCATGTGGAAGAGCAGCTTCAACAAAACTTGGCTCAGGCAAGGTGCAGGTATTTGTGAAACCCCACTCAAGATAAATGGTGAGCCCACACGGCTTCCAATACTTTCTAATGCTATATTGTCAGAGTTTTAAAAAGCAATCATTCATCCTTTCATATACGCATAATAAAGATGATTATTGAATTGTGGAGAAAAGCCACAAGCAAAAAGGTGGACAACAGTCTAGTCATTGTAAGAAGTATAGATTGTGCATTCATATATAGCGTAACTATGCAAAATAAACTTTTTTAAAAGCACTTTGTCTCTAGCTTCATCCATAATGCATCCAAAGGCCTTTTTCAAAAGAAAAAAGGCTTACACACAGATGCATCTTCTCAACTCCTAAAATAATGTAGAAGAGAGCAGACTCCCTATAACTCATGTACTTTCTTGTTTTAAAACCAAATGCTGCACTTATAACAACTCCACAGAATACAAAGATCTTCAAAGAGAAAATGAGGGATCAAGAATATCATCAAAAGTAACTAAGAATCCATTTCAGTCCTGAATTCTCAGTGATTATAGCACACATTACACAATGCATTCACAGAGGCAGAGAGAGAGACGAACTGCCTGACAATTCAGAAAGCAGAAACACCAATATTTAAAACTAGGTTTATTTCCATGCTGTATGCAGGAATATTGAAAGTCTCAAAGAAATCAGCTTCTGCATTTCCAATATATTCCCCAAAACAATAACTCCCACGCCACCCCATCTCGTCACACAGAGAGGCTGTGACCCTACTCCATGAGCACCAGACAGTCAGAAAGTTGCCTGGACACTTTACAGTGAATTCTGCAAGTGTGAGTGCTATACCAGTCTTTGTCATGGCAGAAATCTCCTCTCCAGGTATGCTTTTCCTGTGCTGAAGGAATATCCACATGTTTTTTAAAACATTTTTTAAATTGCTTCTATATGCTAGCACCATTTTTCCCAAGGTTTTGACTGGCAGTATGGTAAAACGTATGAATTGTGACAGCATCTTCACATATTATCAAAGAAAAAAGGGATTTGACTCTTTCAGTCATTCCAGGAATGAAAAAGAAGTATTTGAAACTTTAATTGAACTACCTTTCCTGCAAGCATAGCCATATGGAGGTGGATAGAAGGATGGAAGGCTGGAAAGAGGTCATGGTAACATCTTTTGCAGGTCACCAGGTAGAATTTCTCCCATACATCAAAACAACAAGATACCTTCAGAAAAATCTTAACTCTTTTTTTTTCCTGGCACCCAGCACTCCAGCACAAAGTAACTGAGCAGTAAGTTCTCCATGCTTTTATCTTTCAAGTGGTTTTACTATAAAGAGACACAGCTCAGCAGCTCACAGAGGAGAGGGATGGAGATGTGTGTGTGATTACAGACTGGTCTTCAAAGAAACAAGTAAACAGGATCTGTGTTTTCAGCTCAGGCAACATAGCAAACAAAATAACTCAAGACAATTTTTGTTCCTAAAGGATTCCAGAAGGTAGCACAGGCACATCTTGTCCACCATCAGCAACTTGGACAATTGAGAAAAAGGAGGAAAGTTTCTGATGCACAACGAAAGCCTCTGCCTCTAACCTTCATTAAAAGTCAATGGGATTTCAGCTCCCAAGTCTCATTATGGCTTTAAAAAGCCTCCCCTTTTGTCCTTCCATTGCAGACCACAGATAAAAGCAAAAGTATTTCTGTTCAAGACAGGCAGCAGCCACCTCAGTTAAGGCTGACAAGGAAAAGTGTGAGATTTGCTTCTGTATCAGTCTGGGATTTTTCTATTTGTGCAGTATTGATCAGTCAACGGGTAATAACTGAAATATAGCAGAGCTGGCAGTGGCAAACGATCTGTTCCCATGTACAAGTATGAACCCTCTCAGCAGCTCCAACCTGGAAGCTTTGGAGTATTTTTGTCACAAAGCAGTATAAACTTATTTGTCCAAGCGCTTGTATGAAACATGAAGAGATTATTTAATATTTACCAGTAGTAACCAAAACCCTCTGTTTTCTCAGTGTGAAATACTCAATACTTACACTGAAGTAGTTTGTGACAAAAACAATGTATGTACATGTAATATCACTCAAAGATTATCTTTTGACATACGAGTAATGAAAACTAAAGAATTTTACTGATGAAACAAGATGTAATTTAAACAATACAGTTACTGTTTTGGCACTGCTTGAAGGCCTGTCTCCCTTATAATCACAGTTTAATCCTAAAATTCCAACAAAGCAATAAAAAAAATTACAAAACCCCAGCATGCAATTTCTGCTTCAAAAGTCCTATTTCCTACCTGGCACTGGTAGCTCTCAAAAATCCTAAATGAACCCCAAAGCAAACAAGAAAACTATTACAAGCTTTAGTGCCTTCATAAACAGATATTCAAACGCATTTTAACTGTTCCATGATAAACACTAAAGACCTTCTGTTTTAGAAAAGGAGATTTAGTAGCTTTCTCCAAATTTCCTTGTTTAAAACAGGATTAAATAACTGGTAGGCAGTAGAAACCAATTCCCACAAGCATACTGAAAAACAAGTCATCCAGGACAGCATAACAAGCTAATCCATGACTTCTTTGATTTGTTTGCTTGTTCAGGGGGTTGTGGGCTTTAGTGATTAACGTAAGGTTTTGAGATATCTAGCAACTCAGACTGGCAAGTGCAGTTTGTCATGAGGTAGGCTTGGAAGTGAATTTGGAAAAAAAAAAAAAAAAAAAAAATTGGCAATCCACTGTGAACTTTGCAAGAAAAGTCTGAACTATACTAGGTACACAGAAACAATGTAATACTCTTTCCTGCCTACCCTGTACTTGGCTAAAAAACTGCATTAAAAAAAAAAAAAAACAAAAAGCATGTGCGTGCATGTGGATGCACATCTACTCTAATGGTTATTGCTTACTAATACACCCAAGAGCAAATCCCCAACAGGCACCACGTTCAGCTCACTCAATTACAGCTGCTTAGGTATTCCTGTTTCTAGGAACAGAGCACACAGCTTCATGTCACTGCCTTGGCTGGCTTTAACTACTGGAGTGCAAATATATAAATATACATATCACTCCATGACATCCCAAATAGCTACATGTTGCTGAAATAATTGAACTGTCAGTCAGTACAAGCCAACTTGAACATAAAAGGAGAAAATATTTAGAGAAGGTGGACTTAGCTTATGACATTTATTCCTATTTCAGTGCTATCAGAAATAAATGCAGCTTTACTTCCATATTTTATGCAAATTCAAACTTATTCCTGATGACAGGGGCAAAGAGGGAAAACAGACCTGTCCTGAGAAGCCTGAGCAGTTTAGTTTTTAAAAGCAAGAGATACCTACTCCAAAGTACTACTTAGAGGAAGAAGTGTCTTAGCAGGTAAGACTAATGGTCTGTCTAGCTCTGGATTTTTCCCCCAGCTGGGAGCAACAGGGGACAATGTTCAGGGAGAATGTGGCAGCCTGACAACTGCCTGCAGTTCCTTCCCCTTGCACTCCCCCTGCATCTGTAACTGCTCCATTAAGGATGTTAGAGCATACATTTATGTCCAGTCCTTTTACTATCCATTTATGACCCATCGACTATGAATCTGTCTAATCACTTTTACAATAAGATTTAGAGGTTGAGAAGTTTAACACTGAAGCTACCTCTATCCTTCTGAAAGGCTAAGGGCAGCTAGCTCTCCCTCCTGCAGGGGATGAGATGCCCAGAGCAAAGCAGTTTGGGGAAAAGTTGGTCCAGGAATTTTACAGCAATAGCAGCAAACAATTTAAAATACACTTTGCATTTTAAAAATTGGGCACTTGGAGGCTAATGCTTGATGCTAGAGCCCCAGCTCTCCACACCCATAAAGACAAGGCTGCACACATTGGTCAAATAATGACTTTCTCCTACAAAGGCAAGGGGAGACATAGAAAAGCTGTCATGGCTGAGCACTGGGTAACTCTCTCAGCAGGGTAATACAGACAACATCCAGACTAACATGCTTCTAATACATCTTTATTTATTGTTAATACAATACTTTCAAGATTCTCTTCCCAAAAAATTAAGTACAGCATTTATACTTACCCGCTTCTCTCAACACATCCAGTGCAAATAGACTGCCCACCTTTCATTAAAGAGGTTTTGCATTACACAGTGACCACTCTGGAATCATCTCCATAGAAGTTTCATAGACAGACACTCTGCTCAGATGGGTTTCCTCCCTTGAAGTTTCAGGCAACAAATTGCTAAACCATGGCCTAGCAAACACCTGCTATAACTAAGAGTTATCCCCATCCCCTGGGGTTCGTTAGCGTTGCTTCAGATTGCCATTTCAGTCTGGTTAAATAATTCTGCCCTGTAATTGGTGCTGAAAGCTTGTTGTGAACAGTTACAGATATATAAGCTCACTACAAAGGTACGGTCTACAGCAACAAAAATTCACAGGAAAGGAAAGAGTATTTCATAATTGTGCTTGAACATTATTGCTAAAATTATACACAGACGCTACAAAATCAAAGCAAGTCTTACACAACCTGTTTGATCTCATACCTGTACATTTTTCATATATGAAACACATCTTGGCAACTTAGTTAATAGCCATAAAAAGCACCTCTTTGCACTTCTTTTTTTTTTTACTTCCTAAGAATAAAACACACAGTCAACTTAACCCACTAACTTTCATGAAATATCAGGGTTGAGACAGCCCAAAGCACAGAAGGTCAACTTCTCTACACTCATTACACTCATGCACAGTGGATATCACAGAGCAAAATATATATATATATATATATATATATACACACACACACACACACACACACACACATACAGAGTATACCTAGAAGTACCACTAAGGAGAAAAAAACCCAAACAAAAAAATCCCAAACGAATTTTTGAATTTTCAAGGGCAAATTATTAATTATCCCAGTTGGAATTTAGCTAGTCAAGCCTGACATCTAGATTTCATGGTAAGTCTACAGTAGAGCTAGGTGAAACTTTAGAGATAGAAGCTGATTTATTAGAAGTAGTATGAAAAAGTGAAATACACCCAACAATACGTCCAACTGAAGACCAAGTAGCTCCAGTTGATAACAGCCTCTTTATTTCATATCTCCTCAGATCTCTCCTCCCCCATGTAAAAATAAATCCAGCTAAACTTAACAGGAAAACTTCAAAGGACTCCTTAAATTTTTTTTTTTTTGAGAGAAAACAGTTGAACTAAGTAATACAAACAAATTTATTTCTAGATCATTCTTCAGGCAAAACCAAATTTCACCCAAATATTTACCGAGCACCATTCCCTCATCTGATACCGAGCATCTCATCCCTAAAAAAAGCACAAAAGAATGCCCTGCTTGACTATGTTTTTTCACCACATCTGTGTGTGTGCACACGTGTGTCAGTGGAGAGGCTTCCCAAGGTTTGTGCTCTTGTGTGTCACAGGAAACTAGAGGTGGGTCTGTAGATGCAGCAAGATGGACACTGGAAAACATTTTCAAACTTTACACCTACAAACTACGATGTGCAAGACTGCAAAATTCAGTTTTAATGTTGACACCTAGCTCCACATCAATGCAAGTTACAGCAAAAATAATCAGACAAAAAAAAAACCCAAACCCCCCAAAACAACACTAATCTCAGCTCCATTCTTTTAAGTGTTTCCAATTTTTAGGAATATACCGATGATTGCAGTATGGTTACACCACTTAGAACTACCAAAATCATCACTATGTTCCAGATGGGTCATTCAACAATTTGAGGTCAGTTGCATCTGAAAAATTAAGAATAATTTATGAAATTTAATATTCTATCGGACTTCTTAGGAATCAGTATTTGTCCTCCTGACTCTCATACAGCTATTTAAACAGAGAAAAACCAAAAGCAGCTTTTCTGAAAAAGGAAGTCTCAAAGCAGCCTCCTGATGATGCTTCTTTATAAGAATTCCTCCTCACAAATGAAATAAACACACAGGCAGGCACAGACAAAAAGACTAATGAGTAGAGCTGAAGAGACAGGTAACTCCCTATTGTGGCCAGAATATACCACTTGACATTCTAAAATAGACATGCACAAAGGTAAACACACAGACAAGAAGTAGAAGATTCTCGAAGCACTTTTTATTATAAAGACAGCTGCAAACGTGCGGCTGTTAGTGCTGCTGATTGAGAAAAAGGTTCATTTATTTCAAGTAGCAGATATAGCAACCTTTGACCACTGTAAGACCTGACAACTTTAATTAGTTTGAGCTTAAAATGGAACCAAACTTGGGTTTGGCATCTCTCCGAGTAATTTTATCCCAGACTGCTCTCTGTTGCTAGTGGAGCGCTGCAGTATAATTACTTTAATCTCTTCACAGGCATGTTCCATTTGCTAGCTTTCCAATGAAATTTACAATCCTAACATATAGCTCAACAATAATAAAAAAAAAAAAAATTTAAAAAAATCATTTCTCACATTAAAGAACAAAAATTAAGATGAAGGATTCATCCCTCAATGGCCCGGAAAGAGAACTTTTATTCTTTGAAAGTTGGTGTGCCAAACTTGCGTTCACCACATTTAAGTAAAAGGCACTGGACAAAACACCTCCATGTGTTGTATGAGCAGTGAAGCTGCTAGACCTGTTTGTAGGGGTGCTTTGTTTTGGTTTTTTTTCCCAGGTTTAGCTTGAATCATTCTAGACAAGAAAATGACCATCTGGCACAAATTCCAGACATATTAGCAGATGTAACTACTTCCAGATTAAACAATGTTATCACATTGCCATAAAACACTAACCCCACTTAAAGATTCTGCCAGTCTGATTTGGCCACTTCATCCACATGCTCAACTGAGTCAGAAAATAGCTCGACAACCTATTTTTGCATGAAATAGAAATTATCAGAGGGGGCAGGAAAGGGCACCCTTCAGCAGAGTATTTTTCCCTAACTCCATACTTGCATTTCCCACAGCTTTCTCTTAAATTGCCCAAGATGGCTTGCTTGCTTCACAGAATGAGTTAGGAGATTAACAGTGGAGCAGGCAACAGAACACACAGCTGCAAATGAAACATGGGTTTCATATTGACCTGACAATAGCCTGACGCTCAGAATTGCTGGTAATCCTACTCTGTGTATAGGGGTGCTCAGACTGATGCTGCCCATACACTAGTTTGCCTTCCAGTAGAGTATTAATCAACAAATAGAAGTTGATAATTTGTTTCATTCTTTGGAAAATGGAATTCTTTGGAATATGTATACATAGCAGTGTTTTTTCTTGGCATGCTTTTGGTTCTAGAAAGTTATGACTTGAAAAATACACATTTACTTACACAGAAGCCAGGCTAATTAACACTCGGATGGCAGGCACTTGTCCTCTGTTTCTGTATGAAACCTCGTGACTTTAGCCCTGGACCTACAAAAAGTGCTCCCTGCACAGCTGAGCTTTTACTCTCACAGCAGAAATTCATGGTATGCCCGCAGAGGAGAATTGTCAACCATGATCTTCATCCAAGAAAAAGAGAAGACATTACGGATTTCCCACTGTATTACAGAGTGCAATTTTCCTCAGAGGATGAACTTAATTAAAATAAGACAGGACAGCAGAAGTAATAAAAAATCTTTTAATTACATTTTTACAGTTTTGGATTTGTCCTCAAGCTAGACATCCAGACTGCCTCAGCCTTCACCAAAAATATGAAAAGAATTCAACTGTGCAAAGTTTTCCTGACCAAGCAGAAAAGCACTGAATGTCAAAAAAAAAACCCAAAAACAACACAAACCCAAAACCCAACTACTTTCAATTTGTGCATCTCTGCCAAAGAATAACTTGCAGGAGCATGGAAAACAGACCACATTTATTCTAAAAAGGCAGAACTAAGACTTTTTGATAAAGAAAATCAATAGATCTCCAAGCACTGTAAGCACAGAATGCTTCCTTCCATGCACAGCCCTCCGCAGCGTCTGTGCTTTCCTCCCCACATTCACCAGAACACAGCTCTGAAGCCCAACTCCATAAACATCCCTGTACAACGCTTATAAAGGGTTTAATTAAACACTGTTGATACCAGCTCTTTATAAGCCATCAGTGTGGCAACCTCCTTGGGTTTAGGCTCCTTACTTGGCAAAACAAAGGCATCCCTACGGATGTTACAATGCTTAACGACACGATGCTCTCCTGGGGCTCCCAGGTACCAGGCTAACAAGCCACCAGGTCATTCATCGGCAGGGCAGTAGGGTGTAACACAAAGAAAATAGCAGGGGAATTCGCTCAAGTTGCCCAGGCGACAGCAAAGCAACACGATGAAAAATTCCCAGTTGCCCAGCGGCAGGGAAAAGCACTGGGGAGAGCTTGCAGCCAGCCCGTGCTGCACAGGGCTGGGCTTGCAGCACACTCTAGCGACCTGAAGCCTTCCACAATAAAAACTGAATTAATTCAGTGCTGCACTCATCTTAAAGAAAGAAAAAGAAAAAAAAAATTAAGAGCAGTAATTTGAACTCTGCCTCCATTTATAAAACATTTAACGCTTGTTAGGAAGCAAAGGATAGACCAGCATTGGTCTGGGATCACTGACCTTTTGCTCTCAATAGCATGAAGGCAACCGTGGTTATTACACAGCTTGCCATTTCTTTGGATCAGATTTAAACACTGATAGTTAATCATTCAGGAGCTATGGCTCTGTGCTTTGTCTTACTGGCTGAGAACGAAGAGGCAGCAGATAACAGTGTTGTCCCTGCCTGAGAAGCCACAGCAGCCTGAGCAGCACACCAGCTCCAGCTGCACCAAGACACTCCCCTCCAAAAAACATCAGATTCAGGAGACCTAAGTGCATCACTGCATCTTCTTGCACAGTTTCTCGGATACAAGTACAATCTGCACTGTGAAATGCAACTGAAAATCAGCTATTTATATAGGTGGTTCAGTTTCATAGATGGCAGAACAGTTTCTGTAGTGAAGTCTATTGGCAAACCAAAAATAACTAAAACCACAAAATAACTACTACTCTCCTTCCCCACAGTGAAAGCATTTTGTAATTACCTTGCACAGGCTATCAATAATAACTATTTACATAAAGTCCTTCACTAAAGTCAGTAAGATGAAATAAATTATACCCAGTGGCTGACTTGCTCATTTTCATGCACTTGACCAGGATGAGCTGGGGTTGGCAGTTTCCAGGGGAGGAGGTAAAGCACACAGACAGACCACCTCTGTCTCGTTTAGAGTAAAAGTGTTAATTGTTTTTATAGCTGAGAAGCTCCCAAATTTCTGTATTACAGCCCCAAATCCACAACACTCTGCTCCAGTGATCCTCTTCAGCTTCTTCCCACTCACATCTGTGGCACATCCAAACATTCACTCATCTTCTCATCTATTCAAAGCACTCATTCACATCCCACAGTCTTACTGACCAAGCTCACAACTGGTAGGCATTGTCTTAATCATTGAGGGCTGAGTCGACAGAGTTGCAAGACGAACTTCCACAATTAAAACCCATAAAATCATCAACAATTTCTTCTGCATGTGCCCACCTATATTTGAGAGCCTTCCTCCTCCCACTGATTTGCAGCACTTTTATTTCTCCATTTTGCCAGTTTTCCTCAGTGTTTCGTGTACCTTTTTGTTTCTCTTGCTTCCATTTCTTCTGATGTGTTTTAGTTCAAGAAGCTTTTCCAGTCATTATGCCATACCCCTAGTTGTTGTTCTTCCTCTTAGTGCAAGCATGAATTAATGGTAAATCCAAAGCAACGTACACACGTGCACATATTAAGCACACAGTTTCTGCTGTCCTTCCCATAATGACTCCGCAGAGCAGTAGACACATGGAATTGCTTTTGGTACACCTGGGAGTACTGCTTCAGTCAGGATAATACATTTAAAAATCATTCCAGAGAATTTAAGTTTCAGACTGTTAAGAACATCATGACTACAGCGAGTACTTACAATGGATCATTGTACTTACTAATGAACAGAGCCTGTTGAAACACCAAACTACATGATTATTGCTTAATTTCTAGATGTGGATACACCTCATTGCCTCTCTGTACAGACTACGCTTTGAAGTTGAAATAATGAACTACAGTGATTAGGGAGCAGCTTTTAAAGAGAACAAAAATTAGTGCATTTTTATTAAATACTGGGGGGAAAACTTCAATGAGAAATAGCCCTCGAACACAATTTTTCAAGACTTGTGTATGTTCTTAAATTACGTGTGACCAATCCTTCCAAAGTCAATGTGATTACTCCTACACTAGAATTCAAACTCTGCAGCTTTTCCCAGGTTCAAGAATAACACTCAAATCTATCCAGTGACACAGCAGCCTTATTTAAAAGAGCAATTATATATGATGCAGGTATTAAGCTTTAGAATAATAGTATGTTAATACCAAAAAAGTCACCTGGGCACTCTGAAAGAAAACATTTCAAGGAAAGCAGAAGAAGCATCAGAAAGGAAAGCTTTGGAAGTATCAGAAACAGATTTCCAAATCTTAAGATGAAATAGCTCACAACTTGAGAATGGAAATCCTACATCCATTAACACAGCCTCACCCAGGATGGTTTTCAAAAGAAAGGAAGTATGCCACCACTTACATCAGTATAAAAAAAATCTTTAAATCCAGAAACTCTCCTTCAGACAACATCTTTCTCTCAATTCCCTTCCCTCATCAGCTATTTCACACATGCATATGCACTGTACATAGCAGAAAATTCAATTATGACACTCTACAGAAAAAGAGAGGAGCATTTAAAAGATTATTTAATTGAAAAACTTCCATAACAAAACCAGTACGTTCACATGTGCACTGCTTAAGTTGTATTAATACGTTTGCTTTTATCTTGCTAAGAATTAGCCCACTGTGTGATACACCTGGACCAATTCTTACAAAAGTTGAATTAAAAGCCTAGGGCTGTTCAGCAACTCCTTTTAAGCCCCGCTTATATGTACATTTTTTTTCTTAGCTAACTTATAGATTCATTACATCAACTCACAAGAGGTATAATGCAAGGGAACAGAATTCAGAATCATAACTTAAAACCCTTCTGTCTCACTAATTATATAGGATTTATCTTCAATATTTGTACAATGTCAAGCAGACTGCTGATGGTGCAGACTGTTTACCTAACTGATCTGCAAAAAATGCTTAAAACTGCAGCTAAGTTTAAAGAAAAACCACACATGAGTGCAAATACACACCCAGAATACATGCTGCAGTATAGGCATTGAGAATTAAATACTATGCTACAAGAGCATAAACATCAACTAAAAAGACCCTGTGCTTAAAAAACATCAGGCTCCAAAGCCAAAAGAATGTAAGCCAATTCATAAACCAGAAAGCACCCAAAATTTCATCTACCATTAAATCGTCCTCCATTTCACTAAACTAACTCCAAATTTGCACGACTGCATTTGTGCCAGGATGAAAGAATTAGACTCAAGCCAGAGCAAGAAAATATTAACCAAATTATATATTTAGCAAGACTACCTAAGATAACATTAAAAAAAAAGAAAGCCAAAGCAATACTTCTAGCAGGACGAATGTTACATTTGGCTAGGGAATTTAAAAAAAAAAAATTTAAATCCCTTGATCTCATCAGAGACCATGTTGGGCAAGAGAGAGACTACTTATTTTGCACCAATCCAAATTGCCTGTCCCTTTTTCTAAAGGCTGTAGCATCCTGAGTACATGACCTTCACCAGTCCCACAAGCAGATCTTAGGCTATAGCTCCAGGATCCACAGCTCACGGCTCCATCTTTTCTTGCTGAGAAGTGATGCTCTATCAACTTTGCCACCAAACCCAATGCATGCTCCCTCCCTCCCTCCCCTCAAACAAAAAAAAGGTAAACAAATTAACGAGTTAAGGAGACAACCGAGGGTGGCAATGCCACTGAGAAATCTGATCTGGGGACAGTTCAATTTTCAGTTCAATCAAAGCAGAAGAGTAAGCTTTTCATTCCATATCCTGACTGAAAAAGGAACATGTCCTAGCTTAGCTCCATCACGCCTGCACCAGCAAATTGACTTAATTGTCAGCAGGGGATTATGAAATATGAAGTGACTTCAGCAGCGCTCGGGGGAGACTCCTGAGGCAGCGTGTCTGCAGCAAAGACACCAAGGAGCCATCCATCTCACTCTCACCCCCAGGCAGAGCAGAACATCCTTGGATCTCTAAAAGAGGTCGACAAGAAATAAGAACAAAACCCTGCTTTGCTGGGTGATCAGCACTGGCACAAATAAGAAAAAGTGGTTTAAATACAACAGCACAGCTTCCCTGACTTCTGGTGCCCATGGGTGCTAAAACCAAAAGGTGGAAGGTCACGATTGGAGACACCAATTTGCAGTTATGAGGCGACATTTGGCAAGAACTCATGGGGACATTTTTAAGGAGAAAAGACAACACCATGTATGCTTCCCCTCCCACATCCTCCTCCCTGAGAAGAAGGGTGGAGAGGATAGAAAAGGAGGCTGCAGTCAACACCAGCTGCTCTGCTGCTGGCACTGGAGGATGGGAGAGAAGAGGAAGGCAGAAGAGATGTTGCTAAGCTATACTTCTTGGCTCAAATCCTTTTATGGGTCTGATGTTGAAAGCAGCATCAAGGAAGAAAAGAAGGCAAATAACCCCTGAGACACAGACACTAAGAAGGAAGTGGGGAACCAAAACCTTACACTGTGTCTTTGGTAAGAGTACGTAATAAATACTCCCACCTGAAAAGACTCCTTGTGCTGTCTCTCAGGGGATTCACTTTGAATTTAAAGAACCATTTTAATCCAATCACTGGTACTGGGGGCTAGTCTGAAAAAAAGTTGCAGCCTCTGAAGCTGTAATTCCTGACCTAAAGAGCCTTTGGGCTTTAAGTCCTACCAAGTCACCAAGTTTGGACCTCCTAAGCAGGTTCACTTTTGCCAGAAAGGAGACAAAAGGTAGGGAAATCACTCCCTAGTGATGATTACACATCCCTCTGAAATAGAGGGGTTTTTCCACCTAGTAGTGGAAAGAAGGGAAGGAAAAAAAAATAAAAAAGACAACACTATAATTAGCTGGGTCAGGGCAAAGGCAGAGCTGCTGGTAGGCAAAGCTCTGCTGTAACACAAGGCAAAAATCATCTTGCCTCCAGCACTTGGAGATGTGATCATCCAAGGAGTCAACAGAAAACTATATTTTCCTAAGTCCACCCTTCCCCCAAGGTAGATAGAATTGTTTTTTAAGGTAATGGCCAACCTAAAATAAAAATTGTTGCAAAACCTCAGTAATAAGAAGTTATGCATAAATTCTGGATTTTTTACATTTCCCAATATAGTTTATATAGTGAATTATAGTAATACAGTGAACTCCGCAGGTAAAATCCACCATTTTCCACTAACTATTCTGGAATTAAAATTTTTTTTTTATTAATTTCAGAGAGTAGCATCAGGACTCAACTTGCAGAAATTCAGAACTAGTCAAGTAGTAACCCTAACTACACTGCTCAAGGCAATCACTTCCAAATAGACAGAAAACAACACAATGGGAAAAAAAAATAAATACAATCAGAGTTTCTCTGAAAAAGGCTATATACACCACAAACTCTATGAAATGTAAAGGCAGCGGTCAACCAGTAAATACTATCTAGTATATCACTAGGAAGTCACTGGGAAGACTAACATTCCTCTATAACCTGGTTTGATGGAGTTGAAAGCAGCACCATCTTTTTCTTAAAAAAAAAATTATTTCACATGACATAGGAGTACAATTCTCTTGGAGGAAGGCAGTATGGTTCACACCTTAAATTTTGAAGCATTTCTAAGCATTTCAAACGTGGGTTTGCAATGCAAAGCATTTTAAATCAAATGTAGCTGAAAGACCCATCTTTTTGAGACAACCTACAACTAAACATACCAGATATTAACTATTTGTATTTATTACTCTACAGGAGCCAACTTTGAAGCATAAAATGAAGGTGCTAGAGACATACTTAAGTGATTCATGTTCTACACCAGATTAAAGTTACTGCAGTGTAGTAATGCAAGTGACAAAGAAAAGAATAGCAATAATCTTAAGTTTTCTGAAGCAATGTTTTTCCACAAGTTTCAACAACTCAAACACAATAGGCAATGAAAGCCCCAGGCTTCAAGGCATCACTGCTGAAGCCATCTGAGAACAAGGGCCCTTACAACACAGCTCCCACAAGAGCCACGTCACCCCTTCTTCATGAGAGAGCCTGCCCTCCAAAACGCCTCAGGGGAGGAGCTGCAAAGCTTCCAATGGCTCCTGGGCAGCCAGGGTGCCACCCCAAAGAAAGAAGGAGCAGTACCACTCGCATCCAATTTTTTTTCCATTCGAGCACATTGTGCAATTCACAATCCAGGCAGGAGATACTAAAATGAAACCTGAATGTTCTTGTCACCTCCGAGGGAATCAAAGGCCTGGAGGAGCAGCAGTAGCTCATCAGCCCACTGCTGTGAACAAAGTATAGGGCTTTGCAGCATCTTCAACACTCGACTTAAAACTATTCCCACACACATCCTAAGAGCACAGGAACTCTAAACAAAGGCCTAGAAACATTAAGTGCCCATTACCTGCACAGGATGCAAACAACACTCGTCATTGTGCTTGGATTAACAAGCAAACACCACTTTCCAAAGCCTCCACCATGCTTTGATGCATATTTAGCTGCCATTACTAGTTTTTATGACTGTGACAGAAGGTGACACAAAGGGGTTTAGAGTCCAGATTTTTTTTAAAGCCAAGCCATACCTTTAATACCTATTTTGAAGCAAGAGAAATTCTGAATTCTTAAAAAAAAGCAACTTCTGGTTTTGCAACAGAAATGTTTCCCTTTTGTCAGAAAAGTCAGTTTCTAACAGCCACAGGTTAAAACGAAACAAACTGCATTTCACAGTCCATAATTTTTAATGTAAAAAGTAACTGAAACTGTATTTCAAGGGACTAACATTTCTGAAAAGCTTCTCCGAAATCCACAGCAAATGGCAACACACCAGGCAAATCTCAAATCATAACAAAGGGTGAAGACACAGCACTGGTCTTCTCGGCTGCTTAGAGAATTAAGCAAAAGCAATGCCTCCTGTGGTAAGAGAAGACAGATGGGGTTAGGCAGACTGCTACACAACAGCATTTTCTAACATCAACTCTCATTACCATTTTGGTGGTAGGTACCATCCCATTTTGTGTCACTGCTATAAAAGAGGAGATAAAGCTTACTTGCTCCAATCGAAGTAGACCTTCCCCTATTCAACACTTAACTGCATACATTTAATGGGATTACATTAAACATTGAAATACTAATTCCCAAGCTAACCTTACTGTATTATTTGCACTGACTGAGACCATGTAATACATGTACAAGCCCAGAACAACCTGCTCCATCCCAATGTGTTCATAGTGACAACAGAGAGGAAGGAAAGAGTGAACACACACATCCGGACAGAGAAGTATGAGGGGCAATATTAATGCTACATGGATAATCTCAGTCTACCAGCTGACCACCCACTACCAAGATTTTGCAGGTATGGCAGGAAAGAGACTTAATAAGTCTTGTCTTTCATGTCCTTACACTTTAGCAACAACTAGAAGCTCAACTGGTTCAGGGTTTTTTAAAAGCAAAAGCTTGGAAAAGAATCGTGTTGCAAGCCTACCTGGATGGAGAACACATTGTTGCAACTACTGACTTTAAAGCCCACAATCCTTTGGATAATCTCCCCCTCCGCCCCAAATCCCGATTAAAAGTGGATTTAATATTATGAGACAAAGAATAATTGTTCAAGACGACCTTGAGCCTCTTACAACACTGCTCCATCAAAGCACTCCAGATGACAGCTGCACTGTCAAATGTAGGATGTGACAGGCTCATAGCAAGGTTCCTCCTAAATATTTTCCTCTAGGAAGTAGAACAGATGCTTACAGTTCTTCCAAACCATGTCTGCCTCCAGTTCTGTTTCAAACACCCACTAAAACCACATCATGAAATGGAGTAGACGCTTGGAGAAGTACAAGCATCATCAATGGCCTACCCAACAAGCAGTCCCAGATTACATGCATTTTATTTCCTCTGCTTAAGTCATTACTGATTTTATGCCCAGGAAAATTAAGGTAGAGGCGAACAGTGGTTTCACGATAACAGTGGCACGATTGCCACCTGCTGTCAGAAACCATTCATGGCATCCCACACCACTTGGTGCTTCTCGACGGCAGGAAGATTTGAAGACAAATTTGCAGGCCCTTTGTCTATAATTTGCTGGTTTTCTCTAGGAAGGATACACACCAAAAAAGGTTCAGGGTAACCCTGGCATGAAAGATCAACAATCACATTGGTCCAACGGTGAGTAAAGTCCACTTCATAGTCCTGGAATACTAACAGGAACGAGCATGTTAAGTCACCATCCCCTCAAGCTACAAAGGATAAAATAAAGCAGTGTCAGAGGACAGAAAAGCTGAAAGTGAAGATGATGTAGTGAAAGGCCTGACATTTCACAACCTGGCAGTATTCCCCTTAATTACAAACACTGCTATAAACCTGGATCTACAGCAGAGCCCACACAGGTCTGACTGCCCTACTTGCAACACATAACACTACAGTTGCAGAGACAAAATGTGCTAAATTTGAGTAGTCATGAACAACCCCTAGAACCAGAGCTCAAGGGAAAGCACAAACACTAAAATATAGTGGGTTACTTCCACACCTATATCACAAATGATTCAAGTAGTATCCTCTACCCCCACTCATTCTTTCTCTAGAAATTGTCACAAGTTACTTGAAATATTATATTTGTTTTCATCGAGTCCCTAGCAATTTGTGGTTTTTTTCATGAGAAGGAAAAAAAAATTGACACATGGTTTATATGGACAATTACTGCTGAGGGAGCCTAGAAACAATCAGAAACAATAAATGGGTTCAAAAATGGGTGCACAAAGAAAAAGATAACATATTGCTCTAAGTAAAACACTGATGAAGATTGTTAAATAAATCCATGTACCACAGATCGTCAGATTAGATTAGGCTATCAAAATGTCCACCTCACCCATTTTACATTAGATTCTCAGAAGACTAACAGACTATGCTGAATCCAGACAGAAAAGATAATTGGCCATCTAGCCTTGTGCCAGAGTATTTCACAGAATGGTTTGGGTTGGCAGGGACCTTCAAAGATCATCACATTCCAACCCCTTTTCATGGGCAGGGAACCTCCCACTAAGACCAGGTTGCTCAAAGCCCCATCCAGCCTGGCCTTGAACACTTCCAATAATGGGTCAGCCACAACTTCTCTGGGCAGCCCATTTTAGATAATAGATGTTCATATGCACCCTCATCTCATTTTAGTCAGACTTCTATGCCAGCAGGGAACAACATGTAAAGTGAAGTAGCTCTAAACCTCAACTTGCTGTGTGTCTGGTACCTCACTCAGCCCACAATCTGTTAGTTTGAAGAGCTTCTTGAATGCACTGTACCAATGGGAAGTGTATTTTCTCCTCTAGTGCTTTTTTATAGTTGCTCAAGAAATCATTGAATGCTCACTCACATCACAGTGCTTTTTAACATGAAGTGCCTATTTGTTTGCAGTAAGTTTTCATATGGCACGCTGATGAGCAAAGCTTTACTTGTAGGCATGTAAGGTTTCAGTTTTCATTCACCAAGACTCTCAGCTCATAGGCACAGCACAACTCGGCAGGAAAACACCCAGGACCATGTCTGAGGCACAGATCCACTCAGAAGCCACCCCCTTAGCTAAGCAACATAGCTGCAAGCACACTGATAGCATATACTGGCATACTTCTTCTGTACAATTTTCACTCCAATTCATTTCCCCCTCTCAAGGTACTCTCCAGAACCCAGAAAAAAAATCCCTTTTAACCATGTCACAGCACTGCCAGTCCTATTATTTTTTTCCTTAAGATTTGAGTTTTCCTTATTACACATGAGATATTTTCAAAGTGTATTGCTACTATCTTGCTGCAATACAATTCTGAGTTAATGGTCCTCTATCTTAAGCCTTTGCTACATCCTTAGAGCAAATGCTGTTTGGCCAAGACAGCAGCTAAAGTAATCCACCTAAATTAGACTGGGCCTCCAGCTGTACTTTTCTTTGGTTTCATTCTCTTGATCACTCTCACTTCACACAAACTTTTAGTTTTCATCCAAATGAGTGTTACAGTAAAAGGAAAAACTACACTGAAGTCACATTAGACCAAAAGCAGAGGGCAAGTTTAACCATACCTATTGCTCATCAGTCATGCTTAAGGTATTTTCCACAGAAAGCAGTAATAAACTCACTCACAGATGTCATGATTGAGAATGAACAATTCTCTCAACTATTAACATTGACTTTCCTGATGAAAAAGCGGGAACTAAATATAAATTAGTCTGGGGTTTGACACACAAGTGTAATTGCCACCAACTGTAAATTAACTTGAGAAACTTCTGATTAACACCACAGTCTGCTCTCACACTAAAGATGAAAACCAAATTAACAACAATTTCTTAGCATTATTGGTTTTACTCCTGGAGGAAATTACAACAGTGAAAGTTACATGGGCAGATGCCAGATGACTCCCTGAAAGAGATTTCACACAAATTTTCAGTTTCCCTATCTGTACAATAGAGATAAAACATTTACAACATGCTTTCAAAACATGCTACTAGAAAGCAAACTCACTAAGAAGCTCCCAGCATAAGCAACCATTTCTATTTAGCTCAGCTGAAAAACAAACAAAAAAACAACCCCACACAACCCCAAAACATTATAAATCCCCTTCCTCAATCAACATTACAAAAATGTAAACATCCTATGCAAAACTCCTACAAGCAATTTAAGGGCTGATTTACAGTTTTGTTGAGTCCACTTTCAACAGCAAGAACTTATTTCTATAGTGAATGAAGAGCTGCAGAATAATTTCAAATAAGCTCCAGAGTTAGAACTACTGGTCACTGTAAAATAAAGAAGGGGAGAATAAGTATATACATGATACTAGTTCAGGCCCTGTGAATGACACAAACACCTTTCATAATATTCAGCCAGGCTGCTTCTGAAGTAATTTCTACTTCAGAAGCTACAAGATGAAAATTGTGTGATAAATTAAGTTGACAAATGAAATGGATTAGCAATCAGTGAAATTGCCTGATGTCAGATCTGCTCCAGATTAGAATCCATCCTTTTTCCCCACCTGTTCATTAAGCAACAAGTTCAAGGCAACTGCAGTGACTGATTGCACATTAACAGGCTGTTTATGTGGAAAGGCATAGTTCAGCCACTATCTATACTTACACACTGGTTTAAGCATAATTCACTGATAATACATTCAGTTCCTAGTTTCAATACATAGTACTTCTACCCTGACATGTAATTTTGGACTCAAGAAAAATGGGATGCCTCATAAAATTAAACAATCAGATTATACTTCAAGGTCAAGCCCAGGAAAAGTAGAGTACAGAAAAAAAATCCATTGCTATCTCCATTTAAGAAAAAAATGAGAAAGATATTGCTGTTACACTAAAAAAGTTAAACATGGCTGTGAAATCAGAAGTTCAAGCAAGGAAAAGCATATTTCATTAGGGAGAGTTGAGACTTAATATAAAAACAGCCATTTCATCATCTGCAAAGGCTCCAGTCAAAACTAGTTCTGCAAAAGCAAAGCTAACGTTGTACATTCCAAACTGAACATATTCCAGTTCCACACACTTCCAGTACTGGGACAAGGAGGTACAGCAGGACAAGTGTTTCAAACTCTTACAAACTTGTGAAAAAGTTTCAGATGTAATTTACCCCCTGGAAACACCAGGGCCTCATAAAAGAGGAAGAGATCCTCCCCTCTGCATACCTTCCATTGTCTGGCTCTGCACAATGTGCCACAGAAGCAAAGAAAAGTGTGCAGCAGGTGTCTGCCTAACCAGCATCCCCAGCTGATGTGACTCACTTCAGATGAAGAGAGAGATGGTTTCCTGCAGAGGAAGCCTTTTCTAGAGCAGTATGAGGTTCAGTAACTAAAAGGGACATAAGTTTATTTTCTTCACTAGCTTTTTTCACTGTTTATCAGTGAAAGATTTGGCCCCCCATTTGTCTTCTCACCTGGAAAAAATACTCCCTTTAAAAAGTGACAATTTCTCCCAAAATCTGGGAGGATTTCAGTTCAAAGGGAGACACCTGGTTGCTGTAACCGTAGCAACTGCCACTTTAGAAGCAAAACTGCAGACTTCTTTCCAGAAATACCTGCTTGACTAGAACTGATAACCTTCCTACCTTCCTTTTTCCCCCTGTATGTTAAAGGGTAATCCTCAGTACCATAGCTTTGTACAGATATCCAAATATGTTTTACAAAACTAAGAAGTCATGTTTCTTCTAGTGTTCTGCAAGTCATCTGCTACCCAAAATAAAAATAATACCTTTTTCCCAAAATAAGACTGTGCTCTCAGTCTTGCTTCTAGCAAAAACTCAGATACATCTGTACATGCCACCTTGGTTTTGGCCCATATAAGCTTGGGAATCCATAATAAGCTTCATTCCATTCAGGACAAGATACTGAAGCTTTTCCTTCCAATAAATGAATATTACCAAAAATCAGTTCTTGAAAATTAATTAGCACTCCTAACGAGTAAGGACAATGCCAACCAAATATTGTAAGGTTAAAATTCCAGTCTCAGGGCACACCAGTGTTTTCTTTTTGGGGTGGGGCATGCAGGAAAGATTTGCCTGGGCCATGGGCAAAGGGGGAAACCTTTTCATAGTCTTTCCCAACCAGCCAAATTACCTTATTGTAGCCTAATGCACAAAAACTTAATTGCATGGGCATTACCCCTACCCACTTTTGTCACAAGAAGATGCTGCACACAGTTCTTCAGTTGCATATAAGTGGACATGGTAACTATGTGAGAAGTAACTAAAATAATCAGAACTCTGTAGGTCACCACCAAAAATTTTGAAGATACAATCTCCCTACAGGAAAAACATTCAACCCACATAAAAGACAAATCTAGTTTTCCTGTCACTTTAATTGTTAAGGTTTTCACATTATCTAGCTCACAAAGGGCTTAATTTCTAACAACAAACCAGAATGCACTTCAGAAGTTTAGTAACAAAGTTCAGTCTTCTACAGTTTTAAGTGTGAAGTCTTCTATACTCAAGCCAAAAAACAGATACAAGCATTACTTTTTTCTTGGTGACTATGCTACTAAAGTTTCACAATAAACCTTGCCCCAAGATGAATAGGTACAATATAGAGAAATGGGAAAAAAATATATAGTTCCTAACAGATTTCCACAGGACACACCAGTTCTATACAAATTTTCAAAGTTCAGACTTGTAATGTGGCAATATAAAGAACTGGAGACATAGCAACATAAAACAGGTAATTACCTACCAGCATTAACGATGGCATCAACCTCAAGCAGTGTAATGTCACCTCTGTACAGGGAAACTTTCTCACTCAGACTCTTCTTTCCCTGCAGATCTTCTTTAGCGTTCTCACCTACAAAACAAGAAAGCAGTAAAACAAGATTACAAACGGGGGTCTAAGATCACTGTTTAGAAATCCAGAGCAGGTACCACCAGTTCCAGTCTTTCTATTGCTGTCAGACTGCTGCATTTTTCAGTTTCGCCTCGAGAGGGCACCGGTAAACCACGAAGATACCAGCATTTACCTCCAGCTCATACTACTTGATTTTTATTTGTTTTTTGAGCTACATCCACCGAATAAATTTCTTTGGTAACCAAAACGGTGAAAATTACAAAGAAATATTAAGAATTAGTTAAAATAATCCTCCTACTGAAGCAATAATTTTTCCAAACCAGAATTATTCCAAACACCTAGAACCACAACAGCCTCAAAATTCAGAGCTAGCACTTGCAGCAGGTAGCGGGAAGAAAAGTCTGACAAAAACACCAGCAAATTTCAACTTGAAGCTTTGCCACCTGAAATTGTTAACTAGGACAGGTGAAAACACAACATCCATTAGCTTTCAAAAGATTTGCTACTAATGTTCTGACAGGTCTCTATTCTGGCAAGCTCTGGATTTTTTGCATCACCAATTCACTGCATTTGCATGTGCTGATTTGCATAATCAATCTACATAATTCAGTTATGAATATGAGGTTCAGTTACCTCAGACACTTCCACATACACAGACTGGCCAAAAATTTAACACAGTCTCGCACTGTTGAACATCAACATGATTAGTAAGTAGCTAAACAGAGAAGGAAAGATAGCTTAACTGAATATTGTTATTCTTTTTCAAAATTAATTCTGACACAAGCCAAGTCTCAAGGGGCCTGAGTTCTTACACTGGCCAAAATCTGAACTGAATGGCTGAAGTGATAATTTAAGTGGGAAACAGTTCTCAAAATGCAAAAACGTGAAATTTATAAGTAATATGGTCTTTAGATTTACATTTAGTAAGAAGGCAGAAGCAGTCCAAACAAATCTGACCCTTTATATTTTACATCAAGCTTCATTTTAATCAGTTTCCACAAATTCAAGTATACTTGCTCAGATTTGTCAGCATCACAGACAACTGTAAGTAGAAACAATAGATTTATATTGTATCTTGCTCTTCTAACCTCATCAGAAACTATTGCTGTCAGAAATCGTTTAATCTCCACCACTCCAAAATATTTAGTCCCACTTAATTCTACTTCAGGTCAACAATCATACATATAATGCAAAATCCATGTCACCTCCAGCAAAATATATGTTGGCACTACAGCATACATTAGCATAAAGGTAGTTCTGTGTTCAAGTGTGTGTATTTAGGAGTTTAATTTCTGTATTTGCCTCCTGAAGTGACAGTTCATTGCCACCACATCACCCTCAGTATCTTAACCAAAGCAAAAAGTGATTTATGTGGAAAGGTATCAAGTGTTTATTATCACATTAAGAACCTTTTATCACTCTAACCTAAAAATTATACCGTTCATCCGTTTTTCCACAGAAGATAAACATTGCAGTTAGCTGTCGTGTTAGAATAAAAATAAGCCTCTGTAACCAATTTACAGAGTCTGATTTATCTGCTTGCACATTAACTGCATTCTGCCAGCAAGCAGGACAGTTGTTTTTCCCGTCCCTCCCCAGTGAGTGTCCTACTGGAACTTTTCCAAATTTAAAATGTACACCATCATCCTCCCCCTCCACCTTCTGTCCGAGTTACTGCAACACTAATTAACATCAAATCAAACACACTGAATTCTTAAAACTAAAGCCATTTCAAGAAAGTTACTGTTTGGATACGACAGTATTGTTGCCAATAAGCTACAAAAAGAAATAAAAACAATCCACCAGGGAGACAAGTTACTACACAATTAAAAAAGCTAATTCTCATTAGCTCAAACTTCTGAGTCAGAAGGAAAGCAGATGATGTCCCACACTCAATTCACCAGCAAGGTCACCTAATGTTGTTGTGCACACTAGCACTGTCACCCAATTTTCTAGCCTCCACAGCCTTCACAAGTCTGCCTCTAGTTCTCACTCCCTGCAACTATCAAGTATATTTGAAGATGTCTTTTCTGAGACTCCTTCCCCATGGAAAAGAATTACAAAATTCACTGCCTCATGAGAAAAAAAGGAAACCAAACAATAGTTCCATATGATTTACTACATACTCTCAGCAAGTCCCTTACCTGCCCCACAGATTCTGGAAAAGCCCTGATGACTGTATCTTTGATACAGTTCAGCAGTAAAAGCATATACTGCCTTGTACATCTTTGATAAATTACCCTCATTTCTTTCAATAAAAGTCTGATTTAACAGAGCTTTCAAGCTCACACTTCATTCTTGTTGCTACAGAAGGATGCTCAACACTGACAGAAGCCATGGTGAGCCAAGTCTTGTTCAGAAAGACACTCACCAAGCCCATTAATATGCTGCTGGTTACAAAAGTAATCCAAATACCATCCAACTGTTGTATGAAAGAGGACTCGTTTTCTTTTGCCACTCTCAATTTTCTGGGGCCGGCAGACAACTTTTTCTAACCAAGTTAAAATTGCTATCTGATTTGGGATATTCTCTTCACCTGTAGTCAATTTAGTCAGCCTGGCAGGGACAGTGAAGTCATTCCTGGCCATTATGAATAACTTGCTTCTCATCTTTGTCTTATCTCCCGTCTTTTCCATCATCACAGACATTTTTGTCAGTTTCTCAGATTAATCTGCACTCATTTACTTCAAAGTCTCTTTGGGTCAAAATGGATTTGAAAGCTGTGTGTAAGTACAACATAAATATATAAAGTACAGATACACTGTACTTATGTGTATACACTGTGTATATGTCCTCAGATATGCCCAAGAAACTCAAATACTGCAGGTATATTACCCTGTTATTCACAATATCATAACCCAGTGAGAACAAAGCAGCAATTCCAAGGCATTGCTTCTCAAAAGAACAGACCATGTGTCCATACTAGCACATTACTAAAAACCTCAGCAGTGACAGATTTGCCTTGCACTTGTGGCATAATGAGATTATTTCTTACTCTCATTAATGAAACAGCTTTACATTCATCCTCAAAAAATAAATCCTCTGAAGCGTCTGCTGTGTAACTTAAGTCTTTAACCCAAGACAAAGCAGAAGTTGAGTCCCTAGACTCAAAGGCCTAAGCTGTTAGAGATAAGAAAGCTTGCTTGGCAAGCAAATCAAACTTTTGAGCCTGTCTCCACATTGATTTGCCCAAGAATTGCCCAGAATGCAACTTGAAGGCAGAACAGCTGGAAAACCAGGAAAATTCAGATATATTCCGGTAAAAAAAAAAAACCAAAAACAAAACCAAAAGCCAAACAAACAGCTAACCACAAAAAAACCAAACAAAAACCACAAAACCACAACACATCCAACAAACACAAATTCACACTGTATTAGGGTATTACAAAGACCACCTCCCTTTAAGGTGAAGGCACCATAGACAAGAAACTACTTTGGTCTGTGACTGTGCATATCAGTACTATACAGGACAAAGCAGTAAGCAGAGTAAGACACCGAATTTTCTGAAGCCCTTCCACCAGAACCCCAGTATAGCTACAGTAAAATTTAAGAAGCACTAGAAGATGTTTAGATCACCCAGCTGCAGTCAAGACTGCCAAGGAAAGAAAGCTCCCTTCCTGCTGGAAGAACTGCCACAGCTCTCCTGACTCACAAACAAACCCAGACAATTTCAGATGACTGGTTTTAATTAATCCATGGTTAATAAAATGCTGAAATAGCTGTTGAAATAGGACTGTGAAAGTTTAAGTATGAGCAATAGCTTCTCCCTTTTTTAGGGGGGGGGGCGTTATCCTTGTATACCTGCAGGGACACAGTTCCTTGGGCTTTCTTTCTCTCCAAAACCATTTAGAGACTTCAGGTTCACATTAATTTGAAGAATCAACTGGCACAAAGAAAATTAGTAAGGAGGAGAGGAAATGGAATATTCACACATTTCTGAAAAGCCTTTCTAAAATCCTTGCATCACACAGTAGAAAATCTATCATAAAGTGACTGCACACATAAATACAGTCTGTTCAAGTCTATTAATTTGAAAGAAAACTAAATTTGCAAAGTGAGACTGAGGCATAAAACAAACCCCCTAGAGCATGCCAATAATGTGCATATTCACAAGCAGCTGAGGACCTAGCAAAACCCAAAGGAGACATGCAACATGGAAGCAGTTTGTACTACTTTTAGAATTTTTTTTCCCCAAGTGCCTATTCAGCCCTTCTGCCAGTTTTCTGATTCAAATAATTCCCAAACTTTTATCTTCTCTCTAACTAGCTCTAATTCAGATTTTTTCAGTCCCTTCACTGGGATCATTTTGACATGGGAAAAAAAAATAAACATCATCTGCTAGGGAAATGTACCAAGATACTGAAAAACATCAACAACAGAAGTAAAGCAAAACTAGACAGGGTTTGATTGGACATTTTTTAAACTTCATTAGAGCAGACAAGATCACTGTAGCTCCTATCAGAAAACAAAATCAATGGTGACTAAATCATCTGTGAACCTGCAAGTACAGAGGACAGAGCTGATCTTGTTACAACCTTCCCAAAATATGTTTAGTTTAGTCTAAAGACATAGAACAGTGGAGACACCACACATTCTCTAAGTACTCTTCTTTCCCTTCACCTCCCCAGCCTCTGGAACACATTGGAGTTTAATATCTTTACCATAAACCAGTTGAAAATTTTTGTCCCACCACCGTTTTTCCCTACAGACTGGATCTCCATCTTCCATCTCTGCCTACCTAACTCAACTGCCTTCAAGCTTTTTCTCCTAGGTCACAGGTCACATCCTTTGAGTGTTTAATCATGTTCCCAATGTCTCTGAGCTCTTCTTAGGGACATTATTCTTGAAGTATGGCAAAGTTCATCAGCTCAGATCTTAACACCAAGTATAGCTAAGTCCATCCTATCCCTTCAGCTTACATACAGTTCCTTCTAGTTCAAAGTAGGAAGAGTACCCCTATATCTTACACATGTGCAGAAAAACGCATTAGATTTAGTCAAACACGGCACTTGGAAAGGAAACACAATCTTCGTAACTAAGAAGAAAAAGGAGTTTCAGAACAGCCCACTAGAGGGAGTCCCCATAAAGAGCATGAATATGCCTGGCTGGTGCAATGGAAAACAAGAGCACAAACGCAGCTTCATTTTAAAATCATCTCTGAAAGTTTGTCACTGCTAAAATACCCAGGATTTAAGAGTCTTGTATAAACTACCTTAGTTTTTGAAGGAGGTCACAGATATCCAATTACAGATATCCCTACAGCAATACCAAGCTGTATTGGTACAGCTTGAAAACAAAGATACAAGAAAAACCTACAGCTGGAAGAGCTTCAATTAAAAAGTTTTATTTTAAAACTGTTTAATAATGAAAGAGTGAAGCACACACAAAATATTAAAAATAGTTATTAAAAACCCATAGTATAAAGCAATACCTATGGCAAAGAAAATTGCTCTTGGGACTCCATGAGCAAAAGTAGATAAGGGGGGGGGAATAAAAATTAAAAAAATCAAAGAACCACTGAAAAGAATGTATAGCAGCTACACCCACGGGCTTGCGGTATTAAAATGAAATTCTGTTTAACAAGTCAGACAGCTTTATGTTTTCTTTTTTTCCTCCAGTTCAGAAAAACAAGAGTAACAGACTGAACTGCAAGAAACAAAGCTGAAAATGGTAGAGTTTCATCATTTACAGTCACTTTTAGAATTCACAGCTGAAGGAAGCAAATTAATTCCAAGTTAAAAATAAATAATAAGTCTGCCTATCTCATCCCAGCTACAGCAGCTACTAGTAGAAACGTGTCTGTCCATAAGGAAGACTTCTCTAGCAGTAGTCCAGAACATCATCTGGAAAGTGGAACTGAGAAAAGAACCTGAGAGAGGGACAAGAACCCCAACACCAACCCCAGACAAGAGCCAGCTCTTCAGCTCCCAAGAGGATGCTCAGTAACAGATGAACTGGGCATTGCTCCACTCCTCTTGGTCTGCTAAAACAAAGGAGTTGAGTGAGCTCTAAGTGCATCTGACCACAGGGAAAGGTCCAGCAACCACTCAGCTACATAATCCGTGTGCTCTTCCCTTCAGTGCGTTTTTTATAATGCTTTGTTTTTACAAGTGCCCTGTATAAATTAAAAATGACAAACTATTAGCAATTACTAACCTCACATTTAACACAGCTTTCCATTCCATTTGTTTCTGCATAATCTTCTTCCAGAATGTTAGAGAAGACAGATTGTAAGATCTGTTACATTACGTGCCTGCATCTACTCCTACTAACCGTGGATGATTGTACAGGGATGGCAATTGCTTATCTAAATCAAGATAAGCATTATTTCCATATGTTCGATCACCAGGGGGGGAAGCATTCACAGATGCACTCTAGTACTTCAGATTTGTAGTACATATTTGCTCTGTCACTGCTTGGACTTAAACAAGCTTCAAACCTGAGCACAAGGAAGAAACATCTGTTGCAGACAAATCACTTTCTACCTAGCCAAAAATGCAGCACACACCATGCAAAGTCAAAGACACTTGATGAACACCAGCACCTTCTCCCTGGCTGCACACTCTGCCAATATGCTCCATTTCAGCTAATTACGAAGTGGCATAATTGGATTAGCCAAGGACTATAGCCAAGTACAAAGCTTATGAGGCACAGAGACACCACAAATCACAGAACAGATGGGGTTGGGTGGACCTTCTAGTGATCAAGTTCAGCCTCTCCACTCAAAACAGGGTCAACCCAGACCAAGTTGTCCAGGATGCTGTCCCAGTTGGATCTTCAGAGACTCCACAATCTCTCTGAGCAACTCCTTCCAGTACTCATTCAATTCCACAGCATGTGCTTACTTACACTCAGTTTCCTCTTTTGCCTTGTGCCCATTGCCTGGTGCTATTACTGTGTATGGCTAGGAAGAGTCTGGAGCCATCTTCTTCATACCATCCTACCATTTGTTTATAAAAATTGATCAGATCCCATCTAGAGCACCTTCTCTTCAGGCTAAACCCCAGCTCTCTCCAGCTCTCCCTGCAGGAAAGATGCTCCAGTCCTTTAATTATCTTTCTAGTTCATATGGTACATCAACTACACTTCCCAGTTTTGCACCAGTCAAAAATTTTCTGAGGTTCCACTCTGCCCCATCTTCTGCATCAGGAGGTCATGGCATCTCCCAAAAAAGGTTTTTCAGAAGGTATGAAATATCCCCATTTAAAGATATGAGCATCACTTATCTCCACTAGTTAACTGAGGAGACAAGACCATAACCAATGAACCACACTATAACTAACAGTACTACATCACATGCCCAAGCCAAGAACTAGCTTACTTGGTCAAAGTTGAATGTAGTGATATGGCTATCAGCAGGCTACAAACAAGGTTGTAAATACAAGCCTCTACTTATCAGTCACATTATTAAATTGAAGCCATTAAAGTCAGTTACACATTCAAGAGACTAAGAGTGGTGTACCAGAATTGATTAAAAAGAAAATTGCCAGTCAGTCCTAGCAATCCACACAAAACTCATGCAAAATGCAGTTACTCTTGTGTTACAAAAGTCTTGCATAGTCATTACAGTGTTGTGTTACAACCTTTTCCTCAGTCTATCCCACACAGCTCTATATGTCCCCCAAACAGAAAAGTGAGAGGCTAAAAAAAAATCCATTTAAGTCTGGTAGAAGAGGAAGGAGAGAAAATGAACAAGTATGGACTTGGTACAGAGTGCAAAAGTACCCAAGACCAAAGTTGGAGAAAGCAGTAATAACTAACAAGTAGAACAAGAAAAGGAATTCTTGATTCTTACTTGTGATGCAGCCAGGTCTTCAGGGATATGCAGTTGTCAAGTAATGAATCAAAATCTTCTCACTTCAGTAGCATACACAGTGACAGCAAAGACAATGTAAGTAGGCTGAGGCCTCAGGGTGTTTGTGTGTTTACTTGGGGAGTAAGTAATCCTGCTGCTATGCTTGATTCTGCTAGCTTGAGATTTCATGATTTAGGGTCCACAGGAATGGCTGCTGGTTTCACTGTGACCCAGAAGGAGCTGTGCTTTGTATATTTGAAAGAAATTCAACTGTCTCATTTGGCATTTGGGGTTTGTTTTGTTTTGTTTAGGGGTTTTTGTTTGTTTGCATTGTTTTTTTAATGTGAGCCCTGCAGAAGGATTCAAGATTTTGTGACTACACACTGGAGAAAAATTGCTGTTGCATATTTACTAAATACTTCAATACTTCTGAAGTACTTCAATCTGAGGGACAGCAAGAATTTTGATACAGACATCCCACTTCCAGAACAGCATACCTTGTAGTTAAGTACATAGATTAAATGGTCAACTAAAGTCATATGGAGGCAAGAAGTACACTGCATCATCTGAGTCAATCCCTACTTTGTAACCTCCCTCTACTACAGAAAGCTTTTTATTAAGAATGGAAGAAAAAAAAGAGGAAAAGCATATTATGCTTAGATTACTGTTCACTGCCTCACAGAAATATGTTGATACTTTGCTGCAAAGCTAAAAGACTACAGGTAATGCCACTTGGTTAGATTTCCTCAAAGACAAAGCAGATCACTTTCACTGCTAGAGCTGTATCTTGGTAGTATCACAGCCTTCATACAACCACTCCCAGTATGTTCAGATCGATCCAGTACCTCCTGGGTACCCTTCATCCAAGATGTATGCTATCAGCAGCACAAAAATCCTTCACCTAAGTTTAGAAATTGGCTTGAAAATTAATGCCTTTTTGTGAGCAACCAGGCATCAAGTCTTAAGCAGCACCTATTTACCAAGTGAAAATATTTTCAAAAGGTATGTACAGCACATACAGCAACTACCAATAAAACAAATTTATAGTGAGAAACCACAAATTCACTGACTTTCATTCATTAGCTTACTAAGCAGTCAATTTTTACTCTACAGTCCCTGCTTTTTCAGTTCCCTACACCTTTGCTAAGCAACAGCTTCTCTAGTTGAGCATTACAGCCTTCTGTAGTATTTACCATGGAGCTTGAAAATTAAAAAGTTACTACCATCAAACTATGAAACTTATATAAAACTGCAAGCAAATATTTCATGGTATTGTCATTCAAGAACTCTGCACAATATACAGTGACAACTGCTTACCAGATGGGTCAAGTTTTATGCAAGTACAAGAGATAATGCATTCTACAAGAAGCCATTAGGCTTGGTGGATGGTGCTTGCCTTGCAGAATCTCCACTCCCTTATTCCCCAAGATACTGCACGTATTTTGCCACTCTAAGAAACCAGAAGTTTTCAATACAAACAGTAAGGTACAGAAGAAAACCTTCAAAATTTGAAGATGACTCTACCAAGACCCTCTAGCATTGTGAGGCTTACTGGAAGGACTTGAGAAATATAAAGCAATAAAAATTCACACACAATTTCAAACTCACTAGGAGCAAGAAGATAGAGGTCTATCTTCTTCTGCATGTCTACCTTCAAGAAGATGCACCAGACCTCGAAGCCCTTAAGTCTGTACAAGGTGTATCTTGGTGTGCATCATCTCTTCTCTGGATATATTTGTGTGTGATGCACATACAAACCTTCCCCTGCAAGAACTGTAGGAGCAATGCAGAAAGGGGGAAAACAGAATTCTACTTTTTCTTTAAAGATAGCTCACCTGTATGCTTAGTAACAGTTACATAAAGTCTGGGATTTGCTTTTCAGTTGATGTAGATTTATTAAGTATTCCCACAAAAGGACGCACTGCACTACACGATGTGCTTGTAAGGGAGCAGTGCCTTTTTTTCAAAGATTACTTTACTCACATAGAAAGGATGGCATTAAGCATACAGGAAGAAATCCAACACAGAATGAACTCCAAGTCACATTTGTGCAGCAAATGAAAACCAAGTAACTTCCAACACCTTTACAGAGTATTCATCAGTAAGAAAATTGAAATGGCCCATATTTGGATAAACAAGCTGCTTTAAAAAAGCAAAGGGCAGAATATGGAAGGTAAATATTTTAAAGGAAGACAGCTGTGCAACCAGTTCTACACTTTCTTCTTGTCTGCATTATAGATGGACCAAGTCTTTTGGACAGGATCTTCTTGCTAAGCTGTAGTCTTTTGGAACTCTGTGTTTGATCATGACCTCCTAGAGATGCTATTACTGCAAAGGTGCATGTAGGAAATAACTTTCACTTTCAGAAATAAGCCTATTTGCTACGACAGAACAAGGCTAAGAGGTTTAACTTTGGAGTATGTGCATCTCTAGCATCTTGTCCACAAAATAAAACATCTAGAAACTCTGGTAAAGATCCCTGTGAAGCAAACTTCTGCTAACATGCCAAGCCAATATGCAATAGCTCCAAGTCTCAGTACATGTTCTATGTACAAACATTATGCTTTTCCCTCCCCTCTATTTAAATAAGAATTAGTTCTTATTGAAATGTAGCCACACAAAATTTTAATTTCAATGGTTTTAAAGCTGTGCAAAATAGAGGCTTATATTTAAACCAGATTGTTAAGCCACTTGTCCAGCACAGAGAGCATTTTCTATGCATGGTTACAAACATGTCCATGTGCAGCACTTCCTACAGGGCTGAGGAATTTTGTGTCAACTGGATTTTTCAATGACACATCAGCTAGATGCCCTCTCACAGAGAAAGCTACACATCACTCCATAAAGGAAAAGCTACAACAACTTATTCAGACAATAGTCAGTTTGTTAAACATTTTTATGTGGTGAGCAGTTTAGCTCTAGTGAACCAAGAAAAAGCAAATCAAGCTTATCTGGTTGCCAATGATTACATGTGTGTTAAAAACCTAATCAAGTGTTGAACTGCATGAAGCAAAGGCAGCTATGCATGAAAGTTAAACATGAACTAGAGATCTGTATGAGCTTAAACTGCATCAGTGATCCCCCCCACCTTATCAAGGGGGGGACACCTAAACCAGCATCCTTACATGGTGGTTAACTTTCAGAGTTAGTGCAAGCCTGCCACATCCAGCAAGAAGCACTTGACAGGCCTATCCTGTATGGTCACTAATTATTACTAGCCCCAGGCAGCAAATCCAAGTTGAAACAATGGTTCAGCACCTTCCTAAATGTCTGTCACATCTAAGCTACCGTTAAAAAAGACAAGCCATACCAGTCTCTTACTGTCTTATCAAAAGAGGCTCCCACACTTCTGCAGGAAGACATCAGCTATTTCCTTCTTCACCTGAAGACATCCAAAAGTCCTGCAGCCAGTCAACAGGGCAACACATCTATGCTGGTAAGCTGTGACAAGGGTACAATTTAACAGCTTGATCATGGCCTCAACATAATCATAGATGCATGGCTTCTATGCTGGCACATAGGCTCACATCTGTCTGCAAAAGACTGTGAGGACATATGCCACAATCCATCAGAAATTTTATGTCAGGCTTTAGCCAAGCTGCCACAGTAAGCGAAATTATGCTCAAGAGGAGCTCTTCATGCTAAAAACAGAGCTCATCCGCTATAACCAGAAGATGGGAGGGGAAAACAATAACCAGGGGAGAAAAAACAGGTATATACATAAACACAAATCACTGGAAAACAAGATGTATTGAACTTTGTCACTCAAAAAGTTGCTGTTTTAATTCTTTTCCTTAGTAGTCTCAAGTATGTGACAATTCAGACACTGAAAAAAATTCAGACTAGAACCTGAGAAACCCTACACTTTCTCAGCAATTTCAGAGCAACAGTGCAGATGGACTTACAACACAGCATCTCCACTGCTAAAATCATCCGTCCTCACACTCTGAGAGCGCCTGCCAGCTGACAACAAGCTGCATCAGCTGGAGTTTGACTCTGGGCAGTACTTCCTTAGGGGTCCCTGCACAAAGGTTCAGTCCACTGTGATGTTCAAGTAAAACCAAAAATGATTGATTCTCATGTTACACAGGACAGAAGCTTGGGAGTTACTAGTGTGGTCCAGACTCATGTCACCAGCACTTAAAACATTTTAAATATTCTTTCTGGCAAGTAAGTGCTTAACTTACCCTTGCATCTCTACTTACTATTTCCCTCTACACCATGTTGAGAGCTTGAAGAGCTTCTGTAAGGATATGAATTTATTACTGAGAGCAACATCCTCTCCTATGGTTAAATCTTACCCCTCAAGGACTGGCTGTCACTGGAGATAAGAGGGTTCTCTGAGCTGCATGCAGAAAGGCCACAAAACTATAACTCTACCAAGGACCTGTATAAGCTTAACACTGTGTGGAAGTTAACTTGTTAAAAAAAAATCATGAAACAGTAGCTTAAAAATAAGTCATCATCTTAATTACATCAAAGACAAGTGATTTACTTTCTTAGAGAGAAGATTAGCCACAGTGGATTATATGTTCTTAATCTATATAAAAAGCTTATTTTTTTTTACTTTTTAATAATTATCCCTCACTTGCCGAAAGCAAGGTTGTATTTTCTCCCTCCACAATGCTTTAAAGAAAACTAACACAAGTATCATTTCTTTCTTTGACAGCTAATCAATCCTATAAAGGTTATATGCATGCAGCTAACCAGAGAACAGCAAGGTCAATTGAATACATATTGGTTCTTTTGTTTAGTGTAGTATGTAGATAGAAATGCTTCCGTCCAAAAACAAACCACCACATGCCACCTCCCAGGTCATGTCTCTGTTTATACTCATGTGAGCTTGCATTTAAGAGTTTTTCCCATCTCTGGGTTATGCAAAGTTATGTATGGAAAAAGAATATTTTAAGTATATGTTTAGGAAGACAGAAAGGTGCCAGTAGACCACATGGTCAGATTTGTACCACTCTGTAGTTTTGCATCTGTTCACGACAGATCCCCAGTGGGCAGCCAAGAGCCTGGGAGAAGCAGAGCACACAGGGCTCTGCTTACTTCTTACTGCTATGGCAGCCTTTGACATCTGTTACAGCCAAACATAAACCAACACAGCCTTAGTCACTCTTCATTATGCCATGGGGAGAGTCTCCTGGGTACCTTCAGAACACACTAATAAGCTGCAAATATGGTTTTCTGTCATTTCCGCTCCAAATTCCTTTGCTGCTTCCTCAACATATATGCAGCATGGACAGACAACAGAAATGGACAAACACATTTATGGGCACTTCCATAAAAAGCACAGAATTTCCTAAGTATTCAAAGTACTTCATTACCACAGTATTTACACTACCCATTGAAACCACGGATGTTAAGTCTTTTAGTGGAGCCCCCCCAGCCACTATGCACAGCAATTAATAAGCAGTGATCTCCACATTCATCCAAATGACACAGTTTTCTAATGTTAAACACACCAGTCTTCCAGAGAACTTGTGATAAAATGTTTAGCATGCATAACTGAGGGGCATGCCAATATATTGAAAGTGAGGACAAAACCAATTACAGCATCAAGTGTAGCTGGACCATGCACTCAAGGCCACAGCTAACAGCAGGAGACCCTGAACTATGGAATAAAAGTTGAAGTTTTCTACACGAACTCAGCAGCAGAAAAAAAACCAACTACTGTACTGTGAACCTAAAGCTGTAGCAAAAGCACCATTTTCCTTGACTGACAGATACCAAGTATCACACTGAGCTAAGATGTCTTGATTCACTTTCACCTTTGTCACTAAGCTAGAAATCTAACGACAGAGGTTGAAGTCACTATAAGAAAAAAAAAAAAAAAAAAAAAAAAACGTGAGCTGATGGACTTGGTTTTTTGGTAAGGGGATGAAGTGTGCCGGTTTCATGCAGCTCCTAACTAACTGTCTGACAACTTTCAACCATCTCCATGTTCTAGCAGAACATTATTTCTTCTTCTGCCTAACTTGCTGAAAATAATGTGTGGTTTAGAGAGCTGCCATTTCTCACTTGTAGCCATCTAGCTGAACTTCACTGCAGCATAGTAGTGGCATAACTTTCCAAAGGCTGTTTGAGGAGCATCACCTTGAATCCTGCAGGACAGATATTCCCAATCAGGGCTACACAGAGATGATCCAAAAAACATGGTATTACTTGTGGTCAGTTGACCATCTCAAGAAATGCTGGTCAGTGATGCTCAGTATAACCATGCATTTCTTTTCAGCAAGAACGATTTCAAGTGGCTCATCTAGATGCTTTGTATTTATAATCTTATACCAACTCACTACAAGTAGTTAGAAAGCTACAGATCCAGAGTGCAAAGATGCTTTTATTATATTCAAACCTTACAATTATATATAAAACCCTTAGTGTTAAAGCAGATTAATGTGAATACAGTTTCAACTGTATTATCTTCTAAAAATATAGAAGATTAAGAAAACCCAGAGGCTGCCAAGCATCTAAACATAATTTAATATTTGTTTAAAAAAAAAAAGGCTGCAGACTTTTCACATCTCTTAGTCTTAAAAATAAAAAGCAACTGTTACTGCATCAGTCCATTTTAACTTCATCCAATTAAGAGTGGTTCTTACCATGAGCAAAGAACTTTAAAGCATCACCTGAATTTGTTGCTTTCTTGGCACTACTGCTCTACCAATGAATCCCAGAGGCTCCAAGAGTCAGCAGCCTAGAGTTTAACTATATAATTCATTCCATTTTCCAATTTATCCCGATTATTATTATGCAACAAAGCATTTTTCTACCAATGACACAACAAAACTGCGACAACAGAATTCCCAAGCTCCTAATTTTCCAAAAAGCTTTCAAGAACATGTTTTCGAAAATCATGTCTCACATTCCCCACTGAAGAATGAAGACATCTTTGGGAATAACTGCGCACCCAAGGAAAAGTTAATATACCTATTTAACTTTAAAATACATGTAGTTATTCATCTACATGGTGGCATTTTACTCGCCAAACATCACAAAACAGAACTACAACTGCAGAGAATGAGTGCCTAGCAGATAGTAGTATATTATAAACAGCACTGAAATAAAGGTATGTAAACTCCAGAGCTTCAGAAAACAAGGCCATTATTTGCATGCTGTCAGAAGGGAATGCTACTTCAAAATACATAAACAGAAGATATGAGATGTGTCTGTCTTTTCCATTTGTTTGAAGGGTAGGTGGGAAAAACGATGGATTATAGTTACTATCCAGCCCTGCATGACAGGATTATTCTTCATTTCCAAAGTGAACAGTTCGCTTCCTTAATAAAGTAATTACAACAAAGGAAGCTTTTCTGTTTACATAACCACTTCAAGAACAAGAAGTTTTTTCTCTTTCTACCATCTCTGTTATAAAAGAAGACCATTTGTTGGCAGCAGTACTGGAAAGAAAAGGGACAACATTATTATATTCAATCTCCGAGACCCACTTGTGTAGCCTGTCAAGATGTACACCAAAACCCAGGGTTGTCAAGAATTTAGTCCTCCTGGAAATGCTCACATCATCTTGCTTCCCACAGTTCAGAGGAAGCATCAGGTCTAGCCCTTGCAATCCACATCATGCCCTCCTTCCCACCCTCACCCCTTAAATAAAAATATCCCAAAGTATCAGAAATCTTGACCAAATTTAATTCCAAACCACACACCAACTTAATTTCTTATGGTAGTCATGTCCATATAAAGAAACTTGCAAAAGTCCTAGCATTTTGTTTTAGTCACAGAAGAAGAAAACTAAGACTCTAAACAGCTGCTTTCAACTTGCATATGTTTTCAAACACCTTCACTGCTATAGAAAAAGACAAAGCCCTTGCCAGCTGCCCTTCAGAATTCCCTGAGCTGACTCCTCAGAAGCCTTTACACCATTACACAAACCTCTGTTACAAAAACTCAGCCTTGCCAAGATTTACCTCAACATCAACTTAATACAAGCTTTATTGAATTGCTTCAGAATTTAGCTCTGAATACCCTTTCATACCAGAGTAGAAAAGAAACACACTTCTCCACAAATTAAAGTATCTTATCCAAATCTGGAAACAGAAGAGCATGCAGAGCAGCCAGGTTCGTTCCTTCCCAACACAAAGCTTCCAGGTAATTTCAGTTTCCACAGTTCTGTACAGACTTTCAATCATCATCTTCTTTTAAGCCTTCATATTACAAGAATACATGCTTAATTTAAATCTCCTAACACCCTCCATCAAGTCATTCACATTTAAAAGTCAGTACCACAAAGCACTGGTATTGTTCTTGCAATTTTTCCTAATAGTAAGTACAAAAATTTGTGCTGCACTTGATCTCCAGTTGAGTATCAACAGGGACATGTTGCCAGCCTAGATGCTCTTTGCTTCTCCTACAGCTTCTTACTCCAGCAGCTGATTGATGGCACCTGCTTCACTTTATTTGTTCTTGGGTCCTTTCTTGATTTCCTCATCACTCTTCCTGAACAGCCACTCTACACTTTACTAATCAGTCTGTCACTTTTTTCACTGTATACAGTGATGGAAGTAAATGATAAAGAACTTTTTCCACATTCCCTATCAATTACCGTTTTGATTTGTCAGGCATTCAGAGTATTTTATTTTTTTCCCCCCTTCAGACCATTTAGTTTGTCACTGCAAGAAGAAGCCTTTCATTTGAAGATAATATTAGAACTTGAGTTTGGTATTGTCAAGTCATCACCTATTACACCATACCTGGGGCTTCAGTTTCTCTCTTCAGAAACTCACTTAGGTTGTACCAGTTGCCCTCAGCATGTCCCAGTACATGGAACAGAAGTTCTCATCAGCAAGAAGACTTAAATTCTAGTTTTTCAGTATCTTAGCTCAGAAAGACAGTTCTTACACAATTTAAATACCTTCACAGCAGGGTCATTATTTAAGGGAAATAAAGTTTCAAACAGATGCAGTAACAATCACACTACTATATGTATTTCTTTCCACTGCACTGATAAGTTGAAATGCTGAAGTATTTCAACAGTCTAACCTTCTGAAAGATCACTACTCCACATGGCTTACTTAAAACAAGCACAAAGAAAACAAGTGGCTATGGATATTTTGTTGTACTGTACATTCAGGAGAAAAGCTTCAAGCAGCACAGAAGAAAGTGTGTTTCAGCAAAACTTTTGCCTTCTAGCACTTTTTGCAGTGTGCTAGGTACAAACAAAAAGAACACAACTACAAGAAAATAAATACACCACTGCCATGATTCAATACCCACATGTTAGACACTGACATTTTGCTTATATGAAGCGTAACAGCAATCACAAGGTAAATCCACATCTTGTCACATTCAGCAGGCCAAGTAATACAATATCTGTGAACTTCAGTACATTATACAGAATCTGAAAATAGTCAGAATAAAAACA
The DNA here is from genome assembly GCF_036169615.1 of Heliangelus exortis. NCBI lineage: Eukaryota > Metazoa > Chordata > Aves > Apodiformes > Trochilidae > Heliangelus > Heliangelus exortis. Next base: position 38,814,533 of record NC_092424.1, read on the forward strand.
TGGTTTAGGCTAGAACAGATAAAGAGTCTTCACATGATATACTGAATATCCCTATGCAGCACAGGCCTTTGAAATCGACTTTGGAAAAGTCAGGTAATCTTTTTTATATCTATGCATCCTTTGTTTTCCAGATGGACAGACTTCTTGATGGTTTAAGATATAAAAGACCTACTCTAATGGGAGAAAAGCATCTATGGTTACAGTTGCAATACAGCACTGAAGAGCTTGGTAACCTCTGACATATATTTTCATTTCTGAAGTCATTAACATTGCTTTTAAGAGTAGATGATAGCATTAGCTGTTTACTACAAAAGAATCTGCAAATCTGTCAGCTCTAGATTGTGTTTAAAAAAAAAGTTACAGCTTTCCCATCTTATTAGGAACAGCTGATTAGCTCCAGGCCTCATCTCACCTGGAGAATTATCATAAAGACCATGTTCACCTGCAGCCACAAGATTACTCTACACACCTGTTCACACAGGGCAGTAGTCACCCTTAATGGTTACAAAAGGGTCAGAACACTAGTCCTCCATCTACAGAACCAGGAAACACTTTAGGTCTCTTAGAGCCCCCTTCAAAAAACCCACAAGCTTCGGCCAAGTAGGATAACAAAGCAAAGAAAAAAAAAGGAGGAGGAAACCAGCTCAGAAAAGGTCCTTCTTTTTCCACACGTTTGTGTGGATGAAAGACAAACAGCTGAAGAACAAGAAAGACACTGTTACCATACTAATTACAGAATACAGAATTCTATCTAAATGAATGAGATTGTTATTTTTGGTCAGCCCTCACTGCAAGTACTTAGACAATTCTACTGGTGATAGCACAGCATACGCTAAGAGAAGGGAAGTTAATCAAGGCCAGGATGATGTTCCATGAAAGCAGGCAGAACCACAAAAAAGAAATACTGTTTTCAAGAAAGACTCCAAATCCAATTTTCACCCATTCCTGTATTTTCAGAAAAGAACACAACCTCCATACTTCCCTTCAGCTTTTTAGGCACCAACAAGAACAACAGTATTTTTCCCAGAGACCCCATACTATTCCTAGGCTCACAAACTTTCAAGAACAAAGTTAATTAGGTAAGACTGACTGTTGGAGTACCTGGAAAGTAAGATGAGAATTATTTTACACACTTACCGATACCAGTGTTATCAGGACTCTGTCTGGGCAACTTGCAGAATTAGAGGATACCAATGAGGTTTTAAGAAATTTTGTTGGGCTTTTTCCCTCCCCCGTCCCCAGAGTATTCTTGTCCCCATGTCAGGCTGCCACTGCCAGCAACAACACTGATTCTAAGTCATGTCCCTCCTAAAAGTAAGATTGAGGAAACAGAATGGCTAATTTTAAAGAAGACTCCCATTTTACTTACCATCACTTTCACTCTTACTTTTTAAGTCTTCCATCCATGTTGGGATACTTTTCAATGCAACATACTCTCGTGAGTACTCTTTGCGCCTTTCTTCCAAGCTCATCTTCAGCAACCGCTCTGTTTAAGGGCAAGAGAAATACAGTAAATTTTGCAAGCTTTCACATATTCTCCAACATTGAACAAGTAGTGACCAATTCAGTATCTCTTTGGTGTAATTAAATCCCATTTGAGAGAACCAAGCACAGGTGATTCAGTGATTTGGAATTAACAGGAGCTAACCATCTAAACAACTGCGTGTATCTATTTCTGGACATCCCAGTTCAGCAAGAAGAAAAGCCCCTTCAACTGTACTCTCAATTCATTACTACAGCTCTTCTTCCTGCCACTTTAAATCAAGAATGAGAAAACTAATGGCAAGTTTATCGATTAAGGAATTCTTGGTTTATACAATTCTTTTTTAGGTATTAACGTCTATTACTTAGGTTCTGTATTTGTAAACCAGAACCAAAAAAAAAAGAGTTGATTTATCAACACTGAGACATTTTTACTTAAATGAGTTTAGCAATGACAACAAGGAAAGGTAGGGAGTACGGCACAAAATTAACAAAGTGCTGCTGCATTACAAAAGAAATTAGGGCTAAAACAAACACGTCATTTTCTAGATGGCTAGAGTGATAAGAAAGGCATTTTTGTTTGGTTGGCTTTTTTGTTCTGCAAACAATGTAGGTTTCAGCATGAGAAAACCGCTGTCATTTGCTTCAGACACATCCAGTGGCACTTAATCCCACTTTGGGCCAAGAATTAGTAGCTGTGGAAAATACTAAGATATCTGTTAGATACCCAAGAGTAATTAATATAAATACACAAGTTTGACAAATTTGGTTGAACATAATCCCAAGTGCTAGAAAAGCCCCCTGCCATTCATCAGTTAAGTGTGTTTATAAAAAACAGACCAGGACCTGCATGAACTGCAGTTGCTGGATTTAAAGTGCTGCAAAGGAGTGAGCAGCATGTGTTAAACTTTAGAGATTCTTATTCTACTGAGCGTTAATATGACACACTTGGTTACCACACTAAAAACACATATGGATGGTTGTTCTCTCCTGAGAATATCATTACAGCTTTTTTTCAGACATTTAGTGAAAAGTAAAGCCTCAGAGACTGTACAATTATGACAGCTACTGCCAACTCCACTTTTCTTCAGATCCTGCTGTAAGTGGATTAAGTCCTAAGACAAGGAATAAAACATCCCAATGACCAAACACTGCAAATAAAACCAGCAGTTCAGCAAGATATTGTACCAATTTTTTCAGCTGCATCCTTTTGTCTCTCCCTAACTCACCAACACTCAGTTCAACACAAGATGCAGTCTTTCCCCTTCCAACAGGAAGGGAAGGGAGGGAGAAAACAACTGGGAAAAAAATAGTGGAGAAAACAACACAAACCCACCACCATAGAATACATCAAGACTCCTATATGCTAATCAAGTTTCTGGGTCTGATTTTACCAGTGGCAACTGTACTACTATTACCATACTAATAGTTCTTCTTGACACATTAATCAGTAATAAATGCTCTCTAATGATTCAAGGGTTCTTAGGGGTGTAGGGGAGGCTAGACCTGTATTATTTGCCTTTGGCATAAATAACTACATGGACTTGAAAAGAATATTTCCAACTCAAGATGAAGAAGCAGCAAAGGAGCTGAACTTGGAAACTGCTCCACAGATCAAAAGTTAAACAAAAAACAAAAAAACAGCCAGGTTTGGTGTTTGATACTGGTTTTTTGTTTGTTTTTTCAAAAAGTTTCATAATTCTGCAGCCTGCAATCGGGACAGTCCAATAACCAAAGGCAGGTTTTGAGCACACATTTCTCCCCATCATTCAGCCTTGGGTATCTCAATTGGATATTTACAAATGCAAAACTAAATCCAACATGATTAGGATTGCCATAACACACAACACATATGAAACTACGCACTGAACTCCCCTATTTGACCTTAAAACACTTAGTGCTTTGTATGCTTGAACATGCATATTAAAAGTACCACAGAGGGGCATATCTGAGAGACTCTGGGTCCCTGCATCTCAGGGGCAAAAAAGCAGAGGAACTTGGTAACCCCTTCAGCAAAAGGCAGGCAGAGTCAGTACCTTACCTTCAAAACAGATTCCTCTCTATATGAAGCTTTTATAAAACTTTGCTCTTGCAAGTGAGCAATGAGAATTGAAACGGCATTTTAATTACACACAAATCTCCTGGAAGATGTTTCCAACAGCCTTAGCTGCAACTAGTTTTCTGCCTGCAGCTGTACAAAGTGCCTTCAAAAGTTTGCAGGGAGACCAGTTCTGTGCCGTAACACAGCTCCAGCCCTGCTCTTACTCTGTTCGTCAGTTCTCATTAAAGAACCACCCTGGGAGAACATGGACCAACCCTTAATTATCAAGAAAGTAATTAAGAAAAGCAAAAGTATTATCAGTGGGTTTGAACTCAATATTTAGCAGTCAGTGCTTTTTCCTTTAAAAAAGAAAGTTCTTCATAAAAATGCTGAAAACGACTGCACTCAGACCTTGATGGGAAGAGTATGACAGGTTAGTGCAGCCAGCTTTACAAGGATGCCAACAGCACCTGGGAAAGGCAAAGGCAAACCTAACAAGATTTGATTTCAAAACTAAAACCTGGGTAGGAAGTAAAAAAATCTTCTGTAGTTTACCTCTCTAGTAAAGGAGGTACTTGGCAAGAAAAGTCAGGCAGGGCTACATGCTGAAGAGCAATGAGAATGAATACAAAAGTTTTGTCTACCCCCTTCACTTAGAATAAAAAGTGCCTCCTAGCTGGCCAGAATCATCAACATGGCAGTGGAAAGCAGTAACTGGAGCAGAAGACTGGCAAATACAGTCTAGTCTCTCTAGCCAAAGAAACACTGAGTTCTGGCCAGCTAGCACACATAAACGTGCCTCCCTGGATAGAAAAAACTCACCAGCACTTGTGAGATCTGGTTTGCATTCAGGAACATTCAGGAACATCACCATATGGAGAGAGACCACCATCCTCACAGCTGGTCAAGAAGCAAAATTTGGCCTGAATCTCATGTTTACAGCTTACCCTCCATCCCCTCCACACCAAGGGTTCGAGTTCACATGCCAGGCTATGAATTCACACAGACAGGAGACAAGCTGGAATGCACAAGTGGCAGTAACAGGAACATACACTAGAGCCTAACAGAACCCTTTCTCCATCTGCCCTTGAACACAAAAACAGCATTTTTTAAAAAAGCACAGCATTAAGGACTTGTGCAGGAAAAGCCAGTTATAGTTGGCTGTGTGTAAGCAATGCCTGAGAATATTTAGCTTCTCTGTTGAAAACAGAAACTTAAATGTCTGGTAGCAGTGTTTTGCCTCCCCTTACCTACAGAAACATGTTTTGTCAGTTTTAAAAGAAGTATGCAAGAAAACTCATTTCCCCTGGGAAGAGTTCGACAGGAGCAGCTATCCTCCAATAAGATAAATTTATTTGTGGTTTAATGATTTTTTCCTCAGAACTGTGCACTTCATTTCTATCACAGACAAAAAGGCCGAATCCTATCCTTCACACTAGTCTTTTGCCTTCTTGGCTTGAAACATACACACACAGTGATAGGAATGATGAAAGATAAGAAACAAAACTTCACATAAGACCCACTAGTGTGTTTTTGTTTTTCTTCTTCTCCTCCTTGTATATTTCTCCATTATTTGTAAACACACCAGGCAAAAAGCTTCCTCCTAGCCAATATAAATATTATACTTCCACTGTACTAATTTCTCTTGGTGTTTACATTACTCTCCACAGTGATCAATACAAAGTATCAAAGTGGCAAGGTCCGCATAAAACACTTGTCCTGCAGTTTTCATGCTCTGGAGTTTGACAACGGGATTTTATAAACTGCACAGGATGAGGGTCCTTAAAAAAAAAAAACAACCGTAAATATTTCCTGGAGGGGGGACGGGGAAGGAGGTGTGCTTTGACAGCCCTCGTACCCCAAACATGTCACCTTGACTGTTCCATACTAGGAGCTAAACTCAAATGCATAACGGCAGTGATACCACTAAATCATAATTTTCCTGGAAAACATACGCACTAAAAATAAGAAAAGGGCACGGCGATGACGGCATGCATCTAACTTTTCGGCCTGAAGTACTTCCACAAGGTGACTCGGGGGCGAGAAGCCTTCAGGAGAGGAGCTGTTCCTTCCCCCACCAGCCTCGCTTCCCTCAGCCCCAGGGCCCGACTCCTCACAAAGTTGCTCAGCGATAAGCGCGGTGCGGAGCAAACACCCCCAAATTCCAACCACACGGGGTTCTTTCCCCTCCCTCCTCTCGGCTGCCTGTAGGGAAAAAACCCCAGGTGAGACGAATTTAGGGGTGTTTCTGGTGGAAGAGCCCAGGGCCAACAGCGGAGCGCACGGAGCACACCCCTACCCCCACCCCGTCCTCTCAGCCCCGGGCGGCGGGAAGCGGTGCCGGGCACCCCCCGGCGAGGCGACGGCTCCGAGGGGACGGGGCAACCTCCCCACACACACACACCTCTCTCACGGTTCAGCGTGAAGTAAAACCGTGAGCAGCGGGCCCGGGCCCGGCACCAGGAGGGGCGTTAATACCTTTCTCCTCCCGCCAGAGCTTTTTCCGCTTGTTGCCGGAGTACATGGTGGTGTGGCTGGCGGCGCCTCTGAGCTGCAGGTTCCCCAGGCTCACGAGGGGGTGGATGAGACGCCGCGCCAGAGCCGACCGATACCGACGCCGCTGCGCCGCTCTCTGCTGCCGCTGTTTGCTGCTGCTGCTGCTGCCGCCGCTGCTCCCCGCCGGCTTCAGCTCCGCGCCCGCCACCCGGCTCCGCACAGCGCCCGTCAGCTGGGTCACGCCTCGCTCTAACCCGACACCCCCGCAGTGCCCGCCCCCCTCCCCGCCGCCCGTTGGCTCCGGCAAACGCCGCTCAGCAGCCCCCTCCTCCGCCCGCCGTTGCCGTCGGACCGGGCCCGCCGAACACACCGGCGAGAAGGGGCCTGAGGACGGCGAAGGAGATGAACCACGGGGGCTGCGTTCCGTGTGTGTGGCGGGGGGAATGCGGGAGGACGCCGGGTCGGGTAAGGGTGGTGGGTGCTTGGGTGCGACAGTGGCTCCGCTGCGTGGCGGCAGCGCTCGGTGCCCCCAAGAGGAGCGAGTGAGCCGGCGGGCGGGCAGGCGGCCGAGCGCACCCCCCGCCCCGTCCCGCCTGCTGATGCCGCCCCCCTCCCCGCCTCCTCCGCGGGGTAGGCGGGGCACAGCGCCCTCTACTTCCGGGTTGTCGGCCGTTACCGAGGGCGCCGCCGATTGGCCGGGAGGGTGGGAGCCGTTGCTAAGCGACCGCGTCGGGGCCCGGCGGGGCCGCGGCCTGCGGGACCCGGGGGGGCAGTACAACCTGGCCCGGATGACCGAGTCCGCCCTCCTGTCAGCGTCCACCCGGGTTCTCTACCCTCGCGGCAGCAGGACTGAAAGCGGAGCCGGCATTGGTGCCTTGGGACGCGGGCGGGGGGAGGCAGGTGCCGGGCTGAGTTGCAGGGATTGCGCTCGGCTGTACCCGCTCTGATCCTCGCGCACCGCTGCAGACCCTCTCCTCGAGGGGGTCAGGGCCCACCCGAGGACCACAGGTCAAAAGCAGACGCCTCCGTGTCTGTTCCACGCTCCATTTTCGGTATTGAGATTAATTTCAAGCTCGTCCACAGAAACACACAAACTTCCGAGGACTAAATAAATAAATATAAAAGCAGTAAGGATCCCTGCAGCTCTACAGATCCTATTAGCTTCAGTTAGATCCATGTGGAGGTCAAGGCCCTTCCTCGTGCAGGTGAATAGATTTAGCCCTGGAACACAAGGGGTGCTGGCGGGTGCTTAACTTGGAGCTTCGCAGGAGTTACAAGGGATTGGGACAACAAAAGAGACCCTCACTGCCATCGCCTGCCTCACAGTCCTTATGAACCAGCACGACTCTGCCTAAATAGAGTAGTTCACAGTGGGACGTCGATGTCTGGTTGAAGTCAAGCATGTGAAGGTATTCACATGACAAATGGACTATTTTCACTAGATTATATAAAGTATATTTTATGTACACCTTCAGGTCGAGAACAGGCTTTTGTTTGGTGGGTGGGCACACTCTTTTGCTTGGCTTGTAACAAAGAAAGATGAGGCACAACCTAGCAATGTTTAAGCTTCTTACCGTTTCTGATAAACATGTTATCACCTGTACTATTACCATTAATCCCAGGGCATGGTCTTATTTCACTCACAGATGCAAAACAGCTCTTGGATTTTACCTCATAACCAGCTAAAATCAGACTAAGATTCCTCTTTACAAAGCATATTTCAATATTTGTATTAGATCATCTCCTATTATTATCTTCTATCTTTACTTGATTTCTTCACTTTGCACATGTGAAATGCTATGGTAGCCCAACCACAGATTTTCTCATCTTGATAATAATAGTGAGAGAGCAGCCAACAGGTGAAGAGGCATTTAAGAAAGATAACAGAGTTGTGCTTGTTTGCCTGGTGTAGAGCAGATATTTGAACCCATATCCTAAATCACTGCATATTTAACAAGTCACTGAATATTCCAGTGTCCTGTGGGATCTGTCCCATATTTTATAAATCAATGTTTATTCGACCAGAAGGGGAGAGAAAACTCTTTTTCCAGTAAAGGGTATCTGTATGCATTCTTTAGTTTCATTTATAAAATGCTGCTACAATAGCCATAATTTTGGAAAATATTGTAAATGTTCACATATAAAGGGAAGAAATTACGAAGCCTGATGTTTACACCAACACCAAAGTGGAAGGCCAGATAAACGATGGGAGTAAAACTTTATTCAGCTTAATAGAAATACTCAAATGTTCCAATTCTTGTAAGAAAATTATTATTGTATTTTACTTTTTATTTTCCCCTCAGTTGCTGGTGGTACAATTGATTCCACTGAAGCAGTAAGAAATTATGTCACTGACTTCAATATGAGCATGACCTGTCCTCTGCTTCTTACACTTCTGGATTCTGAAGGCCTTAAAACCTTCCAAAGATCACAGAATCACCAGGTCAAGTAAAATCATAAGTCATTTCCCAGCTAACTTGGGTAGGTCTTCCACACTGTTCCTGATGGGAACAAAACATTCAGCTTTGTAGATCTAAAACATGAATAATCACTCCACAGCTGTCTGCAAGCATGACATTCCCACAGCCAGCACTAGAATAATATATGGTAAATCAGCTGTTAGAAATGCTGTTTGGGGAACACACCTATTTTCTTTAAGAGGAAAGATGGTTTTCCCTAGTTGAGTACATGTAATGCCTGCCATGGATGAATTTTAAAGGGACAAAGGCACAAATATACCAGTCTCAGTCTTTCCCTCTGTCGAGTTTTTGGCTCTCAGTCAGGGGAGGAAAGAAAACCTCCACACAACAAGAATCATAGCCCTGCTCCCAGGGTGAGGGCAGCAGAATAACACACTGCAGTGAAAAAAACAGAGGCTACGTCTTTTCCTTCCTGCAACAGATCAGCACACACAGAGGCATGACATTAAATGTAAGTACATTTTATTATCCTTTTTATAACACTGTGATCAGAGGTTTAGCCTGAAGTGGAAAGTTTTCCCATTGTTACCAAGCAAGGAATGTCTCCCAGCAGTGTCCTAAAAGCAGAGTGATGCTTAGACACAATATTAATTTGTATGACACAAAAGAGTAATTAACTCTGCCTCCAGGCAGACACTTAACTGTCCATGGAAATGAATGAGATTGTTCAAGGACAACACTAGATTTACAGCAAAGACACAGAGTGAGCATGAACAGAAATCCCAGGAGTTGCTAATGAGGAAGAAGAGAGGACAAGTCTACACAAAACCAGCAGTGCAAGGGAGAAGGAGAAACAAGGGGATGGAAGCATGGAAATCAAAGACAGTGATCTTTCAGAGGAGAAATTGAGAAGAGTGATTGGCAGTATCAAATGTGGTGGGAAAAATTATCTAAAAAGCAGCATTTCAGTACTAGCATGAAAACCAGTGAGGCTGCCAAATAGGAGATAGTTTTTCTGAGAAAACTGTAATGAGCTGAATACAGGATAGAGTAAAGCAATGCTCAGAAGGCTTTAAAATGTTCGATTGACATTATGTGCATGAAAACAAGACTATTAGAAAATTGGTATTTGTTTAATGATCTGGGTGTGTTTAGTTGATCCAAGACCTAGTGAACGCACTGGTGACATTTTACATCAGAAGACAGGAAAACTGGAAAAGGTCCAAAAATAGCATTTAATAAATATATAGCCTGGGCAGAATATAGGATTCTACTAATAGCTCTAAAATGAACGTTTAACAGATGGCTAGAGTAATGACCAATTAGAGAGTTCTTGTTAGACATATAATAGGAAATGTATATTAATACATAAGTGAATACTACAATATAAGTGAATAAACGTATCAAAGGAGAGCCAGAGATTTGATTTAAACTACTGGATCATCCATCCAAACTAGCATTAAGGCACTTAACACAGCATTACAATTGCCACCAGCCAATATAAAGGCAGTGACCAAAATAAGGGCAGTGTCATGGCAGATTCCATGCAGAGCCTATAGAAGAGTAAAGCTCAGCAGGGTCTGACCCCTGGAGGAGCCAGGTTGTGCCTCCTGGATGAGCAGTGGCTCTGAGATGGTTGTGGGGTCAGCTGTCGTGTGGGGTACCAGGCACACCAGAAGAGAGGAAGGAGAATGTTGGTCTGAGACGCAGATCTTAAAGGAAAGATAAAAATATCAGTGGCTGGTGAACTGGAGAGAAAGGGAATTGAAGTCTGTCATCCCAGATCTTGATAGTTTTAAAAATATCTGAAAAATTCCGTGAAAAAGAGAGGAGGGCACTTAGACGAGGCAAAATGATACTGAATTCATGAACGCAACATGATGCAGGGCCTGGGCCTGTATTTGTAGACATTGAACTAAAGGCAGCAAAACCGAGCAGTTCTGTGAGAAAAGCCTCTGTCTTTAGCAGGAAGAAAATTTATATTCTTAATCACAGAAGCAGTTGTCAGTGAAACCACAAAGCAGTTTCAAATATGCCCATGAAGTACACATTTCCTGTAAAGTAGGTATGTTAATATCAAAGGTCTGTAATACGAGTACTTCCCTATACTTCACTTCAAAAAGCTTATTTATATGGATAATAAAATTCACATATTTGCAGTAAACGCTACCAATAAAAAGTATTTTTGTTTCTATTGTTGTTGGGTTTGTTTTTTAAATCACACAGGGCAATGTTTGTATGGCCATGTTTACTTCATATTTTTCAGATTTTATATTATTTTCTTATTTTCTAAAAAATCTAAAACAATAAAACAGTACACAAGCTACAAACACAATCCATAGATGAACTATTTTTTCAATGTTTTTAACAAACAAACAAAAATTATCTCCTTTAACACAAAATATGCTGAGTTTTTCATCTTTTTTAACTAGAAACTGTCTTGGTTAGAATTTAATTTCCAGAGTTTCTTGTACTGATGTGTCTGGTACATGAAACATAAAAATTGAAATTAAGAGAAATTAAAAGAACAGTAAACAGCCCTTTTCATTGCATAAAACAAAAGTAGCCCTTATTTCATCAGTACTTACACTGTTTATTAAACTTTTCATTGGATACAGTGGAAAGGGTAAATATTAAATCAGGATCTTAAAAAATCTTAAATATTTTTGAATTTTACTAATATAAGTATTTTAATTGACAGACATTTCAAATGCAATTTTTCATTAAGATTATTACTTCTTTGATTTCTGACTCACTGAAAAAAATTAAAAATCAACAAATCATTATGGACAGTTTCACACGTTATGAGAGACTTTCTACCTCATGTATGTAAAGGTACATTTTTAAAGGTATAATTTCCTTAGCTATTAAACAAAACAGATTTATTATACCGAAAGCGGCAATATAAAAATCTAGAATGGGTTTATGCATTATTTATATTTAATAAAAATGTACTTCAACCATCATAATTCTTACTTATCAAAGCTTACTTGTGTAGCAAACTGTGTTATGCATGTTCTTCTTGATTTTTATTCAATCTCATGCTAATGCCCCCTTCCCACCTCAGGGAATTCAAGTGCAAATTTACAGCCCCAGTACATTAACCATGAAGCCTCTCCTTCTGCCCAGTTGTATGACGTGGTAAAACTGCTCCCAGTTTCACGAGGCTTCCAGAATATCATTAATAAAATGTCACCTTTTATCAGCACGTTCACCCTCAGATGCGTTAACGTGCATTTAAGACACAAAATGCACACCATTCATCTTTCATTTGACGGTTGCATCCTACCCTCTGAACATTCAAGCTCGTAGCACATCTGGGTCAAGGTTCTGTTAATAAAATGATGTCTAGTGACAGGTAGAGAGGGAATTAACCGACTGCAAACATTTGATAAAATGTTACCTGTAGTTTCTCTGGTTTGGTGCCCTGGGCAAATGAGCTAAAGAGGAGGCAAGTAACTACAAGCTCCATTTATCCAACTGGGTGACTGGAGAGAAAGATGAAAGGCAAGATACTTGCATGTTACTTACAGTTTTATTATTTAAATCCATTTTGACAGGGAAATTCACTTTGTCCCATCAAATAATGTGGCAACTGAACTATTTAAAGAAAAAAAGAATGCTTCCATACTGTTGATCTATTTGTTTACATAATTTACTATGGGTATTACTCTATGAGCAGTCAGATGCATGGCATTTTAGTTTAACATCTTCTATCTACTAAGATTATACTTGTATCTCAAAATTGTCTTTTTTTATAGGAAAGATATAAAACATTAAACACTTAAAACAATTTGAGATAATTATTCAATCAATCTAAGACATCAGTAAGGGACTCTTATTTACTAGTATTTAGATATACGCTTGTCTTTGTTTGACTTTTTAGAGCAATCACAAACACTTTTGCAAGAGAAATCTGTAGCTCCTTTAATACAGACCTATTTTTAAAGTCAACTACTTTAGAAAACTTTGTTCCAGCACAGTATTATCCCAACAAAGTTTGGTCTTAGAGTGTTGTCTTGGTTTTAACCCAGCAGGCTGCTAAATACCACACAGCTGCTCACTCCCCCCCTGGGGAGTGGGGGAAAGAATTAGAAAGGTAGAGAGATTTGTAGGTTGAGATAAAAACTGTTTAATAATTAAAATGAAGTAATAAAAAGCATAATAAAAACTCATTACCAAGAACAGGTAGTGAAAATTATAATAATAACAATAACAATAATAAATATGCAAACCAGTATTGCACCATACAACTCCCACCACCTTCTGACCAATGCAGAGCCTGTCCCTGGCTCCCAATCCAGGAAAAGAGAAAATCCCAAAACTGCAATTCTGGAAGAGAGAACAAGCCAGACCTCCCAGGTAACTCTCATTTATAAACTAAGCATTACATTGCATGATATGGAATATCCCATTGGGCAATCTGGATCCATCACCCTGACTGTGCTCCCTGCCAGCTTCTTGTGCACCTCCACCCCAGCAAATCATGGGAAGTTGGAAAGCACTTGTTTTCTTAGCAACAACTAAAACCAGCAGTGTATTAACAACATTCTTCTCATAACAAATCCCCTACTAAATCCAAAACACACTATCCCAACTACTAAGGAGAAAACTAGCTCAGTTCCAGATGAAACCAGGACGAACATAAATGGATGGAGCATGTTCCTAAGCTTTGCAGAGTCCCAAAACATAATAGTAGGTTCACAAGTATTGGATGTGAGTATGTATACCATGTGAGACTGATGCACGTTTTAATTAGTCCAACAGCAAATTTGTTGTAGCTGAAAGCTGCAATGTAGTGAATATTAACTGTTCACCCCAGCCACATCTTGCTATCAAAATCCATGTTTGCAAATGAGAAGCAGATTTTCAGAGTTTCCAAAAGTTCCCTAGTGACCTGAATTTCTATGTGCAGCAGAAGACTCAGAAAAAAAAGAGACAGGAATGTTTAGCTTGGGCTCCTCTCTGGGATCAGCATCGTATGGAAGAGATAAAAATACCAGGTAAAAAAACCCAGCAGTTGATCTAGACTGAAACTGACTTCTGCTCCTGCAACTATTCCTGGCTCAGAGAAAAAAAAAGAGAAGTGTCCCACCTTGGAGCTGACTCCTTGGGGTGGGTAGTGAAATGCTAAGCTGGCACCCTGGTCTCAACTGCCAGGGAGTTTTCCACAGTTCAGGTGTCTGTAGTTGTGGTGGCAGTGCTTGCACAAGCCTTTTCAAGCCTCTGTCAGTGGCTGCCGGAAACAGAACTACTTTTTACTCACAGTTTTTTTGTATCAGACACACTTAGATGTATTTCAGAAAGCACTTATTAAAGAGGGAAGCTTTTAAGCAGGAAATGACTTCTCAGTATGGCACTTTAAAATGTGAAATTCCTGCTCAGCTTACAATGTCCTCAGTAAAAAATGGAGGTTTCAAAACCTCAAAAAAAATATATAATAGCATGAAACAGCCAAAGTGACCGCAATAAAGAAGAGCAGAGAAAAAAAAAAAAAAAAGAGAAAATAGGAGCTAAACCCTGTGCTCATACTTAAAGCACAAAAATATTCTACTGACTTCAAGTGACTTGCTAGGTGCTGGTTGGGAACTTGACCTCTTCTGGCTGTGTACAGCCTTCTAACAATCAAGAGGCACATCATCAATTGGCTTTGCAAGGACAGAAGATAATTCAATGCTTTCAGATCTAGCAAAGGAAAGTATCGTATTAATCTGCAGTAGTAGTAGAATTACTTCCTAAATATAAAATTCCTTAAATGATTACTTCTTTTCTTTCCAGAAAAACAAAACTCTGGCATCAGAAAGGTTTATGTAGGGTGAGGAGAGGTAAACAGATGCATTTTGTTGTTTTGGTTCTTTCAGTGTTACTGCATACATCTACACCTATGTTTTAATTTGTATTTTAAGACTGCAAGGACCAGAAGGTAAGTGATTTATACCACCATGGTATGCCTGCCAGATGCCCAGCATACACCTGAGCAACTGCAACTAGTTGGGCTGGAAACTAACTGATTACTAAAAGGAATACAAGGTGGGAGTACTTTTAAAAGACACCTACCTTGCTGACTGTATAAAATTAGACTGAAATTACTTAAAGTTTCCTAGTGTCAAAAATGATAGAAGGTCGTATATTCTCCACTGAGGAGACATCCACTTTCGTTTTCCTGCTATTTTACCTGTTTTGTCTTTTACAACAACTTTAGCCAGACAGAAAAAAAAGGTAAGAGATATGATTGAGAGTTGAAAGAATTGGCACAGAGATCATAGAAGATGTAAGAATTGGAAAGAAGTGTGAAAAATTTTAAATTATATATAGTCCAAACCATTTATGTTCCATTTTGTTTGTTTTAGGGCTTTTTTTTTGCTCTCCAAATGATGCCATCTTTTCATGGCTATCCTTTCTCACACTTTCTGATTGATTCAGTTCTTTTAAATTCATCAGTTCTTATGCACCTTTCATAGATGGGAGGCAAGTCTCCTCTCAAGGCACATTTCTGTTACAAAAGTACATCTGCTAATTAACAACTGAGTGGGTGCTTGTGATACATACAGAATCATTGCTTGTACAAAATTAAGGGATCACAAACTCACCATGGCTGGAGGGCCCACAGGAGATCTCTGGTCCAAGGTTTTGCCTAAAGCAAGGTTACACTGAAATTCCATCAGGGTGCTCAGGGCTTTTGCAGGTTAGGTGCTGAAAACCTCCAGGGATAGAGAACCTGCAGCCTCTCAGCCTGCGTGTCCCAACCTCTGCTGGATTTCCTGTTGGTTTATCACCATTCTTCCTGCATTTTCATTTAGATTCAAGTGTGAAAAAGTTTAAAAGGGTTTCAGTCAAATTGACTGATGTACCACAATACATAAAACTCTATGAACATATCACCATTACCCTACGCCTTTGCTGCATTGCATGATTTTGTCTGTTGCCTTGGACTTCATGCTGGACTGCATGGCTTTTAGGCTAAGAACTGTCTTTTTGTATGGAATCCAACATGAAAAAAAGGAGTGGGAGATGTCTTTTTTTTTTTTTTTTAAGTAATGGCAAAGGTTTTTTTCCAGTTTTTTTTTTCCTAATTTTTTCTTGCATTTAATTTGCTTTCCTTAACCTTCCATGTTGTTTATTTCTCAACTATTTCCACAAGTAGTACACTTTATTTGTATCCCCTGTAAATGCATCACCTTCTTGCTCCTTTTCTGGTAATGCTTCCAGCACTCCAAATGTATATATGCATTTTCCTGATATTTTTATTTAATCTTTTTGCAATATACCCCATGTCCACTTCACCATTTTCAATTAAATTGTTCCAAACTAATTGCTTGGTGTGAGGGGATAAAAGTAATGTAATCTATATTACTGGTTTACCTTTGATCACTTGGGTATCATAAGAGTTTGTATGTACTTTTTTCAGTTTAATTATATCACTTGACAAAAATCAGTTCATAATTTGGGAGTACAGGTTTTATAGGAGATTCACAATGATCCTCCCCATCAGTTGTATTTTATTGCATGTGTTACTAAACAGTATATTATTGTATCATTGACATCATATTTTATGAGGTACTAGGACAGTAGGGTATTTACATCAATATTCTAACAATGTTTTAATTTAATTTTCATTATTATAGTACTCACTGTTAGCTTTAATATCCATTTCTCCTTGTTGCAATATTTTTGTTCCTTGTGTATTGATGGCTTTTCTGAATGTGCCAAGTCACTGCTAATCTTTTTAGTAGTAAACCACAATCCATAAATATTTCCTGATCTGCAGGAAACTGGTTGGTTATTTCCCCTCCCTCAAGTTGGTAAAAAACTGTATTCTAATAGAATATATATATTCTATTCTGCTCGTACTTAACTCACCAGGAAAAATCCTTTTTTACTAAAATGAATTATTTACCATGGATACAGAATTTCATTTATTATAGTGAATCCAAATCCTAGGTCCTAACATTATTAGAGAAAGCAGAAAGTATAAAATATTTCACTCCTGCTAAGGTAGAACTATAATGATGGTAACAGCTCACTCTCCTCTGAGTATCTCCATGATCTGATAGCCTTATCATCACAGCTCTGCAATCATGCACCAGGTCATTTTCTGGCTGTACAATAATACAGGAAGTGTTTGCAATGTGTATTTTCTTCCATGAGTTACCTGCAAGCTTGACAAAGGTCATGATACTGCCCTATTGTAATTCCATTAATACTTAAATACAAGTAGTAGTACAGTTAAGGCTGATATAAAGTCTCCAAATCATCCATTCTGGGAAAAATGCAAGCATTCTGCTTGCTCATGCATAGCAGTCTAGGGGATAAGTGGCTGGCTAACTAGGGAAACTATACTTAAATTATGGTTATTCATGTAGGTGGTGACAGCTGTGTACTACATTGTACCTTTTGTTATAGGCTGGAAAATAAAATTCATCTTTTTTTTCTCATAGCAGTCCCTTCCTGGAAGCCCTTTCAAGAAGAGGTCTGTAGTACGCTCATTAGAATTTAATCTCTTACATTTTAATGAGTATCCTACGGGGTTATTAAAGTGTTAGAATTATCTCTAAAAGAAAAGAATCACATTATTAGTTAGCAAATTAAGAAAATTGGTCTCCCAAATACATTCTGTTTGAATAGCAAAAAAACAGTTTTATAAAAAAAACCCACCATACCCTCATACTGCTAACTTGTTTATTTTCAGAAGCAGAAAACATTTCAAAACCACAGAGAAATAATCTTTCAAAGCAATTAAGTGTGTTTTAAGGAGTAATTTATCAGAATGAAGGTTTAGTCCCTCCAACACAGTCACAAACTGCTGTGTATTTATTATAAGCGGGGATATTATCTCCCAATAAATTTGAAAAATTGTCTTCTATACAATTATTTTTCACTAAAACCCAGACTGCATCCACTTAGTTATTTAAAGGTAGTGAGGATAGGCAGCAGTCCCACACACTGATTGTACAGAGAACCTTCAAATCTGGGCACTCAGTGCCTACCTGTGAAGCAGCTTTCAGGAGGCTTAAGGCAGGCTGTGCTGGTATCTGGTGCGACCCAAAGCAACACTGTGGAAGGCAGCAGTAGCTGAGAGCCTGGTTTAATTATCCCCTGGGTGCCACAGTAGTGAGGTTGGCCAAGCTTGGCAGGAAGAAGCACCCTCCATTCATATTCATCTAACTGAGCAATGTCTGGAAGGGAGCATCAGCCACAGCTTGCATCCCGAGTTTCCTGGGTGGAGGCATCCTTCAGGAAACAGCATGGCTGCTATTTGATTGTCTGAACTACTCACAGAGCCTGCCAAGCCTGGATGAGCAGAAAGTAACGACAGTAATTCCAGGCACCTTTTGGAGCACGCTGTAGGGGTGCGTGTTCCTTGTTGAGCCCTAACTTAGAGGATTACTGTTCCACCAGGCCCCAGAGATGATACTAAAGGAAATAGCAAAAAGGGCCAAGAGAGGAATCAGTTCATCTTGGTGGTGCCTTGGAGACGCTGTTATGTATGGCCAGAGTATTGGGAGAAAATTGAAACAAGTCTCTGGAGGGCAGCTGCCACAGAGAAGCTGACTTGCAGCAGGTTCCAAAGAAACAAGACCATGCACTGTGAGAGTGCAGATGCCTCTGTTCACGATTTGGCTGTCCAACACTGGCCACCACAGATGCTGAGGGGGCCACCAGTTCCCAAGTGGTTTGTCACCAGAAATAGTTGGAGATGTCAAGCCTGCACTTGACAGCAGCTTAGTCCAGCCACTGTGTCAAGTTCTCAGGGGGGGGAAGGGCTGCCAGTGGGATACACTGCCTGGCATTAAGTCTCCATGACCCCAGCAATAAATCTGGTAAATATCCACCATTTCCCAGAAATCACGCTGCTTGCAACAACTACAGGTTGAGGTATTTGTAGTTAACTGAGACAAACATCTCTTGTCTTTCTGGTAGCTGGTCACCAGAACATGAATAGTCAATGAAATACCTTCGGATACAGCATCAAAATGGGTAGAACAAATGAGAGCTAAATTTTAAGTCCTGTGTAAAACTGTTTCTTGCAAATGGCTGAAAACTGCGATTTTCAACAAAATCCTTAAAATTACAACACAATATCATCATTGGGGTGAAATATATAATTATTACTGGAAAAATTAAAAATAACTATCTTTAAAATATAACTATATTTAAAAATAACTATATTTAATTTAAAAATTAAATAACTATCTGCTGTGATATGCAATTGAATATAATGTCAGTCTCCCATATCTTGGTGCTCATAGGGCAAGAAATTTAGAAGTACTTCCAAGACTGTCCAGGTTCTTATACTAGTTATCAGATGGAAGTGGAACTTCACCAGATACAATTAGAATTGCCCCACAATGTTTGAGTACAACTGCATTTTGCAAAGTGTTCATTCATTTTGGATCTGCCTATTTTTAATATACAAATCACTATCACATAGATCTGATTTGTGAAAATACCACTTACCGAGTTCAATTTCAAGTGTTAACTATAGCTGTGATGTATGTATGAAGTGCTTATCAAATATTTGCTTCCAGATGTAATTATTTTACTAGTGAATTTTTGAAATACTATCTCATATTATGCCTAAAGCCAGTTACCTTTTAATGTTTTTATTTGAACTGTATCAAAGAAGGTTCTTATCTTAACCTGCTCTCCATAAGCTTTTTATTACTTCTCCTTTTCTGCTTGAGACTTGTGCATATTTTAGACTGAACAGTTTTTGGCTGATGTTTTGCACATGGAGTAATAAACAAGTTTATCAATATACAACCCACCAGAAACTAGTGTGTGTTTCTTAATTAATTCAGTTAGTTCTTTGGACATGGCTCAAGTTGCATTTGAAAACAACGTTAACTTTTCAGGATAGGTGGATATCATTGTAAACTATATTCATCACGAAGGACTTGTATAGTTCATGAAATAGCAGCAGCTTTCTGTGTACAAAATATGCATTCTAATTTTTAAATATTACCAATATAGACCATTTCCATAAAGATAGCAAAACAGTTTTCATTATTGTTTCCTTGTTTGACACTTATTTGTAACAAAAATAACTTGAAATTACACAAAAAATATTTTTAAAGCATAGCAGATTTAAAACAACAGAAGAAACACCTTGAACATGCCTTCCACGACTTTAATAAAATGTTCCTTCTGACAACCTAATTGGACAACTTCGTGAGTTATAAGGAAAACCAGCTACTTAGACCAGAAAAAAAAACAGTAAGGTAAATTAGTAGTTCATGTCATAGAGTCAAGTCTCTGCAAAACTTCACTCTCTTCACGTTGCTCTAGTTGCACAAAATGGGGTAGAAATAGCCTCAGGGAAGAATGCAAGAGTATAATGAGGTTAGTTCAAGTAGAGCTGCCAGAACAACTCTTTGTCAGTTCCTCAACACTAAACAATATATCTAGATACAGCAGGTAAAATTCACCTTAAACAATCACAACATTAGCTACAATTTAGCTGTAGAAAAATTGTGGCTTATACTTTTTTTTTCTGGTTAAGCATACAGCTTAAGAGAACATTGCAAGGTATGCACCATAGCCCTTAAGAGAAGTTAAAATGCTCTCTGATCAATGGACTTGCAAATTTGAGACTGCATTCTGTCTTAGCAGAATTTTGCACTAAGTTTTTGCAATTTTCCCCTTTCTATAATGACAGTATATGCTTAGCTTTAAAATATTTTCTGTATGAAATATGGAATAACAGAGTGTGTTTTAGTTGGCCCTGGCCATTTGATGGCAGTAGAGATGCTAGATATATAATGTCACGAGGAAAATTAATTGTGACATTGCCAAAGGGACACAACACTTCGTGATAAATTCTTTATATCTTTCCAAAGGGTCAGAGGCAGTACTTCAGCTTGAGGCTCATTTCTTGCCTAGAGCAAGTTTGATTTTAATAGACTGATACAAGCAATGGAAAAGGTGATCTAGAATGGTTACATGTTTAAAATGTGAAAAGCATTGCAGAGAAAATAGAAAAGGAGCCGCTCTTCATGCAAATAAAGTCTTACCTGAATATAAATGATCTGCATTCTTGAATAAGACTGCCAAACTGAAAACAACAAAGCATATTAATATTATAACACCAAGATGAGATAGTTTGATCTTAGTTTGATAGAAATTATTTAAAGACTAGATGACTAGATTAAGGAGGCCAGTAGAATGCAAATCATGAATAGGAGGAGAAAATGAAAGCCCAGATAATTGAAATTCTAGCAGTATTTATTTAGTGAAAGATCAATTTAAACAAACAAACAAAAAAAGAAGCTCAAGCTTAGAAACATTTGGGAATTTTATTATTTTTTTTAATTGTCTGCTATCATTCCAGTATAGACACAAATGTTCATTTACTGATATAACCCTACCAGCAGACTTCTTCATATGTATTATCCAGCCTCTTATGGGACCTGTCTCTGCCTCTCCATCTATGCTTAGTTTCCCATTATCTTCTATATTAATGCTGTTCAGATGAAATGCTGCAGTGATTAAGCAGTAATATCTACAGGTTTATAATGTTTGCATTATCCTGACACTTTTTAGTTTGCTAGCCTAATACAAGTAAACTCCATAAACTGTCAGAACTGGTCTATGTTAGAGTCTTGCCAGATTCCCTTGGTAAACTTCTGCATCCAAGAAGGATTAGTGAGAAGTCTGAACAGGTTTTTAATCCCAAAGGGTAGCTGCTTCAAACAAAAATGCCTGTCTTCAATGCTGGTTGAATACCATCCTAAATGCCATTTCAAAAGCGATGTCAAGTTCCAATTTAAAAAGTAATACCTTGAAAGGGAAAACTACAACAGGATAATTCTTCAAAGAACTACAATATTCTCCCTTAACAAAGAAGATTTTTAGAAGAGATTCCTTCTGGAAGAGAAAAAGTCAATCAAGAATAGCTATAAACAGGAGCCAGATTTGTATCAGTGGTCACGGACAGTATTTTGGTGGAGAAGATTGTTTTTAAAAAAGGAAACAACAATATGCTTTTCAGAAACCAGAGATGTTTCAGTTGTCAGCTTGTATAAGAGAAAGAAAAGAACCAGAAGGAAAAACAGAATTTGGTTTCCTTGGCTTAAGAAACAGCTACTGCAGGATAAAAATGGAAGGTTTCTTACAGGTCAAATTCCAGCTATAATAAAGCAAGGCATCTAGCCACTTCCACTACATCTGTGTATACCCCCAGGCTACCAGCAGAGTCTGTATTGATTCACAGTGAATGAACCCTGACACAACCTTTCAGATGTGGGCAAATAAGGGCAGGCTAATGTGAAACACAATCAGGCAAACATTAAAAAAAATGTTTACATGATTGCGATGTCCACGGCACTTACACTAAATGAAGCAATAGTTTGTGAGAATTTCAGTGAACTTTTAGGTGCTTTAATCAGGAGTGTAAGACTCTTCAAAGTATACCATGAGGGATGTCACCAAATGTGGGTAATGTTAGCATAAGATGGAACAAGAAAAACAGCTTTCATGCTGTGTCTGTCATGCTTTTAAGGACTGATATAAATCAGTGGTTATAGACTAGACCTCAGTTGTTGTCTTTAAAAATTGCCTACCTAAGAAATTTTAAGTCACAGCCATATGGTGGCTTTAAGTTAGAGACTCTTGACAGCACTAAAGAGAAGATATGTTGTGTTTTAAAGTAGAAGATAACAGTTCATAACAAAAGTAATCTTGATTTTTAAATACACTACTTTGATACAATGTTTAGCAAAATTAATAATTGCTAAAGGAAACCTGTCCACTACTCCAACACCAACTCTTGCTCTGAAGTGAGGACATTTTGCATCATATGCTTAGCTGAGCTGTCAACAAGACAGCTCTAGATCTGCAAACATTAACCTCAAGTATATGGTCTACAAATCTCATTTGCTGCAAGTGGCCAGGGCCATGAGCCTCCAATAGTGGCCCCGATATGATGACATCTGGAACAGCTTCACTTGGGACATAGAATTTAGACAGGGAGATGTTGATATTCCACAACACAGTACTAAGGAGTAAACTTTGAGCAACCCACATCCTCAGAAAAAGCCCTCCTGAAATTACTGTATTTCCATTGCATTTGACAATTATATGTCTTGGAAAGAGTTTATCAGAATTACTTATTAAAACGCATGCTTTAATTTCAGTTTTACAAAGCCTAGAAACTTGTTGACTGGGTGAAGTAATTGTGGTGCATAAATATAAACAAATGCATTAGTCTGGAAAAGGGCAGGCTCCTCAAATAAGAACAATTCAAGAGAAGAAAAAAAGCAACACAGATTGAAAATTATTCATACTAACAAATGGAAGCTGTAAATGTTTACCACACAATTCCTCTTTTTTTTCCCTGTGTGATTCAACAAATATTAAATATCATTAAATATGAGATTTCATAGGTAATGCTGAAGTTCCCATGCCTGTTATTACTGAATAACTAGTGCTAATAAAGCAGCAATTTTAAATTGAAGTGCTTTCTGCTCAACAAAGAATGGGACATTCCTCTTGTTTATTCAAAGTCAATACATACCCTGTACATTTAATTGATGATCACACTATTTGCTGCTACCAATAATAACCTATTTTGCTTCAGTCTAAGAAGTGCAAATTCCCTCAGCTCACACAATATGTGAATGTATTTGTGCCATCTCATAAGCAGATAAGCTGAATTCTTAGATGTTTTATTTACAGGATTTCAGTCTTAACAAATGTTGCAAATATAGCTCAGTAGCTCACAGAGCAGCATAAAAAGACTATTTACTTTATACCCTATATATTAAGAAAAAAAGTCAAGAATTGAGTGCCATTTCGTTTCAGTTATGGCTCTTGTGAATGATGTATGATCTCTAGAAATACAAATGATGTATGTACGCCTCAAAAAAAAAATTGTTTTGAAAGAAATGGTGCATAATTTTCTTTTCATATTCAGGACACATTGAATGAAATTCAAAGATTAAGGACATAAGACAAGCTCTCCACAAGTTAAAAGCCTTGGCACTTGTTTTTCCTGCACGCTGTTTGCCTTGTGTAAGGCATGCTGGCAGCGTAAGGCAATGGCATTGCAAAGCTTTTCTAGAACAGATGTCTCTAAAAAATTTGAAGTACAATTTTGACAAAGTTTCACTTTCTTCTACTTTTAGTTGTGTCTGCTCCAGATGTCCTTTGTAATTAATTCTATATTAATTAGCAGTTTAATTGTCACCATGGTAATAATAATAAACAGTCATTTCACACATATGGCATAAAAAACTATTCATGCATGCACCAATAAACTACAAGTTACAAGGAAAGGATAGGTGTAGATGGGAATACCTCTTTGCTTGGAGGACTGTGTTCCCCAATCTCATCTCCCTTCCTATCTCTATAAAAAAAGACAGTGAATTAGTCAAAAAACAGAAGTGTTACACATGATGTCTGAGTGCTCACACTTTTGTCTGACAAACATCACCTTTCCCCAGCTCAGCGCATTAACCCCATACAGGTTTAATTTTGAATTCATGCTTAAAGGTACTTCCATATGATAAAATGTTTGAGCATTTGCTTAAAATTCTGAGTAAGTGTTTTTTTTGAATGTGGGCCCAACTCATCATTGTTTATTTAATTTGCATTTGGAAGTAGATTATGTATTTTACAGAAAGGTTTTAAAAAAATAAGATTATAGATTGTTTCATTATAAAAATGATGTTTGTTTCAGAAGGATTTCTGAGGAAAAGGAATTTTCTGACCTAGTGTTTTTAGAGCACCAAACCATCTATACCAAATATTTCTTCTACTGCCTACTCAGAAATCAATTACATATTTATAGTTACGGGAGGTAACAAGCTAACAAGGTAATTACAAGCTAATTCTAATAAACTACTTATTTCATATAAACTCCAGCTAAGTTCAGCAATAATGACATTTTGTCTCCTCCGGAAGTATTACACATTCTTTTGAGGGCAAATTACAGAGAATGGCAAAAAACAGAGGCAAACACTTTGAACAACATAACAAGTTACTTCAGTTTTCATATGGTTCATCCAATTTCTAAAAGTTCTTTCTCAACCATAGCAGGCCCAGGAGAATCTGATTTGCTTTGCTGACAAAAAATAATTTGAAAATAGATTTCCTTCATTTCACGAAGCAGGGCTCCAAAGCAACAATTGCGTTGGTTTGGGAATTGTATTCTTACTTTTCTTAAACTCCTGGTTCTTGAAGGAACAAGTAGCATCTGTAGAACTCAGTCTTGAAACCTCTGCTACAGCCAGACTAATTTGCAAGCAGCTTTGGCATTAGTTAAATTGATCTAAAATTATATGTTACATATAAATTGAGGCTCATCTGGAGCTGAATCTGTTGAAGGATGTGACGTGCAAAAAGATGGGCTTCTACAAGCAGATCAGCAGCAAAAAGAAGCCTAGGGAAAACATGGACCAGATGCTGAATGGGACAGGGGACCTGATGACAAAGGACACAGAAGACCAAGGTACTCAATGCTTCTTGACAGAACTCACTGCTTTCTTTATATATACATGAGCTGGTGAGCTCTGGGTAGTGGTCTCAGACCAAATGATCTGTGGTCTGACAGTCAAATACCAAACATGGTATAAGCTGCATGGTAAATGTGATAATAAGATGTATCATTTTATAATATAATTCTATAAGATAATGTTACTTTCACCATTACATTATCGTGACTGCCTAAACTGTAAATAATGCTCCTGATTTGTATCACCTAAATGCATTGCTATTAGAAGTTAAATAGCTCTATGAAAATAAGACATTAAATGTCAAAGACTATGTGTTGAAATAAAGCTTTTAAAAAACAGTGACATTTTATTAGAATTAGATTAGCTAAAACCAAGATAGGCACAGCAACACCAGAATAAAATACTAGATTTAGCTTTTTAGGTTGCAGAAGTACTAATCTTTGATATAAGCATCTCCTTAGTGTAGTTACAGGTCCAAACATAAAAGCAAAGAAACATGCAATATGATGGTAACTATTAACCCTTAAAAACATACACAGAAATAGCAAAAAATCTCATTTAGGACTTTAAGATGAGGGAAAGTAGTCTGAGAATGGTGGTGTTCACAGTAAGATGGCAATTCTCTAGCAGTCATTCACAGCACAAACATCTACTAAACAGTTCAAGAAATAGACTGTGGTGGCATAGCCTCGCTTGTTTGTATAATGAAAAAGAAGAACCTAGCATGCTCAGTAACAATATAAGACACTCACACTGAAAGATTTTAGTACCTAAGTCACCATCCTATAAAGAACTGCAGTCTGATGCACAGCATGCTCTACAGAGAGAGCACTCATTCATAGCTGTGGAATGCTACCGGAGGAAGACCACTCCTTCACTTAAACTTTCACAGTACTGTTGCAAAGTACCTTTATCAAGGAATAACAACACTGAACAATTTTAATTTAGCTAGTGACAGACATTTGGAACCAGCAGTTACAGGGCATCTATTCTTTTTTAGAACCACAGAAAGGACCCTTAAGATAAAGTTGAACTGTGACCCTAACACTACCAAGTCCACCACTAAACCTTGACTCAAGAACCATGTCTACACATCTCTTACATTTATTCCACCTGAGTAGGATGGTGTAGAGCAGTTGTGTAGAATACACACACAGATGGGAACATCTTCTATCTTCTTTCTCCTCAAAGGAAAGCTCCATGAGGCTGGTAGATACCAGGCCTTCAAAACCAGCTTTTTACACAGATACCAAGCTTCAGAACAATGCATTTCCAGCAGAGGAATTACTGGTGATCACTTGCAACAGAATGGAGGAAAATGTTTTCTGCTTAAAGCTCAAGCAGAATTTCCTTTAGACCAAAGAAAGCTAGTTCCAAATAAAGTTTAAATTGGCAGTGTGTTGCTGCCAAAAGAAAGCATCACCCGTACCTTGGCCCCTTGTTTTTACCCCATGCCACCCTTCCTATGCACTGGTGTAAGGGTTGATCTGGGTGAAGAAACTGATTTGGGTTATCAGTAATCTGACAGTCTTTTACTGGCCCTTCTTCTAGTGGCTCCCTTTAGATTTCAGTGTACATCCAGCTCTGGCATTAATACATGCAAAAGGATTTAGGAGCCCTCTCTCTCACCAGAGGCTTTATGTAAGCCCAAACATGACATTTTATCTCTAAAGTTAGCTTCTTCTTAACCTTTTTTATTTCTTCAAGGGTATTAACCCAAACCTGATGTTAATGTTACCAAGAAATAGCCACATTAACTGGAAGCTGTTGCTCTGAGAGTGTGGGAGGAGAAACAGAACCCTAAAGATCTCTGTTGCCAAAAAAATATATTGTATTTAGCCCACAAACTAAAGGGGAGAATAAATTGTTATTAGTGTTCAGACCAGTGCTATAGAGAGAGCAGAGTGCAGAGAGTATATAATACTTTTAAAGGGCCAGGGAAATATCTAAATTAAATAATTAAATTTGAACCCCACAGTTCTGAATGAGACCCTAACAACAGCAAACAAATGGCAACGAAACAAGTAATGGGAAATATGTATCCAGTGGGAGCAGCAGGTCTTGATTTACTCTTCAGTTATGGTGGCCATCTGCACATAATGTCACCACAGCTCTGCTGGTATACGAATCTTGGAAAAAAAAGGATTTTATAAAGCCAAGGTAAAAGTACTATTTTAAATTTTCTTCTTAAGTGCATAATGCTTTAATTAGCACTGCTCAGCTGGAAAGCTTATAAATATTTGAAGAGCAGTAAGATGTAGTTTACTTTTACATGTATCTTAACATAAATTAGGGTAACATGTAATTATCAAAATGACAGTATCCTCTTTGAGATCATTTTAAGAGGATCATATTTCCAGATCAGTGTTGGGAATAACTAATTTTAATGAGAGCCACTGAACCTTTAATGTACTTCCTTTTTATGCTTCAAAAGGATTACTTCTGTTCAGAGCTTCATTCATATTGGAATAGGCCATTTCCATGTCACTTTTTGTGACAAGCACTAGAGTTCTGTTTTATTCTGCAGTTCCAGAGATAATTGGCAATGTTTAACTAAATCTTAAATATGATTCCTCACAAAGGCTTTAAACCTGAATTTTGAGTGAATGTATAATGCAAGACTCATTTGACTGTTCTATTTCAGATGTCATTACGCTACCATTGAAAACTGCATTTAACTGTTGAAGTTAAAGGTTTATCTTTAAATCCTGACAAGGTTGAAATGTTTTACTGTGGAAAAACATGTTATAACTAAAAAATAGAAAATATTTTAGCTTATCATAATGCAGTCTGATTTGTCAGATTTCTTACATACCAGATATCATAACCATTTTTGGGCTGTATAAACTCCTTTGTGACTACATATGCACTGACTACATAGGTTATAGCAGTTCCTTTTCAAATATTCCATTATTCTCAGTTGCTGTTTTCTGATGATTCATGCAAGATTCATGCTCCATTCCAACTCACTGTAATTTAGTTTAGTTTAACTCCAGAGCCAGCCAACATGACCACTGGGGGCTCCCTGTTAGGTATCTCATTACAAAAAAATAAAAAAATTAAAAAAATCAGGTGCTTCAGATTCTATTAATTTCATTCATAATTATCAATGGATTAGATCCTCACCCTTGTACATCTGTTAATAGTTTCCTGGATGTTTCTCAATGAACAGTTTTGTATAGACTCACATTTAGACCAGCACAAGCTAGAGGGTTTGATGCTACATTTCAAGTAAAGGGGGATATGCAGATAGATATCAGGGATTTACTTTTATAAGCATGCTTACTTGGTGTAAATTTCCTATGCATGTGGACTATAGACATTTGAAACAAGTGCTTCATGTAGAGGGACTACATCCTATATGGACAACTTCCCAACTTGTCTTGACGTAGCACTATTTTTTTAAAGTATTCTTTAAAAACTATTTTAAAAAAAAGACCAGACTAATACAACAGGAATTTACTATACAAGTGTTGAGATTTTAAGTAATTGGTCTAAAGAAACTACTGTAATAATTTGTTCACTAGAGACATTAACATAATTGCATATTACAGCTACCTTGCCCTCCTGCTTTCTCTAACATCCTCACATGTCCAACACTGCAGTGAAAGTCAGTAAAGTTCAGTAAGAAAAACCTACTCCAAATCCTTGGTTGGATCAGCACATCTGCACTTGTAAGTAATGATTATTGTTGAAATAAAAATAAACATTTAGAAACCCTAAGAAACTTGATATATTAGAGCCCTTCATAGCCATAGGTAAATGCCCTTCTACGGGAGTTGTTCATGTACCTCGGATGAAGTTAATTAGATTTAGAATAAAAGCAATACTGAGGCAGAGAGACAAACCATTTCCCCACTTAGGCAGGGAGAGTGAGTGAGGTGCTGTATGTATGTATTTAGCAGCCTGCAGGTTACAACCATGCCAATGATTCCCTGCAATTTGTTGCCACCCTGCTGGGTTTAAGATGGATGGTCTTGCACTGAGTCAGCATCTGTGCTGTTGTTGTATCAGACCGGAAGCTTCCTCATCTGGATTTAAACAGGGTATTCCTCAATGTTACTACTGGGTAGAGTGTTGGAGAATCTTTGGAAGAAAATGGACATGTGAGCAATCCTGACTATTTAGCTTTAGCCAGAGTGAGCTAAGGGCCTTTTGGCCCAGCTGCAAGGTTATTAAAAGATCAGCTAATGGGCAAATGATAAGGGAGCTGGCAGCAGAAAAGAAGAATAACAGGATGGGAAAGCATCGCATAGACAGCACATAAACAGTTGTATTTAACCAGTTAGATAGCGCCTTGTGGCACATGAAGAACATGTTGTACCAATCAGCAATATGCTTATATTGAGTTATCAGCCTGGCTATTTATAAAAGGGCTACTGCTACTCTCAATAAAGGGCAACACTTTGATTATATTAATCTGCGAGTTGTCCACTGCGCTCTTCCCGACAGTCAAGTATCTTGGGAGAAGTGTCCTGAGAATTCAGTACAAGTCCCAGTCTTGTAACTGATATTAGCACTTCAGTTACAAATCTCTACACCATGAAGTGTTATTGATTTAATTCCAGTCTACTAGAAGCAGACAGTTTACATCACTACTTCCTCTCTAGGCCTCCATGCAAATCCACCACATCCTACATAGTGCAATCTGGAAAGTAATTTACGACAGACACACCAAATGTAGGGACAGAACACCTGTTCCCAGCAGGCATGGGTTGTACTATTAGCTGAAGAGCTGTTACTTTTCAGTGTGTCTCCAAACACTTAAATCAGACTCCAGATCCTATTGAAGTCTTATCCAGGATGGATTAGTTTTAAATTTTTCCTGTTTGTTTAATTTATGTCATGGTAACTATGGTGACAAGCTCTGTGGGAATTAACAGAATAGTTTGAAATATATTAGATAATACCACCCAATATCCATTTTAATGTGCACTATCCTTCAAATACTAGCTCGGAATACTGTTAGTGTTGAGGTCCAACAGACTTCAATAAATACTATTAAAGTAATTGATCCATCTACTAACAGTACCAGGAGGCATTTGCTACCACTTAAAGTATAGTATTTAACTTTTTTTGGACTGCTTCCAAAGTATAGCATTGCATATGGGCAAGTCCCATAGCTTTCTATTTATTTATGTAAAATGAGAATTAAATCAGAGAACTAAAGCATTATCCATGGTTATTAGCAATGCACTTCTGCTGAAAAGGCTTTAAGGATTTATTCAGTAGTATCAGTAGTAGTTCTAAAGACTGCTTCTCTGTTTTATATTCTTTGCATTATTGTACAGTGTGGGTTTTTTCATAATACTATTGTGCTATTTGCATTCACTTGAGTAGGTAATTATGTGCTGAATTTTAAATATAAAATGATTCAACGAATGTATACATAACTTTCTAAATTTGGTATGAAAAATAAGTAAGAGAGTCTGCAAACCAGAAAATAAGATAGCTATGTAGTAAACAAAACAGAGAAAAAAATATTCTGTAATCACAGGCAGCAAGACATTATCTTGAGAGTTAAGGTTGCTAAGCAACTTAAATGGTACAAAACCTACACAACAGAAATGTTACTGTTAATGAACTGTAAGTACTGTAATGTCCAAAGTAACATAGATTTAACTGATAACACTGTATTTTATATACGCCCTTATCTGTACAAACCAGACAAGCCATAGTAAAAGTATGTGATCTCATTCCCATTTATCATGTTAACTTTTAATTTTGTTCAACCATTTATCACTGCAGTAATATGGTACAGAAAAGAGAGTTCTAAAGACAACACGTAACGGATAGTAGAATAAATCTCAAGTGAGGGCAGAATTTTCAAGACACATTTACAGATAATACATGTACTAAGGAAAGGGTCTTACCTGAAGAGCTCTGTGTGCTGCTCCTTACTTCATTCCCAAAAAACCCTATAGCTGTACAATTTGAAGGCCTTCCAGGAATTTTGGTCTTTAGGACTAAAGCCAATTTTTCAATCCAGGTTCATCAGTTAATTTGTCTTAAAGGCATGAAAATCACTCCAGAGACTATTAGCAGGAAGATAAACCAAGTGGATGATAATAAATTCCCTTAAAACACTGTCTACATAGTGAATCTGTCCCAGCAATTACAAATTGTGTTCCAGGTACTTACTAAATAAGCACTTAATGGGAAAAAAAGGGTTGAACACACAGAAATTATGACTAGAGTTCATCATGTAGCTCTTATTTATAATAAAAGACATCAGGAGTGGGAGAGAAAGGAGACTATATTAATTTTTAATTTTTTTCTTTTTCCTAGGAGAGGCAAAAAAGTGAAATCCTCCTCCTTCCCATCAAAAGAAAATCCTGCAATTTCAGGAGCTATCTCTCTGGCTTCCCTCAGCACTGCCCACATCCTTGCACACCAACTATGTATGGTGTCTGCAGACTGGGACTCACCACTTGAATGTTAAGGTGTTGAGCTCTCCTCAACAAGAAAGCTGCTAAGACAAAAGTTACTTGTGCTGGAATGGAACTGGGTAGGCTGCAGCTGGACAAAAAAACCTTTCTCGAACCACATCCTACTTCTGTTCCTCACCTACAGACTTTATTCTAGGTAATTACTGGCTTTTATAGGAAAAAAAGGCAAAATTTAGGCAGTGTTATATAGTGAAGACTATGTCTCAGTCAAACAATTCCACAAGACTAAACAATGGCACTTAAAACTTCAAGGTTCAATTGCCTTACCTCATGAAACACAAAGATTTACTGAGTGAGTGCTCAGCTTCTTGGGCACTTTATTCTGCAGTTCAGACTACAGGGATACGTGCAATAAAAGTAAGAATCAATGCATTTAAAGTCACTTTAGAACACAAGCTAAATAAAACTTAACTCCCTTTTATCTTTGAAACATCCTGGCTGCAACAGTGCTTGCACTAACAATGTCTTCTAACTGTAGGGTTATGATTACTTTTAAATACAAACTATGTAACTCTGCAGATTAATTTTTCTGGATCCTTGTTGCCTCATCCCAGGGGCTTTTACTTCAGCTGGTCAACTGACCATAAAGCATCACAGCCAGAGGAGGGGGGAAGACATTAAACATCCAGTGATAGATTTCTGCTGACTTCAGTAGCCATTAGATGGAGCAAATAACCATGCATCAAACTATGTTTTGATTAATGGCTTCCAGTGAAAACATATTTCATAAACATAGCTTGCAGAAAGAAAACATCCATTCTTGTTTCTCTAAACTATGTTTCAGTGGATGGACCACGCAGTTATAGCACCTTAGCAGTAATCTTTTCTGTTGCTTACCACCACACGACCATGAGCACAGGAATTATTACACTAATTACTCATTCAAGAACCAAAGAAGAGGTTGAATAACTAATTGTCTAGGGAGTGTGGGCTGACTTTATAAAAGCTGGAACCAAATGAAAGTCTTCTGCATCCCAGCTGAATGCCTGGGAGAACAGATTAGTCTTATCAACATAGGAAAAGCTCTCTATTTAATGGATATCAACTATTTGGCTTCTTTAGCCTATCCTCTTCAACAAGGCAACTTTGAATAACTTTTCACTGTTGTGCCAGGTTCTGTCTCAGGGAGTTTGAACTTCCAGATTTCTTTGGCATGGGTCTACCCTTCACTGGATGATGCTGATCTGAATGCCCACCTTCTTTTACACCTCTTCTCAGAAGGAAAAGCTATCAATCTCTTGTGACATTATTCACTCAGATGTAGGGAGTTAGGTTCATTTGGGCTAAGAACTTTCCAAACCTGTGAATGGAAATAATTCGTGCTAATAGCTGCAGGATTGTCCTCTGTGGATTTTTTTCTTCTTCAGTACCATTAATAAACACTACTTGTAAGCAAGCTCATTGTTCCACCTTATTTAAGAGGTATTTAATATGGCTTTCTGGTTTTGCTCTCTGTATGCTAAGGGATAGAAGCCCATGAAAAGAAGGAAAAAAGAGGACCATCATTTTGATAGCTCTGCAGTAATGAATACTTATTGCTACCTCTAGACTACCAAGGTAAATGACCCATCTAGTGATTACCACATCTCTGGAGCTGATTGAACTTGTGATCCCTGTGTGGTCTGCTCTCAAGGGCAACTGTTTAATTTTCAGGAGGAAGCAGTTATCTTTCTCTGATCAGAATCTGTTCCTTCTCTTCCTCAGCAGGGTATTGACCTGAAGACTCCTTGTGATCATTGTCCACTGTTCTGAGCGCAGTTCAGTACCTGCAGAACTCAGAGGATAACACAAAAGCAGATGACCATTGCATCACTTTTCCAGAGCAGAACAACTATTTAGGAAAACCACACTATGGAAAAAGCGGATAAATTACTCATGTACTTTCTAATCAAACCAAGATTTCTATCAACTTTGCCCACTCCTGGATTGAGCAAGTACTTACTTTCCAAAGCTAGGGCTCTCTCTCTCCACTCATTTTGCCTTTTTCTCATTCTTTCTTAAGCTGGAAGTAACAAGCATTTATGGCTGGGTAACCTGGCAGGATCTCTGCTTTTTTCCATGAAGTCCCTAATAAGTCCCTTTTTTCCCATGTCCCTAATAAGCCAGATCTGCTCATCCCCCCTGCTGTGTGCCTTTTTTTTTTTTTTTTTTTTTTTTCCTAAGTAAAACAATTTCAGTCACCTACATTTAATTTGATTCACCCCACAGACAGACACCTGAGGCAGCTGCCCTTCTTGGATTGATCCTGCCAGAGTTCTGGCACTGGATCCCTTTTCCCACTTTTCTGTAACACTTCTTTGTCACACTTATCAGTGAATTGTATTCGTTTTTAGCTTCAGTTTCTACAAGAAGCCTGTCTTGTTCAGCCAGGAACTTGAAGGCTTGTATAATAGTAATTCTCTGTTCCTCAGCTGCTCCACACTCCTGTAGTACCTCACACAGTAAGGCTTCTTTTCAACTTCTGCCTGTTACCCGGGCTCAAGTCTCCTGCAGAGAACCTTAAGTTTCTTTCCCTGTAGTTCCTTTGATACATCTCCTGTAGCTTTACAGCCCACAAGATCAAAAACAAACAAAATACCATGACCAGCAATGAGTTCTGTACTAGGTACCAATTTGAGCTGCAATTCTACAATAAAAGATTGTTAGGATAGCATTTTATTATAGCTTTGCAAGAAACAGGGAGCCATGTTGCAGTTGTATTTAGGTATTGTCACTCTCAACGACGATGCTTCCATGGTGTTGATCAAAAGTCTCTCAATTACTTCAGCATGTTTCTCCTTTATATTTCACTTATCTTTCACAGTTCAAGCTGTGGAAAAGAAGCTCCATTTCTTCCTCATTTAACATCCCAGCATCTTCTTTTAAACTGCACAGGTGTTTGTTCTTTTTTTCCCCTCTGAATGTTCCCTCTTGTGCAGGATGGTGGGCTGCAGATGGTACTTAACCTATGTACTCATCTTTCCCCTTCATCCGTTTTAAAGGTTCTGAAGAACTGTTTCCATCCTACAAAAAATAGATAATACCCCTAAAATGAAAATCAGTTGCATCAAAACATTAAAAAACGCCCAAAAATATTTTACACATTTTACAGTACTACTTTCTTTCCTATAATATCTGCAGGAGCTGTTGTAGATTTTTCTTCTTCTATTCTTATAATCAATTTTTTAATTCCAGGTTGTACGTACCAAAAATTTGGAATACACGGCAAAAGTTACATAGCCCAGATTCCATATCAGTTTCCATTTCAGGCTTGATCTGTGGGTTTTGAGCCTAATTATGTGATTATGTCAATTTCTGAGCCATTGCCATCAGTTTATCAGACTATGGTCCAGTCTCCAGTAGCCTACACAGGAAATAACGCCCATTGTTTGAGATCTCAAAATCATTTTCATGCTAGACTAGATCCAAAACTTGAAGATTCTGTGGGTTTTCTTGGTTTTGTTTTTGGTTTGTTTTTTTTTGTTTGTTTGTTTGTTTGGTTAGTTGGTTTGGGTTTTTTTTTGGGGGGGGGGGGGGGCAGGGGTGGTTGGTTTGGTTGTTAATGAAAAAGATGACTTACACAAAGGAGGACTTGGATTTCTCTATCACACTATTAAGTCTTTTCCTATTCTCCATCTGAATTTCCAAAGTGTGCTTGTGAAATCTTTACTAAATCAAATGAGTATAGTTCTTCCCAAAAAATGTTTCTAGTTTGAGTAGCTGACATATTTTAAGAAAAAAATGCAGAGAGCTTCCACCCGGTATAGTTTGAAGCATTTTGTGCCACTGTAGACTTGCATATCAAATTTCAGCTGTGCACTAATGCTTGAAGCCAAGAAATGAATCTGACTGAAGCATTTTACAGCTCTAATGGCTTCTCATGTGATTACACTTACACCATATTTAGTCTTGCAAAGCCTGAGAGAACTAGGTTTAAAGTTTCATAGAAATCCAGCTCAACCAGCAGATCCAGAGCTCCTGAGACCTGTACTGCTTCACTGCCATAATAAGCAAAATCTCAGCCATTTGAGCTACAAGTTCACCAAACACTTTTTTCTTTACAAATGACTATACCCTACATTAACTGCAAATACAGGTGTTAAGCTTTACCATACAATTTTAAATTATCCTGCTGCAATTGCTTTAGCAGAGCTGACTAAGCTTCATGAAGGAACTGGTGATGAGCTCCATTCTGTGGGTAAAGAGTAGCAATGTTGACCCTGATACTGAAGTACTAACCAGAAGTTTCCCTAAACACAAGATTGTATGATATTAAAAAAATGTAGCCATGTTGTACCTTAAGTCACACATTTTTACTGTTAACTTAGTTTCTGAAGTACAAACTTCATATGAATTTGTATTTGTAACGGCTGAAACAATATTTCACCATTTGAAGTTAATATAATCAATTAGAGTTTTCTTATATTATTCTGTTTTCCCAGAAGACAATTTTATCCTTAATGCAACATCAGTAGAACGTCAAGTTTACAGGAGTGACAGTAAAATGAAAGTATCTTATTTTGCACACCAACATTATTTCCTAACAAAAAAAGCTATTTACCTATCTTCCCCCACCCCTCCAAAACAACCCACTTGTGCTGACCTGCTCAGGAATTCTGCCATTAGTGAGAAGTGATCTTACACAAAGACACTGTTCTTGTTTTTTCTGAACTGGCCAGTAAGTTGTAAAAGGAGAAATTAAGAGAGTTGGAAATATTTCTTCATTCATGTTTATTCTAGCTACCTAAGAATTTTATGCACAGCTTAGTTATGTTTCATATATGATGGCTGTTTTGGTATTTTTCATACCAAAGTATCAAAAACAGTATTCAAAATAGTATTTCATCTCGACTTTAGGTCTTACAGTTTACTAATGACTGCTGTTAGGTTAAAAAGATTGACAACATAACAGTTGAAATCGACCCTTTAACCTCTTAGCTATGTGCTGGGTAACAGAGGGCTTGGCTACACTCTCAAACATTTTGTTAAAATTGTTTGAGGGCATAGGGCAAAGAGGAAGCAGCACAGCAGCACAAAAAGATACACTGGATTGAGAGTTAATGTGGATGAGTTTTAGCCCTCTGCTCTAACACTGCTTCTTGAGTTTTGCTCAAGACAGTCCCCGTCATAGAAAAAGAACCTTTGACTGTTACAGGTCATTGGGGTTTGTGTTTCAGGCACAGAAAATAAGAGAAACCAGGGATTCATTGGAAAATAAATTCTATTCAGATACATGGATTCTTTAGGCACTCAGGATATTTATTTCCTGGACATAGACAATTTGTTTGCACTATTACAACAGCACCTTTTACACAAAAAGCCATGACTGTGCCAGTTTTGAAGTCAGCAAGTTCAAAGTAAAGCTCCTGATTTTCCCTGCTTTGGTTCACATTGTGGACTACTTTTGGTGTGCACTAACTAGCCTAGTTTCATACGAAACTAAATAGGAAGAGCACTTCAAACGATTAATGGGCATTTAATTCACAGAATGAGATCTCGACTACTCTGATGTAGGTGCCTTCCCTCTCCCAAGCCCCACACAGGGAGGACACTGAGCCTGCAACACCACGCCTCAGTTTCTGCAGAGCCACATCCCCTGCTCCACACTGCTTGCTGGCACAGACGTAGCCTGCAGAACTGAAAAGCTCACAGAAAAGCAGATAGTATTTTAAGACTTCTTGGGGTGCAAGCCAGTTCTTCTACTTGTTTTCACTGAGCCCAGAATAACAAGACTCTGATCTAGATCCCAAGAATTCCTAATATTGCAACTGTTATAAACCCTAGAAATACGACAAAGAGAGAGTAACCTGCAAATATGAAATCCAAGTAGGTTCTAGATCTCCAGCTACAGGGGGACTGCCAGACAGAACAAAACTAGGAGAAAGTTTCTTCTTACTTCAGCCCTGTAGGGAAAGCAATTAAATCAGAAAGTCTGTTCTCTTCCTGCTCCTACTGTCAGGAGAGAAGATGGAACAACTTCTGACTTACTAGGTCAGCAGAGTCTGCAAGGTTTTGCAAAACAACAAAGCACTTTCTTATGCCTACGGCTTGCCCTCTCAAAAAGACAAATATAAATCATCCATACATAAATAAATATATTGATTTCATTTTACACTTTGCTAAGCACTTTCAGAGATACTGTCATCAGCTGGGAAGGGCCAGGAATGTATTTTAAGTGATAATACTTCTGAACACTAATGCACATTTTCACAAAAAGTAATGCATCTCCCACATTTAACAATTCACTGCAACAAGCATTTCAGATTGCTGCTTTGTACAGTCCTACTAGAGTTAAACTGACCTTGTTCTTTACAGGGGAGTCTTTTAAGCTGAAGTACGTAACTGTTCTCACATGACCTCAAATCCAGCCACTTTCCACCTCCCACACTAAACTACGGCTACATTGTCTGTATTAATGTCTGTTGAGTGGGACTGCACATGAAATAATTTTTTGCAAGAAATTACAGATTAAGAGCCTACTCAAGGCAACCGATTTTTGTGCATTTTAATACTTTTCAATCCATATAAAACAAAGAAACATGTACAATCTGCAAAGCTTTTTTCAGCTTTTGGGGGTGGGTGGGTGGGAAGACTGTTTTATTTAAAGGAAACATTCTGCAATTTCACAAAGACAGACAAAATAGTGCATGCTAATGAGATGGCATTTGGGAAAAGGGACGTAGTATTTTAAGGCTAATTTGATAAATTGCCACAATTAAGGACTTCATGATGCTGAGGTCTAATGCAGGAAAATAAGAGTAGTATGATGCCTGGTCTTTGTTCTTTTTGAAAAATTGCTGTAGCAATTTGAAAAAATTTCAAAAAAACAGACTCAAGCACTGGTGACACAAGGGGCTGATTGCCACTACATCACAACCATACAGGATGGAAATGGGTACAAAAGAGTAAAGGGTAGCAGAAATAAAGGGTAGCACTATTAGCAGAATAGTGCCAGCACATATGCATAATGAGAAAAGTTTTCATGTAAGTGCAGTAGCAAACTAGCCTTCATCTCACCTCAACTTACCCTTAGAGCAGAGAAACATAATTTAGCTCTGAAAAATCATGTAATTAATGACTCAGTTTAAAAATAGATAAAAATTAGAATTAGTGACATTATCCAAAGAATAATAATCTCTAGGATATAGTAATAACAGAACAATACCACTATTATCTCCATTAATATAGAATAATACCTCTAGGATACAGATTGAGATAACTAATAATATGCTTAGTTTATACTTAATTCATGCCTGAGAATATTTGCTTACTACCTAATTCCAAAGGTACAGGACAGCATCTTGATTAAATTGAACTCAATGGTGACCACTGAGCTTATATCCCCCAGCTCCAGGCATTACCAGGGGCACCAGCCTTGCACTGCCTCATGGTCAGAAAGGAAAGAGAGGTGCTTTCAAGGATGTTGAAAGTCTTTGGTAGGGATCAAATCTGTAGAACAACTAATCCGTCTCTTATTTATAAAGAGAATCTTAACAGAATAAACTTAGTTATGTGACTGATGTTGAATGGGTTCAATTTAGATCTGAGACATTGCAAGTTCCTGTGAAGAATGGTTTGGGTCCATAGTGCTTGCCTTGATGAAATTTTAAAACATTTTAAAACATAAAAGAATTTTTGTAAGTAATTAGCATATATTTTTTGTTCCTAAGTAGCTAGTGGAAATAGAAATGTTATTTTGTTATCAAATAAAACAAATACTTACCAAATTAATACGCAAGCTTTTTCTCTCTTCTTCTTTGTTCTCTGAGCTCTGTTAATATATAAGTTTGCTAGAGTCCAGATTTCCCATCTCCAACAGAAATCTTTGAAGGAAGTCATTATTACCCAGAGATTGAAAGGATAAAATAGGCCAAGGTAGAATTCTCTTTAAATGGAATTCAACTGGAAAAGAACAGAGCACATTTCATCTGTGATATTTTTGACTTTGCTATGACATTTTTAAAGAGTAGATATACTTTTTATACTGACCAGATGTCTCTGAAAAAAAATATCAGTGTCAGAGTAGCAGTTCCGTCCTTAAGACACTCAGAATTGAAGCTGAAAAGGTAGAAGTTCTTATGTTTTTCATTCAATATTGCAGTATAATATTTGATCTACATTTAATTACAAGAGGAAGCCACATAATCCACTTAACAAGACAGAGTTAAATCTAGCAGAAAGGGCTACTATTTTATATATATACATATATAATGGGTTTTGGCCACTACTTAAATTCAGGGAAATAACTTCTATCTAGAGAAGTTTAAGAATAAAGAGAGGAAGTGAATTCTCAACAGGTGCCTGAAATAGGATGCGCTGTTCATCAGGTTACTAACAAATCATCAGAGCCAATAGCTCAAGATCTCATCAAAGCAGAGAAGACATTGTATGTATTAAAACACTAAGGTCTAGGCTGATTGACCAGATCTGCTGCAGAAGTGTAAAATCTCACTTAGTTCTACTGCTGGTTTTCTGTCCAGCTTTACCAAAGTGCTTTTGAACTGGAAAGCTGCTTGAAGAAGCTCTGTACTGCCTGTAATCTTTCCCAAACTGGTGCAATCAATCCACATTTGGTTTTGCACTGCAAGCTGCAGTTATTCTACAATCAAAGGAGTTATTCTTGCACCAGTTCACAAAATCAAATGTACTATAAATCCTTAAGTATATTAGAAACAATGGACAGATAGTAAGTTTTCACATCCTCGGGCTGCACAACCATAGTGCTCATTTACATAATAAACATACATGAATATTCTTTGCATCAAAAATTATCCTCCACAGATGTGTATCTGCCATTAGTAAAGCTGTGAAAAAAAAAAAAGTGCCTTTAGCCAAATTAATCTCTTCCAGCAAACAAAAAGTCATCTTGTTCCCTCAAAAAACTGAAGTGAATTAAAACACAAAAACTGAGGGACACAGGTAAAAAAAGATGTTCCCAGTTAAATACACAGCTCAGTTAAATAGTATTTCAATAACCAGTTTTAAAACCATTTATTTTATTCTTCGTCCAAGTGTTTTAAAATATAATTTGATAATCCTGCACTCTGGGATAAGTTTTGGCTCTGAAGGGCTACAAGCTAACATAGCAATCCATAGTCAAATTCAGCAGCTGGAAGCTTGAAATTTAAGGCTCACCTCTTTAAAAAGTAAAAATAATTGCAAATAAGGTATGTAGTGAGTTCTCTGGCACTTGAGCTCTCACATCAGGATTAAGTGTCTTTTGGGTTCTTTACTGAAGTTATTCAGGCTTCTTTGGTAATATG
The DNA here is from genome assembly GCF_036169615.1 of Heliangelus exortis. Lineage (NCBI taxonomy): Eukaryota > Metazoa > Chordata > Aves > Apodiformes > Trochilidae > Heliangelus > Heliangelus exortis. The sequence continues at coordinate 38,855,117 of NC_092424.1, forward strand.
AATGATGCCCATGTGGGGTGATAGCACAAAGACAGATATCAAGCCCCTGAAGTAGAAAAGACCCTAAGCACAAAAAACTTTACTAATCAACATGAAAACCTCCAAGATATTTTCAAGAAAACAGGACTCCACTGGAACTTTCAAAATTAATGGACTGTATCGTATGAAGCTGCCAGCATGAAGCAAGGAAATATTGATAAGCACTTCCTCACCTGTAACCTTAGATTAATCCATAATAACAATAGCTGCTATTGGACTTTTCCTTCAAGACAGTGAAATCTGAAAACAGAAAGGCGTCTTCTCACCTGCCCTTTAAAAACAATCAATCAGTTTTGCTGTTGATGCCTTCTCATGTGATTTCATTACTGTGTGTATTCTTACCTCTGTCTAAGAATTTTTATGGCATCTTTCCTCATGCTTATGGGAATAAAAAGCATAACATAAGGCAAGAAGAGACAGCCTTACCAGGTCTCCTCGCAGTTGCCATGGCACTGTGGTTGACTTCTTGTCTATGCTGGCTGCAGACTTTCTCTCTCCAGCAAGTAGAAGCAGCCACAGAAGTCACTATTCATGCTCTCTGTGAGAAGAAATTAATTTCCTCCTCACCTCTTGGGCATAAATACTCAACCTTATTTGCAGTGCCAAGAAATACTGAGCTTACCTAGAACTTAATATACAAAAGACTCAGCCTACACCACGCTCCACATTGACTTTTTCCTCATTTTCAGCTACCAAACCTGTTCCAGTGAGCCTCTCTCCAAAACTTTTTCAGTGTTTTGTACAGCAAATTCTGCTGCTCCACGAGTTCTAAACCTTTTGAAGATACTGCATACTTTTCCAATTCCTTCACTGAAATTTGATTTATCCAAGCAACCAGAAAGACACTGTCAAAGTCCAAACCTTATCTGCATATTTTTCCACCTTTTCGATGCTCGCATCTACCAATCTACGTAACATCAAAGAAGAAATGAGAAGTAATAAGTCCTCCTGCTCCAACTTTATTCAGTCTCACTGAATAAACTGATAAAAGACAGACTTTCTTTTCCAGCAGCCCTGAGGAGAGCTCTTTTGGAGCACTTTATCTCTTTCACCTCCACATCATCACCTGTACCCAGTTATTTCCAAAAGTCATCTTTGCCTTTCAGTGATCTAAAGCTCTGCTGGCTGTACTATACAGCTCCTATTTTTAGCAGTAGAATTGAAGGTGTGCCTTGTCACCTCCAGCGACCTAACAAAAAAAAATGTTTAAAGTTTGTTAGATTTCTTTCTGTCAAAATTTTTCTTTTCTTCCATCATCAGAAGACTCAAACCTCTTTCTCCTTCAGCTAAGTGATCGCTAAATCCTATTTGCTTTCCTTTCACATAGTTCTCTAAATCTGTTTTCCTTTCCCTCTGATCCTGAAACTACAGTAGGTACTTTTGACATTACATCTCTTCCCACTTCTCACACTGCATTCTTTGGTTTATTTGGAATACAGCTCCTAACCACCCCTTGGCCTTGGCACCTGTTTTTTTCATTCCTTTATCTTTCACATGACATTCAAGTGTTTCATTTTCAGCTTCAGAACTCTCTGACTTTTACCTAAACTGATATCTAGGGTTTAGTTTAGCCTATAGTGCTGTCTGAGTCCTCCACCCTAAATGCCCCATTTCTGAGTTCTTCTCATAGTGCTCTCTCTTTGTCAGTACTTTAGCACCTTTATCCGCTACTATTCTTTCTGTTTGGAATAACCTCTACAGATTTTATGGTAAGACTTTTTTTATTTCTTTATTTCTCCCCGTACTGATTACAAAACATAGATTCTTATCACAGAAAGTATAATCCTTCATATAACTTCATTTTAAAAACCAGATAAAAGGAAGAAAACTTTGGTAAGTTCTGAAAAAAGAAAAATTAAAAACTTTTTTTTCCTTTGGAAATACTTTCTAATTTTGAAATTAGCAATAATCATTCCTACATTTGCAGAACAGATTGTACTGCAGCTAATGACAGCAGCAATCAGTACTGTCAGCAATGACAGTATCAATAATCAACAAAGACTGAGGACCTTCCATGAATAACATGGTGAAGCAGAACATATATAAAATTAACATGGACAAAAGCAGTAATCAATAATTTAAATTTTTACATCTAATTTATTATTATTTTTTAAAAGCCTGGGTGAAGCAATCTCTCCCATACAAGGTCAAATTAAAAGGGGAGGTCAAAGTGGCTACAAGAGACAAGTATACACTGAAATACATGTCACAAGGAAGATCAGTTGCAGTCTTTTGGCTCTTTGGTTCTCTGATGCTCCATGGACTACCCTCTCCCCTGCCCAATTCTCACTTAGCATTTCCCCCCAAAAATGAGGTGATTGCTGTAGAATCAGTAATAAGTAAATTGAGCCAAAAGGGGACTTGATAGTTTCAGAGTAACCTGGTAACATCAACTACATAAAATGTAATATAGCTGAGTTGCTCTAGAAAATATAGGGAAAAAAGACATCTTTACTGTGTCTCAACCATCTGTCCCCTCAAACTTTTCTATCAGTCCACTTCTGAGATCTATTTGCAAGGGCAGAGAAGTCACTATAAACAAAACTGTAAACTCAGAAAATTTGAATTCAGAGTTTTGCTGTGGATATATTTATAGCATTCTTGCTCTACCTACCATCCAGTGATGAAAGAAAATTTTCTGACTTCTTAGCCTTGCAGAGCTAATGTAATTATGATAAATGGAGTGAGATTCCCTTCACTCTTCCCCCTCCCAAGCTTTAAGTAGTTACACATGTGCAATCCATGAAAGCTATAGTTTCCCTGACATAGCTGCAAACATTAACAGTTTAATAATAATTATTTTGTAACAGGAAGAGGAAGCAAAAATGGTACTTTTAGTCATGTCTCAAAACAAAGGCTTTACCTTCATAAGTCCCTCTACTTTCAAACTGAATACACAACTAGAACAAATATGCTACTCTGGACAGCAATTTCCATTTCATTTAGAAAAAAACTATAGCAGAAACTTTCAAGTCACTTTGCATTTCAAGGTCTGAGCAACAAGGGGCAAACAGAAAGGAAACATTCATTGTTCAATTCTTTGTGCCTCCTGCTGGTCCTGCGAAGAGGAACCCTCCTCAGGAGCCTCCTGCCCTTAACTGGAACTCACAGCCTTTTAACTATCTGGGACTGCTCAGAACAATGACATTATTTATATACAGGCCATAAACTTTGTAGCTGTACTCTATAATCCCTTTCAGAGCAGCATATGGTAATAATCACCAGCTTTTTTTTTTTTTTAAAAAAAAGAAAAAAAAAAAAAGACAAAACCATAAAAAATTCATTCATCAAAGGAAAATGCACATTGCAACAACACAGTAATTTGGAGGTGAAAGTTCCAGACCTGCTCCAGCCAGACTTCTATGACCTACTGTGAGATCTCACATGCAACTGTGCAACTAATTTCTGCAGAAGTAATAAAAAAACCTGAGCTCAAGCCAGCTACTGGCCTTATTTCAATGTCTAATCACACTCCAGCCACACATATTCAGTATTACCCTTTTTTCTTGTAATTATCCATTAATTTTTGAATTAAGAGACCACAACATATCATAGCTGTGTTACCAGTCACGGAATTTCTGGTTTGTTGTTAGGTTTTGGTGTTGCAGAAAACCACCTACGGACTTATATTTTTCAGTGAATTTGCTTCAGTCATACTGGGGTAGACCCTGCATTTATTTTCCTCCAGTGCTCAAATAACTGAGTTTTCCTCACATAAATGCCTGTGGAGATGGAACGATTGTCAGGGTCTTGAGCCAAAGCAATTGTGGCAACCAAACTTATCATTCAATACAGAAATGATGTGCACTCTCCATTTACTAAATGGAGAGAAACACACCACTGTGAGTTATGATCAAGTTCCTCTAAGCAACACAGCTTGAAAATAAAAAAACCAAGAGAGTTGTCTACAGTATGTAAAGGGGAAGGCAGTGCAAGAAAAGATGAAATGGAAACACACATATAGCAATATAAATTCTTAAATAAGGTTAAATTATTTTTTTTAAAATAATCTCGAGCTACCAATACCTTTAAGTCTTTGTCATTAGGTTTGTCTGTGAACTTCAATATGCAATTGGTAAGCCATCTTTCCTTCTCTTGCTATTCTAGTTGTTGGTGAAAAAGGCAAAGCTTCATGATTGTCACACATGTTCATCCACTACAGCTGTAACTTGTCAAGTCACATTTCTCTTCCATCAAACTTCATTCTCCTGTGGTTAACTTACACTTCACTGTTGAGTAAAATTTACCAGAAAAGGTATTTTCACACTCCATTTTATAAATAATTATGCCTTTCTGCCTTTTGAAAGTTAAATATAAGTAGTCAGCAGCATACAGTTAACTGTATTACAGAGCTAGACAAGCTGCAAAACAACTTCATACAAGTGACAATAACTGCAGGTATAGACACTAAAAAGAGAGTAATCACATTCTATACTTCTGTAAAATACATTATAAAAGATGCATGGTAAATTATGCATCGAACACTGATTTTCATGTTCCCATTATTGTTAAGTGACTTTCTTCTCAGGTGCACCACAGAGTAAAAATATTGCTGGTTAATGGCACTGTATTGGAGTTTGAATTAATTTAATTTTTTTTTAAATGAGGTATGCTCCATAAGAACACTGCTGAAAATATGATTACTAGGCAAACACTTGAAATCAGATTTATGTAGGACTTCAAACAGGCAGCTGATGGGAATTCCTTTAGGTCCCTGCTCTGAATAGAGGATTCCATGTGTGTACAGCAGTGTGCCAAGGTCTATGTTGCAAATCTTAAGCTGTAACTTGTGTGCAACCCCAAAACTATGAGAATGATTGTACTGAGCAACTCTGACTTAGGTTATATGAACACAGATGATTTTATTGTTTTCATGACTGCAACACTGAAGTGTCTTTCCTAAGCAGTATCTCCTTAATATCCTCATTTTAACTAAAATGTTAGTTGTGTATGGGATTTAGTAACTTTTGCCTCCTCTTAGTTGCAATATCTCTGAAACGTAAGAGAAGGCAAGGGAAAGACTGCACTGATACAGCACAGACCTATGATGTGTATTTCAACAATATTTACATTAATTACAGAGCACAAGTAGTCTACTTCAAATACATGGTCAAAAAGAAATAAAGTATTGGACTTCAACATAAATATTCTTATAAAATATTACGTTGCTTTACTTACCTGCCCTTGAAACCAGTTTCCAAACTGACCTGTGTATCCATTTTTTTGCACTTGAAACTTTTAGCGAAGCAGAGCTTTGCTTTGTGCTTATGTCTACTTTGTCAGTCTCAAAGCATTTCAAAGCATTTCAAATTGTAGTATCCACTTTATAAAGATCTTTTACTAGTGAAGAGAGATGCACTGATTTACTGGATAAGATATGAATACACTCTCTGAAGAGATTTATTTAAAAATTTTGACCTACCTTTTCAGTGACCTTCTCTTTAGCACACTTCTCCTGCCAGAGAGTAAAATATAGTGACCCAACAGCTCTCAAAAGAAGCCCCGGATCAGCCACACTATTCCATTGGCATAGTTATTATTACAAGGCAAAAGAGGAAGGTGGGCAAGTGTGATGTATGAAGTTATCTGCTAGGGAAATCTGCTAGGGCATAAATTCCTGGGAAAGTCAGTGCCACCAAGTTCATGTTCTAAAGCAGAAGAAATAACTTGCTGCTGCTTTTATGGTCACAATTATAATTTTATTCATGGTGCTTGGCAGAATGATTTAATAAAGTACTTTGAAAATAGATGCACCGTTAAAGTAATTAAAGCATTTTCATGATCAAGAAGTCTGCAATAGGGAGAAGTTTTACATTCATCCCTCTTTCCAGCAATGCCTGCTTGCATAGGAGAGGTGAAATCAAACATCCATCATGAAAACCTACTTTGAAAACTTGGTTCTGTTCTTCAAGGCTTGTTTTTTTTGTGTGTTTATTCCTTCTGCTGGTAACAGGCAAAGCAGAAGAACTTAATATTTTACTAAATATGTGTTCTTATGCTCTGTAATTTTCACCTCTTTAGTCTGACATTTTGCGTTTTCACTACAATTTAGCTATGTCTTTCCCATTCTTCATTGTATTACATGGAAACATGGCCACGAGAACTTATTGTCATAAATGAATGAGCTCTAGAAGGGAGGGGAACACGTCCTTTGGATTCTATCAGTTACAAGTGCCGGGTCCTGCACTTTGGCCACAACAACCCCATGGGGAGCTCCAGGCTGGGCACAGAGTGGTTGGAGAGCAGCCAGACAGAGAGGGACCTGGGAGTCTGGATTGACAGGAAGCTGAACATGAGCCAGCAGTGTGCCCAGGTGGCCAAGAAGGCCAATGGCATCCTGGCCTGTATCAGGAACAGCGTGGCCAGCAGGTCCAAGGAAGTGATTCTGCCCCTGTACTCAGCGCTGGTGAGGCCACACCCAAGTACTGTGTCCAGTTCTGGGCCCCTCAGTTCAGGAAGGATATCGAGGTCCTGGAGCAGGTCCAAAGGAGGGCAACCAGGCTGGTGAAGGGACTCGAGCACAGGCTGAGAGAGCTGGGGCTGTTCAGCCTGGAGAAGAGGAGGCTCAGGGGAGACCTCATCGCTCTCTACAACTACCTGAAAGGAGGTTGTAGCCAGGTGGGAGTTGGTCTCTTTTCCCAGACGACTTTCAACAAGACAAGAGGACACAGTCTTAAGTTGTGCCAGGGGAGATTTAGGCTGGATATCAGAAAGAATTTTTTTACGGAGAGAGTGATCAGGCAATGGAATGGGCTGCCCGGTGAGGTGGTGGATTCTCCATCCCTAGAGACATTTAAAAAGAGACTGGATGTGGCACTCAGTGCCATGGTCTAGCAACCGCACCGGTGGGTCAAGGGTTGGACTTGATGATCTCTGAGGTCCCTTCCAACCCAGCTAATTCTATGATTGTATCATTCTATGAAGTTCTGAAGTGCCCCACACCTGGTTACATCCAATGAGCTGCACAACTGTGGGCACCTGTGAGTGCAGCAGCAGCTGCCTCAGTTGTGGTGTGAGAATCCCAGTATCAGCTGTGGAACTCTACCACTCCCTTCCCCTTTCAGTAGAGTATCAATGTATTTTTTTATCTTTATCATTTATGTGTACATTCGAATTTAGAACTTACCCAACTATTCTTACGAGACTGCACATACAGAACTGGCCTGATACTAGCCACACCCTGACCTATACTACAAGTTTGAATCCAGTCACCATACCATGTTCAAAAGGGAAAAAAACCCTACTGCTAACCCAGTTGAAAAACAAACTTGTCTTTTTGAAGGAACTTTCAACTCTAGTGCCATTTGTTTGAGCCATTACTCCAAAAAATCCCAGTACTGAACAGATTTGACTGGTATTTTCCAGTAATGCATTTAGTTAAGGAAGCATCCAATGGGAACAAGTATAGACTCTAGAATGATTTGCCACATTTTTCCTCATGTTTTCAATGTCCACACAACTAGAAATTGCCCATTAAATTTATAGACTGATTTTATGCTAACTGTACTCATTACTGCCTGTGAGGAAACTAGGTAATTGGGTTGTTATACTTCTATCTTTGGAAATAAATTAGAATTACTGCTTAGTTAGAATAACTTAAAGTGTCTGACTGTGCCTGTTCTAAGCATCCATTAACAAATGCTGGCTTCTATTTGACTCCCCCCTGCATTAAACAGGCCATTTCTGTATAAAAAAAACTAAAGTAACTAATCAACTGCAGGTTGAAAATATGCAGGGAGCAGGCATATAAACTGCAGTGTTAAAATACATTTGTCTTATGCCATTTGTAAATTCATCTCAAGTGTTATACATACTAAGCCATTTTGATGTGTTTTCAAGATGGTTAACTGCTAGAAAACATAATATTTACATTACAGTTAAATGGAGGCAGTTATTCTGCAATACTCAAAAGCAGAATCTGAAAAATAGGTGTACAGGAGCATTTGTATGCTGCAGTACTCAGTACTGTGCCACCTAATTCTTAGATCTTTTTACAGCTAAGGGACTGACTTCCATGCTCAAGATTTCTAAAATTAAGCACAGTCTCTATGTGACTGTTCAGAGACCTAGGAAAGCTTGTATAACAAAGCCAAACTGTCCAGAAGCAGAAGAAAAAAAAAAAAAACTATAAAACAAAAAAAACCAAAAAAAACCCCAGCAAGAGGTGCAGATACTGAGTAATTTTAAATTTGTGAAGCTATATTAACTATCTGCAGGGAAACATTTCTCCATACTCATAAAATCTTTGGGTCCCTAAACCTGAATCCAAGAACTAAGTCTATCCCAAACCAAGCTCAGAGGCCAATAAGTAATCATACTATTGTATTTTAATTCTGTATCTTTGAAATAGTCACACACACACACACATAGTCACAGAAGCTATAAATTAAATTCTGTCTTCTGAATAAGGGATAATTATCTCCCAGCTACCAAGCTATAAAATGTTCTGAATACAGATGCAAAGAAACATGCACTCCATACAGTTCAAAGTTCCACTTCCCATATAATAAAGATTCATTGAACCAGGAGGAAAAAAACCAACAAACCAACCCCCCAGACAAAAAAACCCTTGTAAATTACTATTTGGAAAGCTCACATACAAGTGAAACAGCAGATGTTTTAGCTTGTTTTGTGAAAGGTAGTAATTGAAGATCAGTCATCCATGCATCAAAAAAGTTCACCAAATCTGTTGACTGAAGAGTGCTGTGACAGCATCACAGATCCTCCTGAGAATGTCTTCTAAATTGAATCCTGTAGGCAAAATGATCTAAGGAGAGTTTTATTTGAGATCTGAGCAACAAAACCTCTTGGGAGCAGCTACCTTTGCAATTTTTTTGAATTCCAGAAGTAACAACAGGTAACTAAAGAAATTCATAGGCAACAAAATCAGACATGGATGGGATACTAAGCTATAACCTTGTTTTGTTTTGAACCTGGCTACCTGTGAATTTCAGCATAAGCTTACCAACTAAATCTTGCTGCAGCTATTTTCTGAGAATGGCAAGATTGTCTGATTGGACAGTCTGCTGCTGAGTCAGTAGAAATACTGACTGGGTATATAATCATCAAATCTAGAGTGGTTCTTTGTAAGAATTACATTTTTAATTACAAAAGTAAAAGCAACTCTGATACTAGGCAATAACATCAGAGATCCTGTATTAAATGTAATTTCTGCATCAAATTAAAGCAGTGACTAATTCTAGACTTTGAATAAACTAATAGATCTTCACAAAAACAGAAAACACAGTAGAAGGGAGACCTAACAAAATCCCTGAAGTAGCTTTTGGTAACAAAGGATGGACCCGCCACCCAGATGCCCAAGCAGTATATACTTCATAGAGTATATACTTCATAGGGAAGCTTAAAAAGAGATGTTAAATCTATCAGTGTCTCAATTCAGAGAGTAAACAAAGTACAGCGATTCCAATATCAACAAAAATTTGAAGTTATTACATATTACTGTCACCCATTAGATTTGCTTAGTAAATTGTTCATTTTGTATAGTACACAGAATAAGAAATTTCTTAATATCAAGGTGCTTCATCTTAGAAGGCTAAAGCTTTAAGCCACTGAAATTAATGAATATACTGTAGAATATTAATGAATATACTGTACTGAATATAAATAGAATAGTAACCTTTCTTAGGATGTTAATGAGACTAAAAATGTATGATTTGCAGCAGAAATGTATCCATCTTTCTGTGACTGCAATTTTGTCATAAATGAAACCCAAAATTGTATTTGATCAGAGGTATGGAAATTTTCATGGTAAATACATTTATTCACAAGGGTAGTTTTATTCTCTGTTTTCCTTATGTACTTGCACAAACTCTAGGTGCCATAATAGATTATCATAAGACAAACATAATATGCAGATCCCAACTTCAAGTTACACTTCTACTTGTAAAAAGGGCAAAAAACCCCCACAGAATGCAGAAAAACAAAGGCATGAATTAGGATTCATTAGTGCAGTAAAAATGAAGTCTCCTTAATTTACAAATTATCATGTAAAATCTGCTGTATTTTGGCCTATCATCAACACTTGGAGGCCAAGCAGTATTCCACAGTATTCACTGTCACTGTTCCAAAGTCTTTGATTCTTTATGTGTATGAAGTATACCTTATACACCAAGAAACAGCTCCAAATTTTGGGGGAAACCTACATGGCCACTTTTTGGCAAAAAAACCTGGACAACAGTAGCTGCTGAGATAGAAACATGCAATGTGTATGAACAGAATATCCAAAAACTAAGAGGGGTGCTTGGTCAGAATTTGTTAAGGCTGAAAATAAAGACAACCATCAGCCAGGTTCATCAGTAGCCAAGTAGTTACAGTAATATATGTGTGTGTTTGTGAATTCATGTTGAATAATTTTAAAGAGTTTGCTAACCTAACTTTTATAAAGTATTTTGCTAACCCAACTTTGTGAGTACTAATAATATATCTGCCTTCAACATTGTGAAATATACAAACATACGAATTCCTTAGAATGAAACATAACTGTTCTTTGTGTAACTACAAGGCTTAGGGGAACAAGAAACAAGACATCCAGTTTCTGCACCTTGAAAACGCTACAGTGTATATCCTGTTGTGCTAACCTAGGCTGATTTTGCTGCTCACCACAGAGCGTTGCAATTTAAGGTGGTTTTACTGCTGGCTGCCTGGTGTTGCACCGGAAAGGGCAAAGGAGGGCATGTGCGAAATCGAAGGGTAACAAGAGGGCAAACTGAGGCAGACTACTGACTTCATCCAACGACCACCAGATGGGGGTCAAAAAGACCCTCAGAGATAAAGTGGGCATGCGCCTTTGAAGGCCCACCTCTTCCAAGAACTAACAAACATAATCCAGCCTACTCCTAGAACAGCCATGAATATGTATTAGAATAGATATGAATATGTATTAAGGTATGTACTATAAACTAAAAGATTAAACTTTACGGTGTGCGTGTGAGTGGAGTGGAGACTCCCCACGCACCCAGCGCTGTTTTGCTTATTGCAATTTTATTAATTAAATTAAACCATTAACAGAAGAATATTGAGTCTCGGTCATTTATATCATTACCAAGAGACCTTGGGTGGCAAAAAGGAGTCAGCTTAAACCCAAGTATAAAAAGCAGTAACATTTCTAACAGTGAGAAGAGAGAAGCAGTCAGAACCCGGTCTGACACTCGAGAAGGTGCCCCCCTGGCATCTCCAGCCCTGTTGCAGCCTGAAGGAAGCCTGTCCCCTGCATGCCTGCCAGTGGGTTGGCAGTAGAGGCTGCAAAACCCACTGGCTGCTCCTGGGGTGTCTGCCAAACCTTCCCTTAAAAGGGATGGAGGTGTCCATGTAACTGCAAACTTGTGGGGATTGCTGTAGAAAACTGTTTAGATAGCCAAAGGCGCATACTGAGGTTTCCTGTGGATGTACTACAGCTATTTACCTGTTATATTGTTAATAATCCTGCATGTATGGTTCATGGACTATCAAAAGCTATTAATAAATCAACAAACCACTTCAATTCTAATTTAAGCCGTGAGTTGTTTTGCCCGACAAGCATATGCACTCTCTTCAGTTGATATGCAACCTTTGGCTCAAACTTAACTTTTTCCTTCACCTGAAGGAACCCAAGATACTCAGAAAATCAACCAGCCAGCTATACAGGTCACATTTGCTTCTGCACTCAAGACTAATTTCACTCAAACTACTCCAGTAACTCCCCCAGAATAAAAGCTCCAAACCTGGAACAAAACAAAGTCTTTGAAAAATGGATATTAAGTTTTTGGTACAAACATAAATGTATAACATATATGCTACCTTTTTTAATGGGGCTTCTTGAACAATATGCTCTAAGGAATATAACCCACTAGATCAGATCTTTGCATTAGGGAATTCCAATTAAACACCATACAACTGACAAAGTTTAGTTTTAGCTCACTTTTAGAAAACATTGAAAAAATTGTCATTTGTATTAATTTTTTAAGCAGAGTAAAAAATAAGCTAAATTTATTTTTCTATGGTTCATTTCTGTACTTCTGCTGGTGACATTTTTATAAATTAAAGGCTATCAAGAATATTTTCTCATGTTTTAAATTAACAAAGTCTTGGAGTCTTTTGAAAGCAGGATCTGCACAAGATCTGCAAAATCTAATGCCTGGGTTACAAAGTATAACGCCTCATTATCATCCATATATCCTGAATAGACTTGTATTAAACTATCCATTGACAGATCTCTTAATAAAAAGACACCAAACAAACATATTCAGTGATGTGTGATTCGGAACCTTTCTGAGCCACAAAAATACTTATCTTCATTAAGTGTAAATGTGCTGCTTCTTAACCTTTTTTTTTTTTTTTCCCCCTCTCCATTTCTTTATGGGATCCTAATTTTTGATTAGTCCAAATAATTATCTCCCACAATTATTTTTTTCCATTCTTCTGTAATCATAAGAAAACCATTCTGTATTATGCAGCATGATTTTTAAAACTAAGCTTACAAGAGACATTATGTCACCTTAGCAACTACTCTTTACAACATACCTGCTCTGCAAAAGCTGATTTTTGACAGGCACTTTAGAGTTCTAAATAATTTCTAGACCAGCAACTGACAACCACATTCTTCTTCAGTATAATTTTAAAAAGCCACAAAATCTGAAAAAGCAAATTCAAATATAAGAGCCTTATGTGACAGAAACAACTGTTTATAGTAATCTGTTTTCAAAACCATTCCTTCATGTACCATAGGAAGAAAGCGACTAGGGAAAGGCAGAGTAATTTACAATTTTAAGAGGAAATGCTGCAGGGAAAAAAGACATTAAAAACACTTACAAAAGGCAGTTACACATATGTAGTCAGCCAAGGACTTGAACACCTTACCTTCCAGTTGCACCCTCCCAAATTCTAACCAACACTGCTTCAATGCTGTATTTATTACCCCTCAATTCTACTCCCCAGCCCTTTTCAAAGTTAATGAAATATCTGAACTTATTTTTTCCAAGTGCAAGGAAGAAAACTACTCTTCTATTTACTTCTCCCTCTTCAGAAGTTGTATGTCCCATTACCAAACCACATTCTTACCTACTTTACTGTTTGCACATTCCACCCGTGGAACATGGAACCGAAGAACTGGAAATCCTTCCTTTTCCCTGTAACTTAATGGAGTGCTCCAGATAAGCACAGCAGGAGCACTTCTCCAATTAACATTTACCCAGCACATTCCACCTCCTCATTCCCTTAACACATCTGAGTCACAACCACCAGCTCAAGTGACTGGAAATGAACCTACTAAAGCAAAAATGCATAAAGTCAGTCATTTGACACAACTCCAAAGAAACCTACAACTGGGAAAACGGAGTTTCCCCTTGAAATAAGTGAAATTTATTTAAGCCAGAGAAGATCTGCAGAGATAGTTATCTTGCATTAAGTTCATTAATGTACTATTTAAAAAACCCAAAGGCTTTCCAAGAAACAAGTTATTGTTTTAGAAACGGCTTTCAAGGTTATCACGTGGCTTACAGCCTCTCCTTTTTCCTTAGAAAAGGAACAGCAACCCTCCTGGCAAATGGAAGATGAACTAATTCTCCTTGAATAAATATGGATTAACTCTGTAAGCAAAAGCAGGACAGAAAATTCCTATGCTCCTTATGTTCTGTACCTTCTCTGCCCACTTCTTCAAAGCCTGATAGATCAAATGAACCCCAAATTAGGCCTGTAAGTTGATCTTCTAGCTCACTGAACACTGCATGAAGAGTTTATTTTTCAACATTTGTTACTTTGGAAACTGATCACTGAGTAAGCAATAGAAGGTTGACTTCAATATCTTTATTAATCTTTGAATCATAATTCAGTAATTCTGGATACAATAGGAATACTTCTGTGTACATTGCCTATTTGTTCTGTGCCACACCGTTCTATCAAACTCCACCTGCTGGATAATTTTAAAACAAACCTCAAGTTTTTCTCTCACCAGTATTGATACAACACCTAGATGTATAATGGCCCTAAATTTTTCAAATGCTATAGTCTAAAAGAACAGGTAAAAAACCAAACCAAAACATGGAACTTCAAAAGAGTACAAACTCCTGAGAAGGCCACTTCTAAGCTACTTGACTAATTTGAAACTTACACATCAGAGTGCTAGGTGACTGCTTGCAGTAAATTAAGTCAAATCATGATGCAAAAATTTTTTAAAGACACAATGAAACATCCAGCTTTCTTATGGTTGAGCTCCACTACTTGTGTTCTGAAACATTCCTAGTTTTTGGGGTGGCAGGAAGAGTAATCAAATTTGAGGGCTGTACGTGAAGGGTGGCAACTTGAGATATTTTTATATCACTTCCTTATGCACAAGTCAAACATTCATGTGTCAAGCATATAATAATCTACGGTAGCTTTTTACCCAGAATTTCCAACCCACAAAACTCATTTAGGTGTGCACACTTTTGGTATTTTCTCTTGCAGGATGTCTTACAAATACACTTGCCACCAAGTACTATTCTTTATTTTGATCTAGTCCTTTAGGAACAGTTAAAAAATACATGGTGATGCACACTCACACTTGCAAATTATACCTGAAGCAGCCTGTGATAGTGTAATCCTGGAAGAGGCATTACATTTGAAAATAGTTATTTAACCACAAGTTGGATGAGTGTGTACTCACATAAAATACTACAAAATATTTCTCTAGAAACAAAGAAACAAAAAACAACCATCATTTTACACATTTGATATTGCAGCACAGGCAGTAAAAACCAAAAAACCTTGTTGCGTGCAGATTATTATAATTTCAGAATGTCACCACAAAATAGGCACAAGACTGTCTGCAATGAGAGGTTTTATAGAAGCTTCAAGACAACTATTATTTCTGGTGAAAACCTATTTTTTTTCTCTAGAAAGAAGTCCATCTATTTTTGCCAGATCTCCAAGTGAAACTGTTGCAGAACCTCTCTGGGCTGGTCTTGCCTAAGAAAAAAGAGATGAAAAAACCAAGTAAAAATGTTTTAAAGCATCAGTAATTTTAAAAAGTACCTTTAGACAGAAAATAGTTCAACTTCACATTACCTGTGATTCATGGAACTTCCAGCCAATCATATAGTAGATCTGAAATGTGGCAGGTACTGTGCCATCGCTATTTCCATACATTTCTGTTACAACAGGAAGGAAAAGGAAAAAAAGTTACACAGAACAGGATTACTAAGAAATATTTACTTCTGAGAACATCAGAACAAAGTGTGACATATTAATCATAATGACTGCTGGTGGAATATTTGGGACAGTAAAAATCTCACACGGGTACATCAACATAGTTCAAATTCTGCCACTATAAGATTAAAAATATCTGTATGGTTTTGGTTTTGTTTGGTTCTTTTTTTTATTATGTGTGTTGGGGTTTTTTTGGCATGAGTTTTTTTATTTGTTTGTTTGTTTTTTCTTAACACAGTGGTTGCAGAAAAAGACACAGAAATTACATTCTTAAGGTAATTTTGTATTAACTCATTACCTCTCTAATACTTGCCTCGGTATATTGCAGCAGCTGCCAACATTGTCTCCCTGTGTAGCAGAGGTTTTCTATTCCAAGAGCAATTACTCTCCCCCATACCTAAAAATATGTTTTATCTTTAAGAAAAAGAAGACATAGTGTATGCCATGAGTTAAGTATCATGCACTAATGACATTTTAACTAAACCAGAGTATGTATAGAATCCTCTGAATCACACTCTAAGAAAGAACAACATACAACAAATAATAAGTTGACTTTCTCAGCTCCAAGAATCTGGGCTTTTTAATGCAACGTACAGTTTGTATGCTGGAAATTATTTCAAATTATTACTTCTTCTGCCTGAGTCTCCAAACATTCAGGTTTTCTAGTATTATTTATTTTAAGCAGGAACACAAAGTATTCAGACATATCACTCAGATGTCTGTTTGTTTTTTTAACAGGTAAGCAGCAAAATCACTACAAGAGATTTTTAGTAAGAAATAAATATCTGCAATTCTAAACTCTTTATGTGCTTACTGCATCTGGATGTTTCTGCAGAGATTAAGTTTTATTTTCATTAAGGAATTACTCTAAACGAAAGCAGCTGATCCAGAATAAGATGCCCTGAATTGCTTTACAAGCTGCATATAAATGACTGCTTTACAATTGATGACAAATGCAACCAGAATTCTAACTGAATTGTTCAGCATCTCGTAGTTTTCTTCATTCCTCAGCAGACTCCAATATGAGAGTCTATTTATTCTCATTCCAAAGCAGTTAGCTGAATGTCCTGATAATTGGGAAAACTCTTGGGAAAAGTCAGTGTGTGGGATATGCACTTCTGTCTCCCTTTCAGGGCTTTTCAGCAGCTGACACTGACCTGAGATCACAAAGAATGGAATACATAGGAAGCAGAAAATGCTTCCCAATGCAGATGTGCTGAAAGGCATCATCAGTTCTGATTCCCTAGAGATCAGGGTAAAAAGCAATGTTTCCACTCTTACAATAAACTCGAACACAGCAAAATTAAATAATAAGTAAAGAATAATTTTTTTATTATGAGGGTGGTGAAGCACTAGAACAAGTTGCCCAGAGAGGCTGTAGATGCCCCATCCCTGGAAGCATTTGAGGTTAGGCTGGATGGGGCTCTGAGCAAGATGATCTAGCTGAAGGTGTCCCTACTTACTGCAGGGGGCACGGACTAGGTGGCTTCTAGTGGTCCCTTCCAACGCCAAACATTCTGTGATCTCAAGTTAAGCAACACACAGTCAAACTCTTCTGTGTCTGTACCACTGATCCAGAAAAAAATTATGTTTCCTGGAAGTGTATACTTGCCTTGCAAGTCTTCCATAACCTCAAATAACCCTGGGTAGTTGACTTGAATTTCGTCAGTATCCTAGAAAAATTCAGAAGCTTAGTTTAGAGCAGATCAAGCTACATCAGCAGCACCATGCCAGCCTTCAGGGCTGCTAGCAAACTACTCATCTGCCTTTTCAGTTCAAACTGAGCATTTCTGAGAACAATATACTGTCTTAACATTTCTAAAAAATTTTGTGCCGTAGCCCAAATACAATCAAATTTTAACCTAAATGCTATTATTTTCTTGTTTTAGAAGACACAGCAAGAGTGTCTAAAGTTTTTTCAAGCAGCTCTAACATCCTCTGACATTTCTCCAAGATGATCATGCAGACTCTACTAGGCCCCTGGCCAAAGACACACTTGAGTTGGTTTCATTAATCACAGTGAAGCCAAGAACAGGGGCAGCCCAAGCTATTTCAGAAACATACAGCAGGAGGAGTAATGCAGAAGGAAACACTGCTTTACTAATACAGTCATAAATAGTATTTCTATACACCAGAAGCTCTACACTGCATTACTAATACAGTCATAAATAGTATTTTTTATATACCAGGAGCTCTGGTGTGCTGGACTGTTCTATCTGATTGCTCTTTTGTTTATAATTACCACAGTAAGGGTGTTAAACCCAGCTCTTGACAGCAGATGTCCCAAATCAGAGACAGCAGTGAATGGTGATACGTGAGGAGAAAATCCCCCTTCTCTCTCCAGTTCTGCTAGCTGCAAAGAGCAGCGAAGCTCATACAGTGTGTCTCCCCCAAACATTGCACCAATGAATACTCCATCTGGCTTAAGAACTTGGTGAATCTGCAACAAAAACACACAAAAAAGTAAACGCCTTTTGTTATTAAGCATATGCAATTAAGAAGTTCTTAGGACTTTTAAAAATCAAGTTAAAAATCAATGGTTATAATAGTTGTAACATCGACTGTATTCTGCAAGGCAAGCTGTGCCAAAGCTTTTGTTAATGCTGCAAGATCAATAATTTGTCTGAAAAGAGACTGGTTTCGAGAAACAGCGAATCCCCAGAAATTACACTTACAGTCAGGAAACAAAACACATTGTGGAAATGCTTGTTTTTCCTTTCTCAGGCAAAGGCAGCAAAAATACTTTTTAATGGAATGATTTAAGAGAAATCAGAGCCTTAAGTTTCCAATAGTGATCTCAGCACTTTTGAACACACAGTGAAGTAATACAATTCTTATTACAGCTACACTTATTTTTAACCAGCAAGAATGGCAATATCACGACAAATGCAGAGGTTGGCGAGCTCCTTTCTTTCTTGACTAGGTCCTTTTCTAATGAGAATGCAAATAAAGTAATGGTTTCTTTGTTCCTTGAGACTGGCAATGATCCCTGGTTTAGATAACCAGAAGGCACCACTTTACGGGCTAAGATAGCAAAAGCTTCAAAAAGTTGACCTTACTGATTTGAAATAAGAATCTCACACTGGTTTTTATTGAAGTACTAAACATGCTACCCTTTCTACACTGATAAAGAACCCTAAAGTTGACAAGAAATTCAAGCAGCTGAATGCAGTTTCCATAAGTTAAAGCCAGTAGTCCCAAAGTAAGAAATAAGCACTCATGGTGATAATTTGCCAAGAACCTTAGTTCCCTCTTTTGTGGGAAATTATTACATGTCAATTATCTTTACCATGGAGTTGAAAATGTGACACTCCACAGAAAATTATTGGTTTTAAAGTACTGAAGGCAATTCAATTTCTATTTTTTATTATTTCCATAACAGCAGGGTATTCCTTTTCATATAGACAGGTGATACAAGAGCACTGTAGTGACTGACCAATTTGAAATAAATTAAAAACAGCAAAGTGGCTAAAACACTTCTTGTTCTTCCTCAAAATTAAGTGATATGAAAAAAGTTTTAATCTGCAGGAAGGAACTGAAATAACCCAAAAATCACCTTTTTATCAGCAATAGTTTTGGTTTTCTGTCCTCAACAAGTATTTGCTTCAATTAAAAATCAAAAAGCCTTTATCTGATTAAAGCTGTAGTATTTTTTTATGTTGCAGCTCTTTATTTTGAAATACAAGTTCCAGAAATCAGTTACAGAAAGGTTAGATTTAGAAACTCAATAACGAGAGCCAACACACAAAAAATTAATAGCATTACCTTAGTTTACATTAGTTACCATTAGTCTCAACTGTTGAGACTAGATGATAAAAATGTTTTAGTTACTTGCCATATTGATTTGACATAAAAATTGGCAGAAATATCAATTGATGCTCCTCAAAAAACACTGTAAAAAATACCTGTGTGCAACACAATCTATTTCTGTGCCTCTTATTTAAAGAGGACCTGGAAATACAGAGAGCTTTGAATGCAAGTAATAGCAAGCATTGATTTTTAGTATTAACAACCAGTTTCTTACCTCTTTAAAAGCTCTAGGAAGATCATTCACCCAATGTAAACTGAAATAACAAAAATGTTCATTTTATAATTGCATATTAAAAACAATTAGGGAATGAAACTAACGGTTAGGTTATCTAATATGTATGTTTCAGAAGCCAAAGCAACAAACTAGTTTCTCAATTTGCTGAAGTTCTGAAATGCCTGCTTAGAAGTCACACTGAATGAAAACTGAAGTTGATACAATTAGTTTGGGGTTTTGTTTGAATTTTTTTTTTTTAACCCAAGAAGAAAAAAGTCCTATAAACTGTTTAGTCAAAGCACAGGAGAGACATTACATGAGTCTTGAAGGAAAAACAAACAGAAAAACAGGAACTAGCATAATGCAGTTTTTCCTAATATATGTATACTCATACTAAACAAGTAAGTACATTTCATATAACATGACTGTTTAAGGCAGTGTTTTTTTCTCTCCTTAAAGTTATACTTAAATTCCATTATTTAACAAAAAAATGTAACAAAATTTAACAAAAAATGTAAACAAATTACTAATGCATACCTTAAGCTGCTAACAACAAGATCAAACGTATCTTCTTTGAAAGGAAGGGATTCCTCATCAGCTACAACACTGACTGTAGGGATTTCAGATTCTATGGCATTTTTCTGTTAGAAGAAAAACATCAGAAACTTCACTTCTTTTACTTTCCTGCATTATGGAATTCCTGCATATTAGCATTCAGAAAGCTACTTACTAAAGCATTCTCTGCAATATCAACTTGAACAAGTTTTTCAACGATTTCCTGAAATAAAATTTTAAACGTGTATCAAATATTTAAACTGTTTAATAATCGACAGAATTGTTTTGAATGTTAACACATATTAAGTTGGAAGCAACCTCCTTAGCACTTGATAAAACTTTATGCAAAGCTGAAAGCATTTTTCTCCAAACATAATATACAGCAATTGCTAATAGTGAGAATAGCTGAGGAAAAAGCAGAAAAAGAAAACACAATCTGCATCTTTAGGTGTAAATTAAGTCAGACAGAATCTATGGATTAGCAACCAGTGAAGGACTTTCGTTAACAGCACAGTTCATGAAAGTTAAATGGTTCATCATTTAGAAGTTTCCATAACGATAGTTCTCTCTAGTAACTGTTCAAAGACTGATTGAAAGACAAGGACATTCCCACCCAAGGCTAAAAATTGTCATACAACAGAAAGCTCATTGCACTACTATCTGTCCAATTTTCAGTGACAATAAATACAAAAGAGCACATCTTTGGATTGCGGCTACACCTACGAGTAGAGAAAAGACAGGAGTTACCAAGAATCAGAGGACCGTTTGAAGTTACAACAGAACCCTGTTTGCAAACAGAGAGCTTAATATAAGCTTATTTTAAACACTCTTAAATATAAAGCGTCAGTACCTTGGTTAAATGTGGAGCTATGTAACCTCTTCCAGAGCCAACATCCAAAGCAAGAGGAAACGTTCTAAAGGATAAGTTTACCAACATAAAATATAATCAAGGCTTAAGCTTTAGACGAGGTTAAGTTTTGTCTGCTCGTTTCCAAACATCTTTTAGACCCCAAGCACATCAAGCTCCCCCTTCTGCGGTTACCGCCGAGGGTAAGCACAGAGAAAGCACAAACCCAGCGTTTCTTCCCGAGGGTCACGGTCAAGCGATGTGACCTTGCAGCTCCAGGGCTGCGTGCAGGACACAGAGCGGTGCCCCCCCGCTCCCCTCACGGCGAGGCTCACCTGGTTATGTCAAACACCCTGTCCGCGATCCTGCTGCCGACCTGAGGGGACAGCCTGCAGTCAGCGGGGCCGCACACGGCTCCCTCCCCCGGCGCTTCCACCCCAACCAACCCCCAGCACCCCGCGCTTGGCTGACGCCTCCCCCACCTTGCCGAGGGGGCCGCCCCGGGCCTCCGCCGGCCGCCGCCCCCACCTCCTCCCGCAGGTAGTCGCATTTGGCGGGCTCGGCCTGCAGCGCCGCCCAGTTCTTTTGCTTCCGCTTCAGCCGCCGGTCGAAAGGGTTCAGCGCGCCCGAGCCCGACGAAGAGCTGCCGGGAGGAGAAGGAGAAGCGGCGGGGGCAGTAGCCGGGCTCGACGGCACCCAGAGCCGCCGGCTGCCGCCGGCAGAACCGCCCCGGCCCCAGCGCGCCTGCAGGATGGGGCGGCCGAACCCCCTCAGGGTTCGCACCCCAACGGCCGCCGCTGCCGCCACCCCCATCGTCTCGGACGTGCGCATGCGCGGGGGAAG
The DNA here is from genome assembly GCF_036169615.1 of Heliangelus exortis. Classification (NCBI taxonomy): domain Eukaryota; kingdom Metazoa; phylum Chordata; class Aves; order Apodiformes; family Trochilidae; genus Heliangelus; species Heliangelus exortis. Next base: position 38,876,605 of record NC_092424.1, read on the forward strand.
CAGCGCCGGAGCCGCCCCGGTACTCGTCTCCAGCCCTCCCGCCCGCATCCCCTCTGTCGTCATTCCTTTGCTCCTCCCTCCCGGCAGAGTTTAGTCCTTCTGCGGCTGCCGTAGTGCTGTGTCGCCGTGTGGTGCATTGTGGTCTTGGGCCTCCGCGTGCTGCGCTGAGGAGTAGGAGGAGGAAGAAGAGAAAGAGAAGGCAGCGGCTGTTAACCGTCTTTAACCGTCCTTTAACGGTCCTTAACGGTCGGTGGCTCGGAGCGGCCTGGTTGTGTGAGCGGGGCTCCACACTGGAACGCCTCTGTGGGGTGTTGCCCACCGCTGGGGTTGGGGAGGGAGTGGGGTGCCGCAACCGGCTCAGTGTAGGGCTGTGAGGGAGGCCCCGGTGCTGCTGTGCTGCTGCTGGGCCGTGCTGAGCTTCTGCTGGAACGGCTGGTGGTGTAGGCCTGAGGCCGCCAAAACGCTGACTTCGTTCCTAAATGGTGCTTTAAAGTCACGGAATGGTTTGGGTTGGAAGGGATCTTAAAGACCCCTTAAAGTTCCCACCTTCCTGCCATGAATAGGAACACCTACTATATGAAGGTGTTTAAAGCCCGCTCAGCCTTGAACGCTTCCAGGGAGGAAGTATCCCAAGTTCCTATGGACAGCCTGTTCCAGTGGCTCACTCCTTGTTCTGTCACTACCTGCCCTTGTAAAAAGCTTTACAGAAGTTTTCCTGTAGCCTTTTTAGTTACTAGGAGGCTGCTATAAGGTCTTCCTGGAGCTTTGTCCTCAGGCTGAACAGTTCCAGCTCTTTCTACCTGCCTGTTGGAAGTACAACTCTGAGGTCTGGCTGACAGTGAAGATCTTGTGTGGGATTGATAGGATGTCACTTATGTTTGTATCTGCAGCCAGTATGGTTTTTTTGAGCTGCATATCCATTATCAAGAGGAAGCTAAGATTTGTGGCCAAGACTGGTAGTTACAGGATGACTCATTTAAATGCTGTATAAGGTTTTGGAAATAATTTTAAAGTATAGGTTAGAAATTTAACTGCTCCTTTAATTTCTTTCAGTTTTATATTAAAAATTTCTGTTTATCCTTCTTCACTTTTTAAAATCAGAAGTGGGGTCTTTTTTCTTCCCATGTTGTAGATGGCCAAGCCTTCAACAGCATCAAAAATGTCATCCCAAGAGGAAATACTGAAGGATGGGAGGTTTAGCTGCATTACTAGGGATCCCAGGTTTTGGGAGATGCCAGAAAAAAAACGTAAAATCAAGATTGACAAACGATTCCGAGCTATGTTTCACGACAAGAAGTTTAAGTTGAAATATACAGTGGATAAAAGAGGTCGCCCTGTTAACTATACTTCTACAGAGAACCTCAGGAAATTTTATGCTCTGTCAGAATCCGACTCTGATCTTTCAGAAGATGATAGTAAAGAACGTGCTGAAAAGAAAAAAAAGAAAAAAAAAGCTAAGCCTACAGGAGATGCAAAACTACTCGCCGATGGTTTCTCTCTGGAGAAGAGCAAAATAAACAAACAAGGAGTGGACCAAACATCAGAAGGAATGACAAAGCTAGATGACCTGAAAAGTAAAGGACAAAAAATGACATCGAAATTTAAGTTGAAAGAGAGCTCTAAGAAAACTGCAACAGAAATTGATGGCCTTTTACACAAAGGGAATAAGAAGCAAGGAGATGCATCAGAAGGAAGATCAATTTCAGTTCAAAACAAGCAAAAATATTCTCAGCCAAGAGGTACGAAATCAGCTAAAGCTGCCAGGGGGGACCTAGGAGGAAAAATAAAAGAATCAGGTCAGTTGTTCAAATAAGTAGGATTTGTCTACATTTACTTGGATGTTGTTCCTTTTTTTTATCCATGGAAGATCTTTTGCAAGATCAATCGTAAAGTAGCTGACTGTCTTGGAATTGATGTTGGAGGTTGTCAGGGTTGGAGCTGGTCAGCTCTTTATAGAATCAGTGCTTGCTCTTCAGATGGATTGTGAACATCCATGTCCTTTGGATTCTTGGAGCTGAAATTGCTGGTTAGGATGGTTAGAAAAAGAAAATGTATAGTACCACCCAGGTTACTTATCAAACTGAATATCAGATGTAAGATCTGATACCGTGAAGGCTTAAAAGTTGTTGACTGAAAATGTAAGGGTGGCAGCACCATGCCATTAATATAAGAGGGCATTAGAGAGTACAGGTGACCCGAAGAAAAACTTTATATTGCATGTCAATGCATACTGCCTAGATGATTGAAATTGAAATTCTACCTGTTGATTCTTTACTTATAAATAGAATAACATTCACATTTTATCAGAATGTGTGCTTGATAATATTTGTGGGCCTGAAGAGCAATAGATTAGACAAGCTGAAGAACTGACACTGCTACTTCCCTAATGTAATTTGTTCCTGCATCGTTACGCATTTCAGGGGTTCTGTACATCTGAGGTTTTTTCCACTTCATAAAGGGCCGTGTGTAATTGCAACATAAAAAGTTATCTGATGCTTGTCTTTCAGTGACTGGACGTACAGGCACCTGTGATCAAGGTGACATCAGTAAAAGCCAATCTGAGGAAGAAATTTCTGCAAGTGATGATTTGGAGAGTGAAGAATTGGGAGAAGAGGAGCAAGAAGATGATAGGGAAACAGATGAGGGAGAAGAGCCAGAAGATGACGGGGAAACAGGAGAGGAAGAGGAGCCAGAAGATGATGGGGAAACGGGCGAAGAAGACAGTGATTCAGATGATGAAGAAAGTGATAGTGGGCCTGATCTAGCTAGAGGCATAGGGAACATTGAAACGAGCTCAGAAGATGACGAGGATTTAAATGACCTTTTCCCAAAGGAGCCAGAGATAGAGCATTCATGGCGTGAGCTAGATAAAGATGCCCCTCGTGGAGATGAGGTAACAGTATTTCTGCATGTGAAATTGCTGCATGAAAAACTCAGAAATGTACACTGTTATGAGTTCATTACAGACCTTCATCTATGAAAGGTTTTTTGAAATTATAGAGTTTTTTTACAGAATGCTCGTGGTGATTAAGTTGGCTGAGAATGAGACTAGCAGTTTTCACTGGTGTGTGTCTTTCCATCTAAACAGAGGCTTACCTATAGATAAGCTAGCTTTAAGTGAAAGAATAAACAGAATTGAGCTTTTCAGAAATTCCAGAATTTAAATAATACTGCTTTTGTTCACTGCTTTTTCTTCGCTTTTGTTTAATTTAGTTTTTTAAATTGCACTTTCAGAAATTAAGAAATCCTTAGACAGTGAAGTAGGACTTTAATATGGAGCATGATAACTGTATAAGTCAGTACTCCTGTGCTGTTCCAGTACTGTGATGATACTAGTTGGTGTTGTGACTAGTGATGGAAGGATACCAAAAAGGATGTATCTGCAGTCCTAAATCCGTGATTGATGTAGACAGTTCTGTGCTGCTTCACTATTTATGTCCTTTTCATCTTCTCTGGTAGCTGCTTCTGACCTTTGCTAGTTTAAGAGACACAAAGTCTTGATGAAAATGCTTTTTTTATGTTTTCAGAAGGGTTGTTTTTTCTTTCTTTTTCTCCTCACTCCAGATTACAAGTCGATTGGCAGTTTGTAATATGGATTGGGATAGGCTGAAGGCTAAGGATCTGCTGGCTCTGTTTAATTCTTTCACCCCCAAAGGAGGAAGAGTATTTTCTGTTAAGGTAACACCTGATTTGCAAAAGGAGTAGTGGCTTTTACTGTTATAAAAAAGTGATGCTACAAAATAGGAACAAAGAAATACATTTCTGTAGAAGAGCCAAAAGAGAGATTAACATGATAAATGAGAAACTGTGATTCAGTTTAATTTGTTGTGTTAGACATAAATGTGCTGATTTTCAGTAATGGCCCAGTATGTTGTGGAGTTAGATCCCAAGGATGTTAGCTTCTCATGTTTAAGAGATTGGTTCTAAGTGTTAGTAGGGAGAGACTGCATTTCTTTGGCCAGTTTGATTTGCAGTGATATTTCAAGGAATAACCCAGTCCTAAATCTGGCTATTTCTAAATACTTTCCAAACCCTTTCATCATTGCACAACACTTGTTTTTCACTACTTTTGAGTTTACAATAAACTGGTTAACTTCTGATCAGCTATGTTATATTTTACATTTTTAGTGTCTGCGTCTAGGTTTCTGAAAAATGTTGGTCAAATTCCCCTTTCTGAAGAGGGCCAGTAAAATGAACAAAGCTTCTTCCTCTGTCTCAAAATACTCCCAGTCCTTACCAGAAGTTTGTTTATTCTACTCTCTATTCTATAAATTAAAAATAAGGGGGTATTATAATTTAAGGATTTGATCCCCTTACTTATGTAAAGAACAAAAGATAATATCTAAAAGCTTGGTGAATTATTTATTCCTAGTTGGTTCAGTTATTAGTTCACTAATTAGTTCACTGATTTTTGTGTTTGTAGATTTATCCTTCGGAGTTTGGAAAAGAGAGATTGAAAGAGGAAGAACAAAAAGGACCCGTGGAACTATTTGATCTTCCAGAGAATACCACAGAGAATGATGGGTATTTATTTAGTCTTTGAATGAGAGATGTAGAATGTCTAATTCTCAGTGAAAATCTTGATGTGCTGCTGTTTCCAAGATTTTATATGTGGACGTCTTTTGTAGATGTTTTAATTCTATAGCTTGTTCAAAGGATGTTTTAGAACTGGCCCTGGTTCATCATTGATGGATCAAATAAGTGCATTATGGTGAAACATGGGAAAATTTATTTTTTGATAATTGAATTAAAATTTTTTATTATGTACCTCATTGGGATAATAAAATGAAACAAATGTGTGGAGAGTTTAAGATAGTATTTCTCCACTACAGATTGCTGTTCATGCAGTAAACTTCCTTTGTTGCTTACTGTCAAAATTTTTATCTGTGTAACCAACAGGGACCTTAAGTTAGGCCAAGATTTCTCAGGTTGAGATTTCTTTCAGCAGCCCTCACTTACTAGGCTGAGCTCTTCAGGCCGACTGTTGTCCAGGCTTTTCAGGCATGTCTTTTTTTTGTTTCTTCTGTTCCCCTTGAAAGTCTTGTCTGTATGGAATTCTACATGTTTTGCTTTTACATTTTTCCAGGATTTCCAGATGTTTGGCAGCCTGACAGGAGTCACTTTTGTAGAATACATCCCACAGGACTGCCTTATATTTGGAAGATCTGGATGCTTCTAAAATAAGTGCAGATCCCCTTAAATAAAGTCTGTAGTGGCTCAGGGCAGTGTATGGTGAACTCACACGGTGTACTGAAGGCACCTTCACTGCATGCATTAAGATGTGTCCTGAGGTGTTGGATGTCCTGCTCAGTGGGCTATTAGAAATTCTGGAATACAACAGAAATACAGCAGAGACACCTCAGTGATACCTGTGTGGGTACCCTTCAAATTCACTGGACAAGGCCTCACTCCTGGCATCTCTGTCCTGCATCCTTCCACCAATTTATCCACTTCTCAGTCTCTCTTCTGCTTTTTGTTTTTACTTGCTGACATCTTCTATGACAGCACCACAACCTGTGCTACCCATGTTAGATCCCTGACTCCTTCCCTCACACATAGCACTTTCTTACTCATCCCTCCTACACTGCCTCTTTCTAGTGTGAGCATCTGCTATCCTGTCCTTAAAGTCTCCCAGTTTCTTTTGTCTTGTTTAACATGTAACCTTACTTAGGTTTGAACATCCTTTTTATCAACTTTGTTAAGAGCTAGGATAATTGCAAACAACTTGTTAGGAACTATTAAATACTGTTTTCTGTGGCTCCTCTGTGCCCTGCCCAGGCACTCTAATGTTATAATGCTTGTGGGAAGCAGAGTCAGGTACAGAAAGTGTGCAGTTAACAAAACTGAATTTTGTGGTTTACTTGAGGAAAACCAGGTAGGTACTGGAGGAGCTCCATGCTGTTTAACATCTGATCATCAAAGTGCTTGAATGGTGCATGTTTCTAATGAGTTGGATCAATATATTTGGCAGATGAAAAGTTGTTATACCCAGCTCACTTGATTGTGGTGGTTTCCACTTTTGCAGGCTTTATAGGGAAAAACTCCGGGAGTATCAATTTAAGCGACTGAAATACTACTATGCAGTTGTAGAATGTGATTCTCCTGAAACAGCCAATAACATTTACATGGAGTGTGATGGACTGGAATTTGAAAGTAGCTGTTCTTTCATAGATCTGAGGTAACTCTAGTGGTGACTTTATCATATGTTGGGCTGGGGAGGGAGAATTAAAGCTAATTTAAAATAATTTGGAATCAACAAATATATTTGCAAATAAATTAGACATCCAGTGTAGATTTCTTTTTTTCTTCTTTTTGAGCATTTTTTACTGGAATTGGAAAGTTTGGGAGGATCTCTGCATAGAGAGATGATTCTCAGAGAAACCAGGTAAAATATTCTAGTTGCATCTTCAACCTTTTGGTAGAATTAAGTAAAGTGGTAGAATGTAGAAAAAAACCCAGTAAATTCCTGGGGTTTTTTCTTTTTCTTTCTGCAAGGGTCCAGAAGTGGCTCTTTCTCAGGATTTCTTATCGCAGAGCACCAATGTTGCTGCTGATGTCTTGAAGCTGCAATAGGTTACTATGTCAGCTCCTTGAAGCTCTAATCTTTCAAAAGTCACATTTGGGAAAAAAATAATTTTAAACTATGGTATTGCTTTATTGTTAGTATTTCATTTTGTTACAAAAAAGCCTTCTAGTCTGAGCAGAAGTTAGTAAATCATAATAAGTTCTGAGAACCTGGCTTTGTATGCTGGGGCCCCTGTTACGGGCACACATGGAAGTCAGTGAAAGATAAGGCTTTTGCTTTGAACCAATCTGGAGATATCTCTGCCAAATGAATGTGATACACAGAAGGATAATGTTTTACAGGAGACACAGCTGGTTAAAATTCTCCAATGCTTTTCCTAGTCTACTTTGTTATGTTTTGATGTTGAATCAAAGTTCATCATACTACCTTTTCAATGATAAAAAAATGCCCAAGATATTTCTCATGTTGTGTATGAGCTTTTTTTATCTATTTTACTCTATTGTTACACAACTTCTGTCTTTTAAACATTTTTCCCCTGCTAATTTTAAACATTTACCAGGCTGTCCTAAAATATTTTGATTTTTTTATTTCTGTTTCCAGATTTATTTTATTCACTTTTCTTCTGAATTTTTAGTAATAAGTGTTCTAAAAAGATGATTCTTAAAACAAACAAAACATTCAAAAGCTCCACCCCTGGTCTTGCCAATAACAGAATATTTATGTTTAGTTTGCTTCCCCAAGATGGTGGTGTTACACACCAAAAAGCTGTGTAATAGCTTCGCATAAGCCAGGTGTTTAATCTTACATGTATGGAGTGCTTGTCCATTTCCTCTGTTTCCTTTTTAGGCTGATGAGCTTTTTATTTTAGCAAATTCTTTTGTGCTGATGTACTATACTCATGAACAGCTTATGCTGTTTATACTATGAAACTTCACAGTGCATCTGAATAATAATATGTTTTATTTGCCTCTAAGATTTATTCCAGATAATGTTACATTTGATGATAAGCCAAAAGATGTAGCCTCAGAAGTGAACGGAGCTTTATATAAGCCAAAGTACTTCACATCTGCTGCTATGGGAACATCAAAGGTATCTTTACAATGGTTTTGTAATGTTTTTCTAATTTGTTTAGGTTCATAGTCAACTTATAAATTACATACATAGTGGAGAAAAGATTCCCGATTATCTTCAACATTTCAAACTTCAGACTTCAAAGGTATTAAAAGATTCGAGCGTGTTAGGGAGCCACAAGTTGCAAACCCATAAATAAGCTCTAGTTTTGGATTTTGAAAGAGATTCAGCTTCTTTGTTCCAAATTAAATGCTACATTTTGACCTCAGTATGCCTCTGTACCAAGTTGCACGTGGGATTACTTATTCACAGTTAAATAGTCTAATTTTCCTAAAATGGGTATTTGTGAGTAGCTCAATAGGAGACTTCTTGGTTGTTACCACTCTTTATAGCTGTTCATTCCTATTGCATCTTATGTGACAGCCAAAACTTCCCTCTGGCCATGAAGGGAACCATGTTGGAGAAAGGATTAATAGGAAAATAAGTAATTTCTGCAGAATCTCTTTCTGGTTAGATCTTTCTTGTCTCCCTGTTGAGGGTGCAGTTGTGCAAACACTTTGTCTCTATTGCAATCCATGTGTGATTCCAGGAGTGGAATGCACCTGGAAGAAAAGCTGATTGCTGCTTCAACACCAGTATCTGTTGCCACAAAGGAGGCTGGGCTTACAGAGGTCTTATGTTGTGTGACCTGATGTTACAGAACCCTTCAGCCCATAAAGAATCTTATTCATTCTTTCATGTGGTTAAAAACCTTGAAATTCATTGTAGAAGAATTTAAAAAATGTTGCAATTAAATTTATTTTAGTAAGTTTATACCTAATTGTTGTGAAGAATATTAGTAACAGGTTTACATTGCTTCTTAACTGGAAGGTGTCAAATGATTTGCTATAAAAAGACAGACTTAGAATGTTTAATTTCAGTGTTTCAGCTTCTACAAATGGCATTCCTATTTTTAAGGTAGATATCACATGGGATGAGACAGATCATGAACGAGTAACGTCACTTAGCAGAACTTTTAAAAAAGAGGAACTTCTTGACATGGATTTTCAAGCTTATTTGGCTTCATCTAGTGAAGAAGAGGAAGAAGAGCCTCAAGGTACTTACATTAATAAATGTCCACAATGTCATTAGGTACAGTATTTTGAAGACAAGTGATTTCAACATGTAAAATCTGCTATCTTTTGAAAGTGCTTTGAGTGTTGTCTTTTACAGGGCCAATATTTGCTCATTGTGTAAAAACTGGTCAGGTTCTACTATGAAAATAACCTAATTTTCCTCCAGAGCTAAACATCTCTGAATGTGCTATATCCTTATTTTCTACATGTGAGACCTGAAAGTGACGAGGAATTGGTGGTGAGCATGTTGGTATTTTTTGTTTGCCCTTTTCAATTTGGAAATAAGTGGACTGATGACAGATGTTACAAATTTTTTTGGAAAGATTAATAATCCTCATCTACAGAACGGGCCGGAAGGAGGATCCAGGGAACTATAGGCCTGTCAGCCTAAGCTTGGTGCCTGGAAAAATGGTTCATAGTGAGTCCACTCACATGGCAAGTGCAGGACAGCCAGGAGATGAGGCCCAGCCATCATGGATTCAGGAAAGGCAAATCCTGCTTGAACAACCTGGTCTTGTTCTATGAGCAGGTGACCTTCCTAGTGGATGAGGGAAAGGCTGTGGATATTATCTGCCTGGAGTTTAGTAAAGACTTTGACACCGTCTCCCCCAGCATTCTCCTAGAGAAGCTGGCAGCTCAGGGCATACACATGTATACTCTTTATTGGGTTAAAAACTGGCTACATGGATGGGCTCAGAGTTGTAGTCAACAGAATTAAATTCAAGTGTTGGCTGTTCACCGGTGGTGTTTCCCAGGGCTCCGTTTTCTGTTCATTATCTTCATTAATGATCATGATGAGGGGATTGAGTGCTTCCTCAGTAAGTTTGCAGATGACACCAAGCTGGGTGGGAGAGTTGATCTGCTCAAGGGTAGGAAGCCTTCAAAGGGACCTAGGCAGGCTGAACCAGTGGGTTAAGGTCAGTAAGATGAAGTTTAACAAGGCCAAGTGCCAGGTCCTGCCCTTTGATCACAGCGAACCCGTGCAATACTACAGGCTTGGGAGGAATGGCTGGAAAGCTACCAGGGACCTGAGGTTGTTGGTAGGCAGCCAGCAGTATGCCCAAGTGGCCAAGAAAGCCAACATTATCCTGGCTTGTATCAGGAATAGTGTGGCCAGCAGGAGCAAGGAAGTCATCGTGCCCCTGTACTTGGCACTGGTGATGCTACACCTCAAGTGTTCAGCTCCTCACTAAAAGAAAGGCTTTGAGTTGCTGGAGTGATTCAGAGAAAGGCAACTAACCTCGTGAAGTATCTAGAGAACAAGTCCTATGAGAAGGGGCTGAGGGAGTTGGAAATGTTTAGTTTGGAGAACAGGAGGCTGAGAGGGGACCTTACTGGTCTCTATAAGTACCTTAAAGGAGGTTATAGGAAGGTGAGTGTTGGCCTCTTCTCTCAAGTGAACAATGATAGATCTAGAGGAAATGGCCTGAAGTTTCACCAGGGCAGGTTTAGATTAGGTTTAAGGAACTGAGAGAGTAGTTAGGTATTGGAATGGGGTGCCCAGGGAAGTGATGGAATCACCATCCATGGTAGTATTTAAAAGCTGTGTAGATGAGGCTCTTCAGAACATGTTCTAGAGGGTGATACAAATATTGATATATATATGTTTTATTGGGGTGGGGTGTTGACAGTTGGATGTGGTGATTTTAGAGGTCTTCCAATTCTGTGATTGTTTGATGAGTCATTGAGTTAGGTATGATAATATGGAAGCTACAGAGTTCTTTAAATTTACTGGAACTTTACTTGCTTTCTTATATTTTTTCCAGTGTTCTTTACACAATACAAGAAAACACACGTACAAGTTTTTAAATCGTTATCGCTGAAGTGATGGTTGGGGTTAATTATTCAAACCTGATTCTGATGATTCTACAGATAAATAGTATCACTACTATGACCCCAAAATTACTACATTCTTGTTGAACACTAAGTACAGTAGCTGGGTTTGGAGTTACAGTTTGCTTATAGATTTGTTAGTCAGAGCTTGACTTAAGTATTATCTCCCTAGATTTAAAACAGCTTTCCAGTTTTCATTTCTGTACTGCAAAATCATTTTACCTGGTATAATTAGTGTTTGATTTAGCTGAATATAATGATTATAGTTTGAGTTATTTCAAGTAGCAAGATCACAGATGACCTAAATCATGACATATTTACTTCTGATATGATAATTCTCTTAAAGAAAAGTTGCTTTTCATCATACACTTGAATAGTTTATCTGGAGAAATGTAGCTATTTGGTTCATTTAGTGCTGATTGAAGATCTGCCTTTCTGAGTTGGAGTAACACTGATACAAAAATTACCAAATGGGAATTAATTAGGAGTTACTCTAATGACTGGAGCCCTGATTAGCTGGTTTCTGAATAGAAGTTTGCACCCTTGAGTGTAAAATAATTTATTCCCTTTCTTTTTTTTTTTTTTTTTTTTTTTTTTTTTTTATACCTCTCTTTCAGGGTACCTTAACATTTCTTTGTTAAGTTTGGCAAGACCTACATTAATCTCTTCATTTCCGAGATAAAATTTTCAGTGGAACTGGAAGTGCTTCCATTTCAGAGGGAAAAGTCCGAGTTGGAAATGTGAAGGGGTTAATCATCAAATGAATTAGGTGCAATGCTTTCTGCAGAAATCTACTTACAGGTTAATTTGCATATGGGCTCTCTGGTGCTCCTAATCTGTAGGTCTCTCATAGCAAGGAGTACAGTAAGCAGCAGAACATACTTAAGGTAACTTTAGACTGTATTAGCTTAGTAACAACTCTATATGCATCTTTATGCACATAACTTCTTAAGAATATAAAAAGAATGTAATCTAACTTTTTAAGGTACGTAATTTTCTCTGTATAGTGAACCAATATGGGAATTTCTGAATTACCTTGCTTGTTTTCACTATAAAATTTGGTCCACTCTTAATTAATAATATATAGAACCTAAACTACAGGGCATGGAAAATGTCCCTAAGCTTTAGTCAAGTATTTTAAGCAGATGTTAAAATTGATTTATACTGCATTAAAGCAGGTTGCTGGAATCAGAGATGAGTTTAGAGCATGCAAAAGAACATTACAGGCGTTTCTGGTTATACAGTTGGGAAATCTTCTGGCAGCAAACACAACTTGGCAATATCTTGGTAGGGTTAATGTCCATTTGTTCCTCATCTTACCTAAAAATGCACTTAGAAACTACACCTCTGTGAACTTTATTTTCTCTAGTAATGCTTAGTAAAGTAAATGGGAGCAGTAGCTGCAGAGGAAAGCATTTCCATCTTAAATGTACAAGACTAACACTATGTTAAAGCATAGCATCTGTAATAGGGTGGTGATGAAAGTGAACATTTGTAAGTGAGCAACACTTCAGAAGTTTTGAAAGGTAAACTTCCATTGCTGAAAAAGAAATGGACTTTAAATATTCTTTATCACACTAAGAAATTTTAAACCTGGAAATGTCTAGATTCTAATGAAGTTCTGAAAGGTAAATTGTTAATAGAGGAATTATGTTTCCATGTGTTTAACATGTTCCTGACCTTTTGTCCATTCAGTTATATGATACAAAACAGGGTTGCAACCCACAGAATTGTAGCACAAATGGGAAAAATCAGTATCATCTGCTTGAATCTAAATGTAGGAGTGTGATACAGAGGAAAAAAAAATGTTCTGCCATTTTATCCCTTTTAACTTACTAAAATATTTTATTTATAAACAGGTTTTTGTTGGCCTGTTCTAATCTGTATTTATGGATTTTTTCAACTGAAAATAAGAGTATCCTGAATGTTAGTCTTCCTATTATACAATGGATTTTTAATGTCAGGTATTTCAGTGACCTGGTATGTTGTGGTTCATAGGGCAAAGTAGCTCTTTTACGTTGTTTCTGAATTTTCTGTTACTTGGATGCATTTGTTCCAGTTAAGAGGCATTTGTGGTGTGCATCAAATCCATCCCATAATTGCTGTTTTGACCATGAACACTAGTGACTTAGTGTATGGCATTTTGAATTATGCCTCAAATGAAACATTATGGTTTGTATGCCTAAGCTTTTGTTCTGGCTTTTTATCTTAGCAAGAGCAGTATCTTTTCTTGCTGTTCTGCTTTGCACAGCCACACAGAACACCTGAATAGACTATATGACAAATATAGAATCATAGCAAATTGATCTGGAAGGGACCCACAAGGATTATTGAGTTCAAGTTTTGATGCCTCACGGGGCAACCTAAAAGCTAAGCAATATATCTAAAAGTTGTCTAGACACTTTAACACTGTCAGGTTTGTACTGAGTTCTAGGTAGAGCTCTGTTGGAGTCTGAGTAGGGAGAACAGTCTCTTGTAGACTACTACTCACAAGTAGCGTTGTGCTTCCAATGCACGAGTCTACAAAGACAGTACATGTTTTGTGCTGCTGTACCAGTGCCAGAGGTGTACAAGTGCAGAGAAAGGAACTATATTTGTTGGGAAAGAGAAGTGCCTGGATTTAGTTTAGCTTCTTTTTAAAATAATGCTGCTAATTTAGTGATTTAATGTTAAACAAAATCAGACCACTTATTAAATGTTTTTACAATTTTGAAATCTATTTTATGCCCTAACTCTGACTGCATATACAAATTCAAATGCATCTTTGACATTTTATCACATGACAGTACAGCCCTCTTTGCTATCTGAAGAATGAGTAATGTTCACATGTGTTTATATTTGCTAGAAGTGTTATGAAATGCTAAGAATTGGAAGATGACAGAACATGCAGTTATTTAATATGTCCTTGAATCCAACAGGTGTTTGTAAAATTAATTGGATAGGATAAAAATTAATTGAATAGGATGTTATTTGCGTTTGCTTCTTTCCCTTGTTTCTTTATAGCTGCTTTGGACACTCGGGCATTACTGCTGCTTCGAAAGTAACAAGGATCTGACTTTTAAGAATATTTTTGTTTGGTTAGTTTTGGCATATTACTAAAATATTTCCTAAGGAAACAAGCTAGTAAGAGGAGTGAGCAGTTTATGATTTAGCCAAGCCTGGGTGGAATTTCATGGGACAGAGCAGAAATACCACAACCTGGTTATTTCCTTCCTATGAAGCATCAGAAGCTTGTTAGAACTGTTGTGGGTGTTGGATACTTTTCCAAAGCATGTTTGCAGGACTTACTGTGTTGGGTTTGTTTTTTAATCAAGAAACAACAGCAAAAAATATGCTCAGAAAGCTAGGAACAAGAGTCATCTCAGTTTTCCTTCTAAATAATTCCAACAAGCTTTTGGAGATGTCCAGCAAGTGGTGCAAGTACATTAATCTTGGCTGACATCTGGCTGGCTCAGAGGTGTGGTTTAAGGAATGCCCAGTCATGTCTCATGGGCAGTCAGGTGCTTAAAGACTTCAGTGGCCACAGTCACCTGGTTTGTTAAGAGAGTTTTAAAACTGTGCCCAGTGCACAGCACTCAAGAAGCTACACAACCCTACCTACTAGTATTCATAGAAAACAAGAAAAAATATATTTGTATTCTAGACTCTTAAATTTCAGCAGTTTTTGCCTTTTTTCCTTCACAAATTACCCTTTTTTTCCGATTAATTGTATTTCTCTTGCCTTGAAGATGTTAATGTACCAGAACTTTTTATTTGTGTGTTTTTGTTCAAAAAACTCGTTGAGCAAGCTATTGGCAGAAAACATTACTGCCTTATCCATCAGAAAGTGGTTCCCCATGTTTTGCAATACAGCGTGATACTTGAAGGCTAGTGACAAGGCTATTTGAACTCTGAACAAACTTTGTGAACATAGTTAATTTTCCTTTCTTGCAGCTGTTGTCAATTGTTCATTTGCTTACAAAATTAAAAGGCTCTTACGGATTTTTTGAAGGTGATGCTGAACATTTGACAAAAGAAATGCATTTTTTATCTAAATAAGAAAGTACAAAATATTCATTGCCACTTTCTCCTAGCAAAATTAGCAAAGCCAGTCAGAAAGACAAATTAGTAACCCCTTATTTATCCAATTTCAAGGGAGTCTTTCTTAGCTTAAGGATTTCTTCAGATGAGCAGATGCTTTCCCGGGAGGTCCTATCTCCTGATGAGGAAAGTGGAAAGCAACTGCAGTTAACTGAGCAGTAAAGACGACTTCTCCCAGCCAAAAAGCCAGTTTCTTGTGATGAGATGTGGAAGAGAACAGCCGTGTCATGCCTAAGTTTTACCAGACAAGAGGTCACTCTGTGTTAACTTGCAACTACAATCTGTCTTTTTAGACAGCAGTTAATGCTGCCCAAGCAACTTGGTCCTGTAGGATACATGGCTTTAGTGCTACTTTTTTTTCACAGTTCAAGGAGCTGCAGCATCTGTAAAGCCTCAAAAGCCTGTTCTTTCTGTTTCAAAGCTTATTGTTAGTCACATTGTAATTGTGTTTTCCTAAAAAACAGAAGAAAAAACCCCTCTCTCCATCTTGCTTCATGTTAGTTCAGCAAGTCACTGAAGATCAAGCTATTGAGTAATGATCTCTGTTACAGAATATTGTAAGGTTTATTTGTTAAAATGTGGTACTCTATTTTCAAAGTGCTTTACTGAAGTATTTTTTGAGATTTAAGTACTACTTAGCTGCAAGGGGTTTTGAAAGTAATAATTTAGAAATGCAGTGAAGGATGCTGTGTCTGATCAGTGATTGCCTTTTTTTTTCTTTTCAGATATTTTTATTTCATCTAAGTATAACTCTAAAACTGTCTATTCTTTGGGGGAATAATAGATGAAAATATCTTAGGTTGTTTTTTCAAAATAGCGGATTGGGTGTGTTTCTCAACCATTAAGTCCAACTGATCACTTTTTTGAGGCCGTCTGTGATAGCTTTACTCTCTCTGTCTAGGTGGTGATGTAGCTCATGAAATGGAAGATGACAAACCCAGGAAAGGTCAGAAAGATGATGAAGAGCAAATTGCCAAGTACAGAGAACTTTTGCAAAGTATCCAAGAAAAAGAGAAGAAACAGGAAGAAAAGGATATAGGAATGGAAATTAAATGGGTTCCAGGTAAGCTTTGTATTTTGCTTTTACGTTTTTTTTTTTTTTTTTTTTTTTTTAATTGAAACACAGATGGATTACAGTGAGGGAAATAAAAGAAATAATATGACTCAGTTTCTAAGTTGTAAGCTCCTATTTATACCCTTTTTTTGGCCAGGTTTTTTTGTGCTCATTTTTCTTTCATTACTTTATAGATAGTCTCAAACAGAATGTATGTATTTGTCAGAGTCATAAAACATACCTGCATATTAAAAATGTGTGATTTGGAAACATAGCATAAAATTAGAGGGGACTGAATTGAGACTAATGCTTGCAAAATGCTGAAGATTTTGGAGCAACAGAGAAGGAAGAAGTCTGACCTTTCAGTGAGACTGCTCTGTGGGAAAGTAAGCTATCTGAAAGGAAAGTTGGGGGATCATAGAATGTTTTGGGTTGTAAAAGACCTTAAATATTTGCTTTATGAGGGACATCCAGATTTTCATCTGGAAGTTAAAAAAGGATGACTTCACCATAGAGTATCCCAGCAGAAGTCATGCTGAGATCTGAAAAACAAATGACAATTTTTTTCACTTTATGATGAAAAGATAATTTGGACTGGTTTTTATATTTTGTTTATGAGTGTGTTCTTTTCCTGAGATATAATGAGCCACTTTAACAACTCGTTATATCCAAGTAGTGAAACATTTTCACTGTGTCTTCTCCTCCTTGATACTGGCCCATAGCTCATTGTGACTGCCTGTACTCGCCCCCAGCACTTGTTAGATCTCCATTTCATTTGCTAAAATGATAGAACTACTCTGGAAAAAAAAGAATCTGGATCTTTTCTGCTAGGTAGTGAGTCAGATAGGCAATGGAAGCATTTGGTCAATACTCAGAGGACTGAATTAAGCACTCCAAAGGCTAGGATGGTGGCACATTACCTTTTCCAGGGCAGGAAAATGCTGTATTGGCTCAGAATGTATAGGACTGCAGGCTAAGTAAGGACACAGCCTGATCTTCTATTGTTAATATGGAGAACAGAGACCTAGGAGAATCCAGCCTTTTAACCTCCAGTGTGCTAATTCCAGCTAGGAATGCATATCTGATTATCTGATTTACACTAAAATCATTCTGAATTCACTCAGGTTAACTTCTGTTGAGTATAAATCCTCACTTCTTAAATCTTGTTCTGATCTGAGTCAGGGAAATTGTTCTAAGGAATGGAATAATTTTGTTTCTGTTTCTTTAGAAGATCTGTATTCAAAAGTATACACTGGCATTAAAAATAGTTGTGTTTTCAGTTGTGCTTATATAATTCCAATAATTTCTGGCATGAATTCTCCAAAACCTCTTTAGAAAAAGCCTGTATCATGAGTGATAGGCCTAGTGCTTTCTCACATAGCTATATCATCATGTTTTACTTTGTCTGTCCACAGTGTGTCAGTATATGTATGCTTGACGTTGCTTCCCTACTCTAATATATTCAAGACAAATGAATTTTCATATACATAGGTAGCTACTAAAAGATTTTAAAAAAAAATGTTGTTGCCACCTTTCAGACTGAAGGTGGAAACCACAGTCAAAACAAGTGCTTCTAGGAACGTGTTCTGTATTATATAGGTCAGGCATTGTTTAAACAGTTAGAAAAGCTACTGGTTTTGTGTTGGTTTGGAATTTTTATGAATGAAGTTCTGTAAATTAAAGTTCGGGCAATTTAATGTAATGACAAAGTTAGGAATCTAGAGAAAAACATTCATTAGAAGAGATGGAAAATTTTTGTAAGAGATTTAAGAGATGCAAGAAATTGTACAAGTGAGAGCAAGAAGTTTTCTTGAGAGGCTCTGCCTCTTAAAACTGTGCCTTGCATGTTACAAGTAAATTACATTAACATTTAGGAACTGTAGTTGAGATGGAATCCAGTTCCCTAGCACACAGGCTCCCTGTTTCTTTGCAACTGAACTTGACTTTAGAAAATTGGATTCGTTTCATATTAAATCATCCAGTCCCTTCCTTCCTGCACCTTCTTGTGGGGCTCCTAGTACTTATGCTATACTTTCATCTCTTTAAGTGTAGGGAGGGAAAACCAAACAGACAAAAACCCCTCCTATCCTGATATATAGGACTGACCTTCTCTAGAGTCCTTTGAATGTCTGTGCATCATATGTTCAAATAAGGATGAGATGAATGTATGTGTGTACAATGAAGTTTACATTGGTAGTTTATATTGTCTATGTCAGTTTAGCATCTATGATTTTGCATTATAAGCAAGTGTTTCCTCATTTCTTACTCTGAAAAGTTAAATTATCAAAGAGCAGAGGTTCTGTAACTTATAGAAGTGTTCACTTGCCCTTGCTAGTTAGACTATTCACTTCCATGAGGTCAGTCAATACCATTACTAGCAATTAGACCTTGCAATATGAGAGAGAAGTACATTGGTTATTATGTTATTTTTTTTCTTGAACAAATGTGCTTATTTAAAATCCCAAACAATTTAGTTATGCTCAGTTGGAGCATTCTGGGAATGCAAAAATACTTTTTGTTATAATCACTTAAGACTTCTTAATTTTTTCAGCACTATTTTATGTCTGTTGAAATATTTTTATTTCAAGCTCAGCCTTAATCTGCTTGACTTATTGCAAAATCATTTTCCTCCCCAATTGTTTAATATACAGAGGGTTACAACAGTTAAATCTAGGAAGCTTTTCAACTGAAAGGAAGAGATTTGAATTAATTTTAGAATTTGAGTTTTGGCACAAATATTTGCACATGGTTATAGAAAGCATACTTTGTGAATGATTCAGTTATTCTTGAATCATAATAGTTTTAAATAAACCACAGTGCCAACAAAAATAAATTAGATGTAGTTCCAAGTCTCTTTGGTCTGTTTCTTTTAGGCAGAAAGTCAGTGTTATATTTAAGCTTACATCTGTTTTCTTAATCATATCTGATTTGAGTAACAATTACTGTGCATCTTTATCCAACTTCCAAAGCTCTCATTAGGAGGTGAATAGGGAGAAGACCACAACTGTATTTCTTGATGCTACTCAGCCAGTTTTTCATATAGAATTTTTTTTTTAATTGGACTTGAAAATTCTTCCTTTGGGAAGAAAGAGATGTAAATATTTAGCTAGGCTTAAAGGAAACTTTAAAATTAGTTTTCATAAGAAGTAGAATAGCAGCAACCATATCTCTGTAAAGTGCATAGTGACTCCTCACTGTATGTTGCTACTGATGATACAGAGCTCAAAAATGCTCATATGGAATATATCTCTCAGTCTGTATCAGTGCTGAACGTGTCCTCTGACTAATGCACTCTTCCCTATTGCAGGGCAAAGCAGTGTGTGCTCAGCTCTGTGTAGGCTCAGCACTGCAGTTCTTCACACCTGACATCTTACCTGATGAGTGAGGTGGGGTTTTTCCAGGCAAATATACTATTTTAGGAAAACTGTCTTGACTTTTTAGATGTCTTACCTTCAGGGGTGAACAGATTCTAATACTACCAGAAAATTTCTGTCTGCTGTTCCTTTTAGCTAACCTGCAAAAAGGTGTTTTTTTTTCTTTTTTTTTTTTCTTTTTTTTTTTTCTTTTTTTTTTTCTTTTTTTTTTTCTTTTTTTTTTTTCTTTTTTTTTTTTCTTTTTTTCTTTCTTTTTTTTTCTTTTTTTTTTTCTTTTTTTTTTTCTTTTTTTTTTTCTTTTTTTTTTCTTTTTTTTTTTCTTTTCTGGTTAGACAGTGCATGCAAGGTCAACGTGATCATTTGGATTTCCTGAGAATAGAGAAGTATCATCTTAGCTTCTTATAGTCATGATGGTCACATTTTGCTAAACTTTGAAAAGTTTTAAAAACTGTTTAGAGAAGTGAAAATTCTGGTCTGCTCACCCTCCCTCGCTCCCACCAGTGTGAGAAGCAATATACTTAGGTTTGGTATAGTATTTATCACACTTTCATCTTTTAGGTCAGGTATGATGTAGTTGTATGCTAATATAGATGATGTTTCTCCCACTCTTTTCCTGGCTCTTATGCATAAAGATAAAATATGATGAGTGTGATTCATTTATCCTGAAAAAAATGGATATTGATAAGGATATAGATTAGCCTTTTCAACCCAGAGCAGACAATTCCTTTCTTATTCTACAATCAAAACCCTTCTGACCACTTAAATACACTCTTATTCTCGGGAAGTGGTCTGGACAGTAGTTTCTAAGCCATTCTAATCTGTGGAGAAACTCTTAATTCCTTTCATGAGACTGCCAGATACCACAAGAAAGGGCTGTATTTTCCTCCAAGTCCTTCTGTGCCAGATGGATCAAATAATTCAGTTTTCCAGGCAAATAAATCAGAAATCTGGTAACCTCCTTTGAGATTTTGGGTCTCTCTTTTTCTGGAGATGTGACATAATTTTTTTGTTTTTTTTATCCCGTATTTACTGATTTTAGAGAGAATCTGCAAGATTGCTACCTGACCAGTAGTTTTTTCCACAAAAGTACTGCAGAGTAATATTCCAAGTGATAGTAGTTCAGTTTCTGGGAAGCTGATGATTCTCCTTTCATTGACTTTGGATATAAAGAGGTGTACAATTGGAAATAACTAAATATTTGTTCTTATTGTAGGAGAGGGTTACTTTGCTTTTAGTGAATGTGTACAATATCCTTCCTTTATTCTGTCTCTGAATTTGTTTGTTGGTTTAATACCCAACTTTTGTGGCAGTAACTGTTTGCCACTCACTGTTAATTCTGGCTTCTTTCCAAGATAGTCAAAGGACGTTTTATCCTTTTTTTGTGGTACTTTTTTCTTCCTATAAGGTGTGGTTCAGTGTGATTTTCGATTTTGTCCACACTTAGTGTTTCAGACATGTTGTAACCAGCTCTCCAGCCTTTGAATTATTTTTGGAGTATAGACAAATGCAAGAACAGAAGTTGGTGTTTGCAGTTTTTCAGAAAAATATTGTCTGTTTTTCTGAGGACAGGTAGAACTGTCCATGAAGGCTGCCCATTTTTTCCATTATGAACTCTATTGCCAGTTCCTCATTACTGAGGAGAGCTGGAAGGAAGGATGAGAAGCAGAGATGGGCCAAATGAGAAATCTGAGATTTAGGAGAAAAACTAGGATCCTGGTTTAGGACATCTGGAGAGGTCTTGAGTATGATTTCCAAGCAATGAAACTGATAGGAGGGGAAGGAGAGTAGGATTTGGTTAGGTGAGGGCTGGAGTGGGATGGTAAAAAGGGAATGCTGAAGACACAATTAGAACAGGTGGAACTGGGGAAGAGACAGCAAGTGTCAGGCTTGGAGGGGGAAGCAGAAGCAGGATTCCTACACTCTCCCAAGATCTGTCAGTCAGAAAAGAGGAAGATGATAGGATGTCTGACTTACTTGTTACGGAAGTAAAAGAAAAAAAAAGAAAAAAAAAGAAAAAAAAAAGAAAAAAAGCACTACCTGTGAAATGATCTTATTTATAAAGATGTTGCTTTAAGCAATATTTTTGTTTTTTTCACAGACATGCTAAAGAAAAACCATTTTTCTTATTCTTTTACATAAGAGAAAACTGATGATTTAAGAAAAATATCAGATTAATCTTATTTCTTTAATTTAATATTTTTTGTCCTAGGCCTCAAAGAAACTGCTGAAGAAATGGTCAAAAACCGGTTGGAAGGAAAAGATAACCTTACTCCATGGCAAAAATTTCTGGAGAAGAAGAAAGAAAAAAGAATTCTTAAAAAAAAGAGAAAGGTAATATTTATATTTGGCACTTGTGGGGGGAGCCGTTTGTTTTCTTAAGTTGCTGTTACTGTTTGTATTGGCTGAAGTAAATAGAAAATATATACCTTCCAGTAGTATTTCAATGTTTGTATGAGCAGCAGTCACTTGTTTGGACAGTGGAGGAGTGCCTTATCAAACTTACAGAGCTAAAGGTTGTTTAGGGTACTACTGATTATACATGTATGCTTATGCAAAATTTATCTACTTGCATTGCTTTAAATATGAATGAGTCATAATAGTTGGATTTTAATTTATATTTTTGAATGCATTAGGAAGGGACCTTTTGCTACAGCATGTATATCAGCTCAAAGTCGTCATCATCATGGTAATTGTAGTTTTGGAAATTCTGAGCTTAAAATAATACAGATTTATTTCCCAAAGCTGTAAGGGCAAAAAATTAATAGCCACAAAGAACTGTTCAAATTTCAAATTGCAAGAGCAAATTTGGTAAATAGTTCTTTCTATGAGTAACAAATTGGTGTTGCTTCATGTTTCTACACACAGTAGCTGTGAAGTAACTAACTCCACGTCAGTTATGTGTAGAAGAAATATGCAGATAAATCAAATACTTGTGCTAGGAAGTGCTACGGAAAAAAGCATCTGGCATACAGAATCGAGCTTCCTTAAAGTCTTAAATTACTCTGAAAATAATTCTTGTTGCAGATTAATGTTTTTAAGAGTAGTCTCTGCAACTTAAGTTACACTGTGCGATCGAGTTGGGCTTAATGTGAATTTGATGAGTAAGTTGAACCTTACAGAAAATGAGTCCTCTGAATGGGGTAAGCAAGCACTGCTAGGTAGTAGAGCAACATTTGCTAGCTTAATATTCTTGTTCAGCCTGATAAGTCACATCAGGCGAGGTGTATGACAGTACTTCCAGTAATAAAATTTGTTCTTTTAAGTCTGTACTCAGTCTTTTTGAATTCCAGAGCACAAACTAAAGCTCACTGCTCAATGTTTTCTCTACACAGAGATGTTGTGGAATCTAAAGTAAGGACATAACAATGCTGTGATCCTGTGATTTGTTTGTGTGGTTAGCTAATACATCACAATTTGTAGGTACATCTAATAAAGATCCTTGGAGAATATATAGGTACCTCTTCTTCAGGTACATGAAAAGCTTTCAATTTTTGAAGCAAATTTGAAGTTGCTGATTTTCTTTACTAGGATTTGTAGTATATTCTAGTTTTATGATGGTCAGTATACAATATTTTAGTTTTCATCTTCATAATTACTAACATACAAGGAACATCTAATTCCAGTGAAATTTAAATAGTTTATATGTTGACTGAAATAATGTTGCTTTGTTATAGGCTACTGCTAAGAAAGAAGAAAGTGAAGATGAACTTCCATCTGATGTTGATCTCAATGACCCATATTTTGCTGAAGAATTTGAGAAAACAGGTGGGTCAAGACATGTGACTTCTGGAGTAAACATGCCCTTTCTTTAAATCATGAGATTTAGAAGCAAAGTCAGGCTAGAGTAAATGTAGAGAGAGCCTGTTCAGATGAAATAAAGTAGGTGTCATTTGCCTAAAAGTGCAGGGGCAATGTAGGGAACGTTATTCTCTTAGCTTTCATCAGAGACTATTATTTAACCATTTTCTTAGTCAAAATCTGCTCCGCTAAACATTCCAGAGAATGGAACTTCATTGCCTTTGATTCCTGTTTCTTTTTATAGAGAAGGAGCTATATATATATATATATATATGAATATATATATGTGTGTGTGTGTGTATATATATGGGTCTCTTTAAAGTTTGGGTGAATTGCATAAATGTAAGATGGTTTGCATCATACACAAAGTTGTTTTTCATTTCCTTTTATTTTAGTTCGATACATGTTTTTACTGGTGTAATCTGCCTGCTTAGAAACCCAAATATCGAAATGTAGTATTTTTGGAATAACTTACCCAGTTTAGATGTTTGTGATACCTTTTTTACAGGCTTTTTACTCTGATGTTTAAGTTAGCTTTTTTCTGTGGTAACAGCACATTTATTTTTGCATAGGAATATGCTGGTTAAATTTTTAAGGTAGGGATAGGCATTAACTATGTGTTTCCTGGCTTTCCATGCATAAGGGTGTCTCATACAATTGTTTATTAAAAGGAAAAGAAGAGGAAAAAAATAGTAAGAAATCAAACAAAAATAAGATATCCACAGGTCCTGCAAATATCACCAGTATGTTGTTTTCAGGTGGTTTGTTGTTTTTTGGTTTTGTTTGGGATTTTTTGTTTGTTTGATTGGGTCTTTTGTTTGGCTATTTTTTTTGTTTGGTTTGGTTTGGTTTGGTTTTGTTGCTTTGTTTTGGTTGGTTGGTTTTTTTGTTTTGTTTTTTCTGAGTATAGAAATACAGATCCAAGTTACCCTTAAAAAGAGAAAATTACTTTTAATTTTATACCAGACAGGCTTCTGTCCTTGTTGTTTGAAGCTTTCATTAGGAGAAAGTAAATAATTTAAAACTAAAACTTTGGTGTCCTAGCTGAAATACAGAAAATAGGGTGAGTCCGTCCATGTTTAATAGAAAATACGATGATTTAACGTGTTGTGCAAAGCTGTTTTCTACCATGCTTTCCGTACTCATTGTAAAGATGCCATTCCCTCTACCACAGTTTGTTTTGGTTTTTTTCACTAGGAAGGTTATGTACGTACTCCCATTCTACTGATTGATTTTTCAGCAGTCTTTGTGAAATCTCTAAAAAAAATCTTTTCTCCTTCATTATGTAAGAAATCATTTCTGTTGTGGAGGGGCTCAGCAGAGAACGACTGTAACTGCAGATTCTTAAATCTTATTGTTCAGACTATAAAGGATAGGCTTGTAGTGTGCATGGAGTCTTTGGGGATAGTAAAACAGACATAAAGGTTAAGGAAGTGAAGCTATCATCTGGCAGATTACTGATAAGCTACTAAGAAAGAGGAGAAAAGCAGAATGTGGCTAACCTTGGAGAAGTTTTAAAGTGGAGTATAGTGGTTGGCTGAAAGCCAGTTGACATTTTAATGATGATTACACAGCACAGCTTTGTCTGGCTTTCACCAAGTTTACCCAGAACAGCCTCTGTCTCATAGCTGGGGTTGTTTTTATGCACAGATGGCTTACCCAGTTGAGAGAATGGGTTACAATCTTTGAACTAGGCTGTTGCTCTTCCAGCTCTGTATTTAGGGTACAAGGCAGCACTAACTTGAATGATTGTAGTTTTTCATAAGCCTTCCTCAGTTCCCCTGAAAGATTGAAATTTCTTCCTGAAATTGACTGTCAGATGATCTTAGATTATGTTGAAAAGGCATCTGGCAGGATAGGTTTGCCAGTGTACCAGTGAGGCTGCAGTAGTGCTGTTTGGGCTTTGCAGTGGTGTAGTTGCTTCTGTGCTGGACTCACTTTTTAACCGAAATGTTTATGGGTCTTGTTTAAGTTAGTTTTTGACAAGCTGAGGCAATGGAAAAGGAAGCAAGAGTATAAGGAGTTGTTAAAGGGCCTAACAAATTCAGGTGCTGTGAAAGGAAAACTGGAAATTATGGGAAGCCTATCCGAGCATATATTTATCAGGTTTGTCTTTGTTACTGAAAACTGTAAAGCAGACAGTGATTCTTATGCTGTGGAGGTTTCATTAGAGTACATTCACTGTGTTTGCTGTGCTGGAAAAATGTCTGTGCAGGGTGCGTGTAAATTAGCACTCCTGAAATTCACAATAGTGCTTGCTCTGCACAAAGTTTTTATATGTGCTTAATCCCTATGTGCTTTTTCAGTAGTTCCATAGGCTAAAACATAAAATGCTGCATATACGTATGAGCCTTGATGCCGTATTTCAGAACCTTGATTCTAGTTTGAGATTGTAAAACAAAAAAAAAAATTGTCACTTTTGTCTTATATTGATGCACATATTGTTTCAAAACGTTCTGTGAGGATTTAATTCGGCTTGACTTGTTTCAGTCTTAACTGCATCTTTTTCTGTGGGTTCTCAGAAAGGGTTCGTGTAGGACAGAATTACTTTTGTAGCTTAAACTGTTGGAAGATTAATAGCTGAATAGCATAATTGCTTTTTAACATGGGACCAGTGTCCTGAATAGTTTCAGAACACTTTAGACTGTTAAACATGGTTTTTATCCATCCTTGAGGAAAAACACTACACGTCTTTTCACAATTATAACTCCTGTAGTTTCCAAGCTCATTTGATTCCTTCTCATCATCTAATTTACAACATACTTAGGAATTTCTGGCTTCCCAGTGGTGGAAGATATCAGTATGACTGTGGGAATATAAGAGGTTGACAGGAGAATCTGAGTATATGTGTAGAACTTGTACTTCAAAGATACAGGTTTTAGCTGTACTGATTCATTTACTGTCTGTCTTTGGGAGACTCTTTCTGAGACTGACCTTCCAGCTTCTAAAACAGATGAGAAGTCATGTGAGAGGAGTGTTTATTCTGGGGTCAGTCTCTGTTTTTGAAGTCTGAAAGTTATGATTAGCTTTTTCTGTTAGCACTGGAAAGTTGTTGACATGCAAAATTAATGCTGCAGACTAAATTCCTGAGCTAAGAAAGAGACAAGTGGCAACTTGAGTGGGGGTTGCAGCAAGGACTAGAAACTTTTCTCACTGGCTGGTGGCAGCTATCAGCTCTGCGTAGTATTATAGGTATCTGCTGCTGTAGGGTGGAACACATCTGATTAAGAGATGCCATTGGGGATTAGATGCTAGATCCGTGGGTTTGGAATCTGTTGGGTAGGACTCTTATCAGAGGTTTTACATTTGTCTGTGTTCAGGTCAGGGAGGCTTCCAGAATGTATGTGTGGAGAGGGACAATGTCAGGAGAAAAAGAGAATTATGTATTTGTGAATTCTGAAACTACGTTATTTTCAGCATGGTGCAAAGTTTTTAATGTTCAGAGTGATTTCAGGTACCAAGCTGTTTTTATTGGCTCCATAGGATCACAGGAAGAAATAGTTGGGTAGTTCACCCCCATCTGCAGCAACAGAAGTCTTTGAAGGCATGAAGATAAGCTGTCTTCACTTCTGTAGTGCTACGTACAGTGAAAGGCAAGGAAAGATGACTTGAGGAGCCCTTCTTTCTGGGATGGGTGGAAAGGCTAATAGATTTACTAATTTAACTTACAGAATAATGGTTTCCAGTTCAAATCTGTGCCCTGTTTCCTTTTATGTAGTGTAGCCAGCTCTGACAATATAGAAAAGTTTTCATAGTTGTTGAAGTCTTTTGTAAGGCATGTATTTCTCCCTTCTATACATTAACATAAATTGTGGAGGTCAGATAACAATATTGTACCCGAACCTGATTTTCCTGCATATTTTCTTGAAGTACTAAATCAACAATCACACTGATGACAGTGTGCATCTTGATAGTTTATTTTTTTATGTTGGTGGGTTTTTTCTTCTAAAAATCCATTTCCACCTTGGAATCCATTTAGAAATAGTCAAGAGAATAGTCAAGGGAGAAAAAAATGTTCTTCAAGAAGTGTGTCCTGTTCCAGAGTACACTTGGTGATATAACTTGACATTTTTCTGGCATGTTTGTATTTCAAGTCTGACTACAAATATGTCTAAACAGAATAGAGCCAAGTATCTTACTTAAGAGTACCCCCAGTGGACTGTAATAAATTGCCTGGGAATGTAATTTCAAGCTCAAAGGTCAGAGTATGTGGTTCAGGTCAGGAAGCCTTCTGATTTTCCTGCTCCTTCTTGATTCAGATCTACAAGCAGAATAATTTGATTTCATAGGATTTATAAATGGGTCTGTTTTCATTAAAATTGATGTTTTACTAATGTCTTATGCTGTTACTATTCATTAAGTCTCTCTAATCAGCACTATGTATCTAAAGTAAATTCTGAGAGAGTAAGAAGGCTTCATCAGAAGAATATTCAGCTCAGTCTGAACAGAGTCAATCTTTCTTTGACTGATGAAGTCTTACTCAGCTGGCAGACTTGTGTCCTGGATACAGACAGGAGATGCACATTTGCTTTTTATTCTAAAATATTTACTACACTGTCTTCTTAAGTAGAAAGAATTAACAAGTGGAGAACTGCAGGATGCTTCAATTACATTTATGAGTATATAAACCAATTTCACTTTAAAACGCCCTGGGAGTGAAGTAATGTCATATGTTTGCCTGCACTGTTGTGATACTTCTCTCTAGTGCTGTATAAAAAATACAGTAAAACCATTTTTTTCTAATTGTTCTTGTTTGTTGGCTTGCTTATGCCATTTGAATATTGCTGCCTCCTTAAGCTGAACAAATATTCTGTGGATCTTTATTGCTTTATTCAGTGAATTTTTATTGCTTTAAGCCTAGCTGTTTTTTCTAAGCTTTTCAGTCTTTTTCCACACCTGACATTTAAGTATTGATTACAAGAAAATGAGATGCACTTCAAGGGTTCTAGTAATAGGTAAAATATGCTGACATGCATAAGCTTGCATAAATGTGTGCATGTCCTATATCTGCCCTTAGGTTTAAAGAAGAAGCCACAGTCAGTTGAAAGTACTTCAGAAGATGAAGATGAAGTTGAAAAACAGAAGGTAAAGTGGTTTAAAGTGTTAAGAATTACAGATGTTGCATTGTCTGAATTCTACAAATATTTTTTATATGTTTGTGAGTGGAACTACTGAATTCCATAGGATAGCAATGGAATATAACTATTATTTTAATAGTGAGATCTTTTGGAACAAAATTAACCCAAGAACCCAGTTGCCAAGTAGATGGTCCATGCTTTGATGTTTTAAGATTATGCCATTGTCTCATTCTTGGAGATTATAGTTGAACACAGCTCAGCTGAGTTAGGTAACACTGGAATGTAAGGGCACAGAAGCCATCAGGATTAAGCTTATAGTTTCTTCAGCTTTAAAGCTATCTCAGCTTGTTTGTGTGTGGTGCTGAAGGTTTACTTCTAACATCAGCATTGTATGAAACATTAGTGTCTTCAAACCTTGTCCCGCAGAATTTTAACCTTGAAGACTGAATTGTTTACTATTACATGTTTGGTATTGTTTCTCAGGATAAGTAAGCAAAGCAAATGTATTAATTTCTTATATGTTAGTTTTTCTTTGACTGTATAAAGATGAATACAAAATTGTTTCCATTCATTATTTCCATGTTATGGTTTACAATTTTCAGATTAGATTGTTAGTCCATTTAAAAGTTGAATGTAGGTATTTGCAATTATATCTAATAAAAAGGAAATAAACTATTTTATTTAATATTTCACCTCAAAACATTAAAAGAATGTGGTTGTGTATGAAATAATACTGCCCTGACAGGCCTCTTTTGTCTCATTTATATGTATGTAGTGTCACACAGACTTTAATAATGAGATGCTATATTTTTTAATGAAAACCATATTTATTGTGTACATGGATTTTTTTATTTTGTAACAGGCTGAAATGGCCCTACTTATGATGGATGATGATGATGATAGCAGAAAACATTTTAATTTTAAAAAGATTGTACAGCAACAGAATTTGAGCAAGAAGAAAAAGAAACTCTTAATGAAAAAGAAAGAATTGCTAGAAGATGACTTCCAGGTAATGGCTTACTCTTGATTCATAGAGTCAGATGAAATTTTTGCTAATTCCAGTTATTTACAGGACAAATTTGGTAGCCTTGTATCCTTTTCCTCCCTTGCTCTGTCTGAAGGAGAATAACAAAGATCTAGCTTTTTAGGGAGTTACAGGCTGTTTTCCAAATACAAGAAATATTCTGAGAAAATATTAGAGAAGGACAGATTCAAACTTTAGATAACTAGACAGTGTTTATCCAAGACCTTGTGCAGCTCACTGCCTCATGTTAATTTTAGTTGTTATCTACTGCTTCTTTTGTCCTGGTCAGTTCTCAACAACAGACCTTTCCTTGGTCTGGCGATAGAGGCATATACAGGATTGTACAAGCACTTCCTTGCTTGCTTCTAGCAATAGCATCTTCTGATTTTCTGCCTCACACTCATTGGGATTTTGTGACTCACTTCCAGGAGTGGTGAATGAGCTCTGACTCCTTAAGCAGCCTATATTGTGTTTCGTTTAAAAGTTTCTTATCATGGGGTAAAAGTTACCAAAAATAAATGCTCTTTTTCTGCCTTCAGGTAAATGTTGCTGATACAAGATTCCAAGCCATGTTTACATCTCCCCTGTTTAATCTGGATCCTTCTGATCCAAATTTCAAGAAGACAAAAGCAGTAGAAAAGATCTTGGAAGAGAAAGCTCGTCGAAGAGAAGAAAAAGAGCAAGAACTTAAGGAGGAAAGCAAGGGGCAGGAGAACAAGATGGCAAAGAAAGGAGAGGCTGCTAAGAAAGCCATAGATCCTGCCTTGTCAATGCTAATAAAATCTGTCAAAAGTAAAACTGAGGAGTTTCAGGCAAGGAAGAAGCAGAAATTCAAATAACTGAAATTTGTTTTCACTCAGACTTGACTTTAGTCTTAGTTTTTCTAACTGGCAACATCGATTAAAGTTACTACAGCCTGCTCAGATACCTATCCACGTAAGATTTCCCAAAAAGTCACTTAATTCTGGTGGTGAGTTTTGAAATAACTAGAGCGATAATCATTCTTTTCTTCTCCTACAATAAGTAATGTTTTGTATGATTATTGAAAAACTACACTTTGAAAACACGTAAGTAAGAAATCGATGGTTTTGCGGTGGTTTGTTTTGTATCATGCTGTCTCTTAAAGATAACAGAAGTGCTGAAGATGGCTGCAAAAGTTTGTGATAATTATGGCTTTTTTTATAAATAACACTTCTGCAGAGGTTTAGAGCTGAGAGTAAATAGTCTTATATTTTTACATTTCACCAAAGTCTGCAAAATGTACCCTTGTTGATAAATAATGTAGTATATAACTAAAAAATGAAAACATTTTGTGTACAGGTTTTTTTGTATATTTTAAAAATGTTTCCTATATGCTTCATTAAATTTTCCTTTAAACACTTGAAGACTTCATGGATAATATTAGATGTAATTAACGGGAAAAATGCCATTTAGAAGTGTTTCTTTAATATATTTTGGAAATAAATGGTTT
The DNA here is from genome assembly GCF_036169615.1 of Heliangelus exortis. Classification (NCBI taxonomy): domain Eukaryota; kingdom Metazoa; phylum Chordata; class Aves; order Apodiformes; family Trochilidae; genus Heliangelus; species Heliangelus exortis. Next base: position 38,907,029 of record NC_092424.1, read on the forward strand.
CAATTGGTCCAACAGAATTTTGGGTGCTTGGCTGTGCTTTAGTCACTTAGATGTAACTGTCAAAATTACACTTTATTGATACTGTTTTCCCATTATTACAGTTCCATTTATACAAAATTTTCCATCATTGCAAGTATTTAAAACAAAAAAAAAGGAAAAACGGCAAAGGCAGAGCTAGATCATAGAATTTTAGAAACCCTGTTTTTTGGCCATTTTACTATAAGTGTTGGTGAAGAATGTATCAATGGCATAGGGGAAATACAACAGGTAGAAAAAGCTCTTTCTGCCTTGGGGCATGAGAACTGATTTGCCTGGGTTTTGGTTCATTTTAGGTTCTTGTAGAAGTGTTTGCTAGATTAGCTCTAATGAAAATAAAATACGGTAATAACAAAAACTTTAGAAACAGGAACCTGAAAGTTAATTTGTCATTGTAACGATGCATTATTAATTTCTAAGACATTCCACTAATTTAGACAAAGAGGTTAGAAATGAGATAACCAAGTGTTTATATGAAGTTAATATATGCCAGCATATCAAGGAGATTACTGAGAGAGTTTTAGCTCATGAGAAGCTGTGTATTAAATGGCCAAAACAAATTAAGGGACACAATACAGAACCACAGAGGGAGATGGTTTTTGCAATAGTGCTTTACAATGCTGTGGCTGAAGAAAACCTGCAGACCTTAAGCATTTTAAATTTAATTGCTCATTATGAGCTTTTAAGCTTCCTCAGACTCATTTTCAAGTAGCAAAAAGAAAGTTGAGATATTACAATGTCTGTCTTTTATACATAATTTTGATGCAGATTTTGTGCTGCCTCAGACTTTCAAGCAATATGGCAGGACCCATCAAACCTGTTTTGTAATTTCAACTGACCAGCTGTGATGGAAAACAAGGAAAACTCCTGCCAGAAGTAGTGGGGAACTTCTGAACACAGGTGCAGAGGCAAGATGTAGATGTACAAAGTCAAGAAAGAAAGGTGCTTTGGAAAGTAGAATTTTCCCCCAAGAGAATTGTCCCTGTTTCAAGCGGAAGAGCAAACTGTTACTACTTAGCGAGATGGTTAAGTGTCATAAAAAGTAATAAAAGTGTACATGTATACATTTGATACAGACAGTGGATAAGAAGACAAGCTTCTCCCATAATGAGAGATAATACCATTTTTATAAAATTTGCAGCATGGAAAACAAAGTACTTCTCTTCAGTGCAGTTTTTTAAGACCAGCATATTGTACCATTTCTATGCACACAGTAGTGACACCAAGCTGAAAGGAAAACGTTTAGACATGCTATGGATTTATACAGATTTTTTTACATGTGTTTCATTGTATGGTTTATTTGTTGTAGGCAGATGGAATGCACTGAGCAGAGTAGCTTGGGTTAGATGAGATTTAGAGACTGAATAGTGATGCCAGTGGTGATGGAAGGGCATTTATGTATAAACTGTGTGGAAAATTGGACACCTGAGAAGCAAATAGAACAGAAACATGAGTCAAGTGAAGGATCCACCAAGCCCAGTGGTCTCTGACAGTGGCTGGTAACCGGAGATACTAATGGTGCACTTACAATATTACACTTTGTCAGTGGGGAAATGGGTAGATTTAGTATTGTTTTAACAGTTTCTTTTAGTATTATACTTTGGATAGGAATAATTGCTGTGAGTTTTTATTTTGTCGCAACACTCTTATAAGCTGGAGGAAAAACAGAGAGTTCCATGTTGTGCTGGTACACTTACAAGTTTGTTTTAATAGCAGGTCCACAGTAAGGTTCCCATAACTTTAATAATTTGTATGGAAAAGCAATTTTGGTAGGGGATGTAAGGCATCAAACTGCACTGTCTCTGGATTCCTCCAACCCTGCTGAGTTCTACCAAATACTTCTGGTTTGATGCATTTAATGTGCATGCTCTTATAAAGGAGTGTTCCTTGTTTGTATGCCAGCAGTAGGCACAGTCTGCTGTGTTTGACTTCCTGGCTGTAGTTGAGTCACTTCAATTATCAGTGCTTTTGTTTTTAACTTCATGCTTTTATAACTATTGTGAAATCACATGTGACATTGGTGAATCCCAGCTTCTCCAGAATACCAGATATTACAGAGCTCTCCAACAGAACTTCTGTATCTCTGCAATGCACACGTTACAGTAAGTGTGCTGGAGGACTAATTTGGGGAAAAAAAAAAAAAAGGTTGTAGGAGTAAAAGAATTCATAAATAGTGATGACTTCTTATTGAAATTAGGTGGTGTAAGTTATGCTGTGTCTCTTCTGCATGTTTATGTGTGCTGGCTACCTTTCTTCCAGCTAAGAAGCCTTGTCTGTGCGCAAAAATATGAAGGCGAACTTGACAGTGGTGTTAAATATTGGTTAAAAAAATTACTATGCTCTGCAGTAACGTCTTTGGTATTGTCTCAATGTTTTAAGGGTGCAGATGGGTGAACCTTTCTTGGGGCACGGCGCTCCGATGTCAAAGAGGTGTTCTCACCAAGGTGCACAGTCAGTGCTCCGATCTTGCTGCCTTCAGACTCAGCTTAGCCTCGTTCCGTGCTTCTGCTCCAGACTCAGCTGACCTCCTCTGGCTGCTCGAGAGTGAGCTGAGGGTGTGTTGGGAAGCTCACCTTTTATTGGCCCCCCCAGTCCTGCTCATGTGCAGCTGAGGCAAACCCTAATTGGGCACAGGTGGGCTTAACACAAGCTCACACCTCCCACCTCGTAATTAGCACCTGAGTGCCTCAAACATGGGGCTGTGTACACATGCTCAGGCCATTCCTCTACACATTCTGCTCCATTTTAATGTCTGATAACTTCATCTAATCCAGTGTTCTTTTTCTACTGCTGTTATTTTTGTTCTCAAGCTGCTGAGTCCTGAGGGGGCATCTTGCTTGGGAAGAATCTGTCCCAGCATGCATATCTCATTTCCAGGTGGGAAATTTTTGGTCTGTTTATAAAATTATTAGGTCTATTCCACCCCATCCTTTTTTAATAATTGGTTTGTTAATTACTGATTGCCTGTGGCTCAGAGCCTATTATCCAATCTTAATTCCAGAACAATGCTAAAAAAATCTAAAGTTACTTCTCTCTGTTTTCAGCAGAAGCATATTTAAGAAGTCTGGTAAGGAGTGGCCATGTTGCACCCCGAATTCCCTTGAATTCATCACCTTTGGTGTAAACAAAGGATGTTTTTTACCATCTCATCCTTTTAAACATGAAAAGAGGATCTAGAAGTGTTAACCTCTGAGCTTTAAAATGAGATTTTATTTTTCCCTTTCACTAAATGTCATGTAACCAGCAAAAGTGACAGCAATTAAGTAAAAAAACATATTAAAAGCCAGGACTGTTCAAAGTGAGACAGAACCATTTTTTCTAGCAACTTACAGAGGTCTGGTATAAAATAGTTTGTGTCCAAGTTGGCAGCCATCAGAGTGTATGCTAGAGTGTAAGCCAGACATTTAAAGATCTAATATTACAAGTAGAAATCACAAGAGGGTTTTTTTTTTTTTAAACTGAGAAAGATCAGACAACCAGAGATGAAGAGCCACGTATGTTTTCTATTTCTTCCTTGTTAAAAGTATTACTTCCAATTAATAGCAAGTTGGCTTTTTGTCCTTTTCATATTTCAGTAGTGTCCAAAAATAACAGTAAACCGTTTTGTCACATATTTTTTTTAGCAAACAGAATAATCAACCAAAGTACTGTGGCTTCTTTTCAAATAAAGTCTTTAAAAACTTATATATACATATATAAATCTACTTGATTAATTATATTGTTTTGCACTTGTCTTGAATAATGAGTTAAATAATACAACCCCAGTTTCTTAGCTACAGTAAGTTCAACAGCAATAGTAGTTCTCATGGCACAGAAATTTTCATTATTCCTTATTTTGTATAATATTTTAAAGAACTGCAGCCTCTTGAATGTAAAAGTGTACCTTTTCATGCACGGGACTATGATACTGCATTCCATAAAAAAGCAAGAAAAGGTGGAAGAAATTGTCTTGTGCATTTTTTCTGTGAATGTGCTATTGGTGGGAATGTTTTTGTCTGGGCTCTGGAACCAGTCGGGATTAATGTCAATTAAGGTCATTATTACTTTATATCCTCCTCATCACTAGTATATCCTGCTCAGTCCTGTTCCAGCTCTGCACATCAGCCATGTGAGACTATACAAGTTTTAACTAGCATTGCTTTTAGCCTCCAGTGAGTGCCCTGGCAAACCTTGGTCACGTCCCATTCTTGGAGACACCCAATCCAAAGGCTGCTTGCCACGTTTTCATGGGCAAATGTACTTGGACTGCTTCCCATGCACTTCTTGGCACAGCACAAATCCCTGGGCTTTGCACTGAAATCCTGCCCAATGCACTTAGACCTTTTCATATTTCTGGGAGAAAGCAGGAGGGAAAGGACAATTGAGGCAGATAGAGGTTTGTATTGACTTGGGACAGCGTGAGTCAAAGTTTGATGTTCCAAGTCTGACCTGCAATGAAAAAACTGCCTATTGCAGTCAGCAACGTGTGTGGCTGAACCACTGCTTTAGATGGGTTGGCAGTTGATCCACGGAAAATATGTCTTAACAGAAGTGGTTACCAAAATGACTAAGAATAGCAAAGTAACTGTTTTAGGACACTTGATGATTTTTACAAGTGATTAAGACTTAAGATATTTTCTGTGGAGTGCAAAGCCCCTAACTATTAGCTTCTTCCCTTGTTCTCCCACATAGTTTCCCCCTTAAGTTAATGGGCTGGGAGAGGGTGCATGAGCTGCCCCAGGCACAGATGTCTTGGGCTGCATCAGGGTTTCAGGGCAGGGCAGCCTGAGCTTTTTCACCTTTTCCTTAAAGAATCGTGCAAAACTATTGACTGAGCAGCACCAGCAAGAAAGTAGCCTAAGAAGATGTGTGGTCATGAATGATGCCTTTAGTGTTGACCAAGGGTAGGGCATCCACAGGGCATCCTGACAGCCTGAGGTGGGTAAGATGGCCAGTAACTCCCAAACCAACCAGAAGTTCTGCAGTATTTTTTTGCATGTTCCTCATTTGGTGAATTTTAGAGCTCTGTGTAAGGAAACTCAATACAAATGCCTAGGAACCAGAACCATGTAAAGTCAAGCATGGTACATGTGCAATCAGCTCCAATATTTGTTTCAGTTACATAATGCATGCTTTGCGTTGAGCTGTGGTCTGACAGGAAAATGCTGTGAAGTCTTCATTATTCTGTATTTTGGTGTCCAAGTGCTCAACTTTGCAAAATTTGCAATGGTCAGGTTTTTAGTTTTAACTTATAATAATTAAATAAAACACACAACCCTTAAGCTCCATGGAAGCCCTTCTGCCTCTCATATGTAGCGCCACCTTCTCAATCCAGAAGACCAGTCTGAGCACTTTAATTCACATCTCACTTGTTAGCAGTGCGTGGTAGTGTGTTGTGCATGGCCCTCCATGGAGTTCACATAGTCCAAGGTTGCAACCTTCAACAGTCTTGTATTGGCACCAAAACATGTTCAGCAGACCAGTGACACCTAAAATAAAGTATCACTAAATTTAAAGTTAGCTGTCTTTCTTACAAAGTCCAAATTTTACATTTGATAGCAAAGCAAGCTGCCTTGGTAAAGAGAGATGCATTCATCACAGAACAGCTGCCCCGCTTTGCTTTAAGCTAGAGTTTTGAAAGGTAACAGGTACAACATACAGAAGAGGGGTAACAGTTATGAGCTGTTATATACATATTAGAAGAGCTGTGGAGCATGTGGAAATTTTGTCCTAAATTAAACTTAATACATTTTTGTACTGATCCTAACCTCTCCAAAACATGAATCTGCCGATAGAGCTCATCAGCTAGTTGAAGGGATGAGGATGGATTTCACCCCCTCCATTTTAAATAATGAAGCTCAGAGCTTCTCCAGTAAGGGAATCATTCTGCCAATTACTCTCACAGCTTCATAGTGAACTTAAGTATCCTGAACTCTCTTTGTTGCAATTGGATCAGTATCACAGAATTTGAAGAGGAGGATGTTGTGAAGACTGACCTACTGAAATTGTATCACACCTTGAGGGTAATAAAACAACTTCAGGTTGGACTAAATAATTACCCATGGAGAGCTGCAGAATGCAACTGTGTGGGTCAAAACACATAAAATTAATGAGATGATAAAACTCGTGGAGAAAATCTAGTCCAGGAATTACTTAGTCACTAACTTGGCCTGTCTCACCAAAATATGTACTTGTAAATTGTCATATTTAAATCTGCACCAGGCTTTGTGTGGGTAAGAAGAGAAATGATCTGTGACTCTGAAAACCACTGTTGTGTGAGTCCTGGCTTCCTGATTTCCCACAGCAGTTGATGGGGAGATGACTATCCTGCTACAACAGCCAGTGCGTACTCAGTACGCGTATAACTCACTTTAAGGAATAAAGACAAAACCTTGCAGGGATTTTCTACTAGTGGTTATTTTGGCAGCAGCTGATGACTGTGTGTTTGAAGTTTCATTTCTCAAAAGTCCTCTGTCTTATGATTTGGACCACATCTAGTTGTGAAAGCTGGCTGAGAGAAGATTGCGATCACAATGAGTTAGAGTTTTTTGAGATGCAACGGAATGAGGGTTGGAAACAACCGTGTGTGGGTGTTGAGCAGCCAGGAGTATGTGGAATGCTATTTAGACAGGTCTAAGATGCTGGAGTATTTTCCTCATGTACAGTGGCTCATTATCTGGAAAAAACATTACTTTACTGGCCAGAAGTCAAAGAAGGGGCCTCTTCATATTCAGAGGAAAAAACAAGCATGCCTGGAGAAGACTGCAAGCTTATTTATGCTACCTGCTAAGATCATCCAGTCTTTCCGGAGGATTAATAATGTGGTACCTCTGTGGATTGATTCCAGATTTTACAATGGCTCTCAGATGCCGCTCTCCTTTTGCAAGCAATCATTCAGATAACAATTCCTGTTTGTTTTGTTGGTGCACTCGGCTTCTTTTTCAGTTGACTGCAGGACCGAATTGCAGAGTTCCAAAATGAAATTGGAATGGTCAATGATAGGTTCCATTTTTCATTTTTATGTACTTGCCATCATTTGGGTGGGGTTTTTTTTTTGTTGTTTATGGTTTTGGTTGTTGTTTTTTTGTTGTTGTTGTTGTTTTTTGTTTTGTTTGTTTGTTTGTTTGGGTTTTTTTGTTTTTAATTTACAAGGCCACTTGTAATTCTTGTTTAAACTGCTAAAGTTGTCTTGAATTGATTGTCCTCTCACCTGAGTCAAAAGTGACAGGAGCAAAGGTTCAGCTATTTGTTGCCTGGTAAACCTCCTTTTGTGAAGCAGAGATCACCTTTTGTGAAGGTCAGGGTCTGTTTATCCAAAGCATTTTCTGAATTAATTCAAAGCTTTATTCTTTATCCCGATGCCCCACAAAAAAGGATACAAAAAATAACCAGATAGGAGATCTGAACTGTGATGAAATGCCCACCTTTCTTATCTTCTACAAATAAACTGAATATTCTGTGTCACTGCACCTGGGGGATACGGCTTAGCCTCTCCAGCACCACATTCTGGGCTGACTTGAATTTGATGAATTACTTCACTATAGGCTTCTTAATGAAGGTATGTCATCTTACAAAGAAAAAAACAGCAGTCTTGGATGTGTTGAAACTAGTGAAGGTATCAAGTGGCTTATCCCTTTGCTTTGTCCTTTGTCTACATCACCTTAACAAACAAGTAGGATATCTGGATGCATGTGGTCAGGTACGTGGGCCTGGTTTAACAGAACCTCGTAGATGCAGACTGTGATATGGAGGTGGATAGATGCTCCAAAATTTCCCTCTGCAAGGAATTTCCTCAGTTCAAGTGAGATGAAGCCTCTGAGCTTGAACAGCCACTTCTATTTAGAATAAATTAAAGCAGCAGGTAAGCTCTTTATCTGCATGTAAAACTAGTAGAGTCTGCTTCAAAACACAGACCAACTGCATGAAGAAATCTAAGATAATCAACAAGAAACAGAACGAAACCCAAGCCAGGCAATAACACAGCTGGAAACTTTGTAAAAGGAATAAAGGAAGCCTTTCGCTTCAAACTGGTGCACTGAGAAATGATTTACAGAATGAGATCACCTTTCTGTTAGAGCAGCACCACAAGTCTATAGAATAGCAAGGACCAGAAAATAGAAAAAACCAAGAAATATTTGGTTAGTTTGGAAGCTGTTACCATCAACAAGGGACAATTTATGTAGAATTATGAAGCATGAAAACCCAAGTGAAAACTGTCATCTGGATTTGAAACCAAGTTCTTCTGAAGAACAGAGCAGAACCAAAGGCTGATCATGTTTTAAGCTTCCCCACTAAAGAAAGAAGGGCTCCATGATCACGCTGTCCATCCATCTGCCTGTCAGCCCACCTTCATCATTTGAACCTGCTGGACAATTTCAAGGAGATTTGACAGAAGGGTCAAGTCAAAATACGTGGAGCTCAGTCAGCCACATGTTGTGTTGCCTTTCTTAGCTGACAGACTGGAGAGATGAACACAGAAAGGGAAAAGGGGGGCAGAAGGTGCATAGGACCTTATGCAGGACATACAGGTAAATGCAGAAGGTCAAATGAAAGGTGCTTGGGTAGTGGTCGATGCTGTATGGTGAAGGTTGTATTGCAATGCTTCCACACAACATCCTCCCTTTCCTCCCAAATCTGGTTGTCCTAGCTCATATTTAACTATTGCCATCTGAGAGGCAAAAAAAGTGCTTTGTGGAATTTCTTTGGTTCACTTCAGAATCACTGTCAAGAATAATGAGGACAGAAAAAAAAAAATAATTGGCAACAGAGCAACTTGCAACTGGGATTTGGACTGCACGGTAAAATCTGTGAGAGGAGGCCAAAGATTTTTTAAGGGTTTGTGAGCTTCACGTTATTTCCTTGTAGTTCTTTCCAACAGAAGAGGAAGCACCTGGTAACGTGGAAGACAAAAGCCAATCTCCATGAGCCACATAGTTTTGTGTGCCAAAAACGTGCAGAAAAATGAGATTTGCATTTGTTCTTGATGTTTTTTTGCATCGTTAAAAAAATTTAATGGTGATCCATGAAAAAGAATGTCAAGCATACAAAAATTAATGGAAACACATTGTTATTTATTTGGGAAAAAAAGCAGTAAAAGGCCTTGCTGCAATTATAAGGCAGGAAAGAGCCTGGGGAAGATCCAACAGAGGAAGATTAGGACACAGTAGAGATGGGATAAAGTCTGCCGGGTGAAGGTCAATTTCCAGATTTTTTGCTTGGGTCCTAACAGTTCAGTGTTAAAATTTCTGTTAATGTAACATTCTGTTAATGTATACTAATGAAATTGACATCAGAGAATTTAACTGCAGAAACTTAATTTGTAAAAATTCCCACTAAAAGATGAAACTTGGTTGAAGCAGGTGATTTTCTGAGAGGTGGTTTGCAGAGAATGAATGATGCTGTACACTGTGGCAGGAACCATTAAAACAGCTACACACCATGCTTGCTTTTAAGATAAGGAGCAAGTAGCAGAATTGAAAACCGTCATCCAGAGGGTTCAGGAGAACCTTCAAAATGAAATAAATCCTACCATTTCTCACATTGGAGCTCGAGCAATAGATCAGGGAATACTCTACTTATTTGTGAAAAAAGAACAAATGTGTTTTGATTTTACAGTAATTTAGAGTTGAAAAAGCTGGCCTTTACAAATAAAAATTTGAGGCACCAGCTAAGATAAACATTCTCTACAATGTCAGTTACAACTTCTGATCTACTTTCACAGTCCTACAAAACATTAACTGCACAGGCCTCAAGTCTGAAGGCACTTTGAGAACTGAATACGATGTGAACTGGGATAATGAAGTAGCATGCACAAACACAGCTGGTTCCCAAAAATGACGATAATGACCATGCAAATTGGGATTTAGATGGGGTTGCCCTCGTTCCTAGGAAGGCAGCTTTGTAAGTCGATGTTTGCAGAGTTGACACTGAATCCTCTTTACAGCAGTGTGGGCCAAAATTAATAGGAATTTGATATTCCTGTACCATCGCAGAACAGAGGACTCAGATAACCATTGAAAGATGGAGATGCAAAACAAGCTATTGCTGTTTAGATTACCTGACAGGACTATTACGAAAAATATTTCTTTGTAACCAGTTAACTTTATTTTGTTCTAGGCAGCCATGAGAAATAACACTGTCTGCCAAGACCAAAGTAACAAAACCTATTCAAATCCTTAGACAAAACGTATCAGACCAGAGTTTCGGTTTTCATTTGATTCTGCTGGGTGGAAAGAGCCGTTTGTGAGGAAGCTCCCGCAAGCAAGGGAAAAAGCGGACCGAAGGCCCAGCAGCAGCGTGGAACGGCATCGGAAAGCAGCCTCGGAACCAGGGGGTCAGAGTCGCACCACCAGCAGATCCAAGCCCCGTGCCCGCCTCCCACCCTCGCTCCTCGCAGCCCCGAGGCTGACTCCTCCACCCGGGCCCTCATGCCTCCTTCCCCTAAGGGAGCTGGTGGTCGCCATTTCCCCCACCCTCCCGCAGGCGCCCCCCGAGCTGGTCCAAACGGGACAGGCGGACACTGGACAGGCGGACACCAAGGTAGCTCCCGGGCGGCAGCGCCCTCCTGCCAGACAGAAAGATACCCAGGCGACTACTCCCCTCTCCACCCGCTTGCAGAGGAACATAGCAGTGCTCTCCTCATTACCTGCCTCCACCCATCCCACCCCCGGTACCGAGACCCCGCACCCCGCTCCCCCCCCCCCGCTGCCATTCATCTCCCGAGCCGCCAATCGCTGCCTACGCCATTTCCGTTCTCCGGCCTCCGCCTCGCCCAATCGGAGGGAGAAGGTGGGCGGGACGCCTCATCCTCACCGAGGCAACGGGCGGGCGGACCGTTCCGCGTGTGCGCGAGGCTGACAGCGGCGGAGGGTGAGTGCTTCGTGCCTGGTTCCGCCCTGCCCCGCCTTAGCCCGCCGATCCCCGCCTCTCTTCGGCCTCTCCTCTCCCGCCTCCCCGCGTTCGCTTTATTTCCCCCCCTCGTTCCCCCCCCCCTTCCCCACCTCGGGGGCTCTGTGGCCGCCGAGCGGAGCCTTAACGGCCGCGCCGACACGGGCTCGAGCAGCCGTCCCCGCGCCGCCGGCGGGGGCTCCCTGGGGTGGTGACGTCACCCCTGGCCGTTGCGGCCCCACCTCCCGAGGGGCGAAGCGGCGACCCCGGGCATTGCCATGGCGAGAGCGGGACCCCGGGACGCTTCCCGAGAGGCGGCCCTGGCCGTTGCCTCCCTGAGGGGGTAACGGGGCTAAGCAGGGGGGAGCCCGGGCTACGCCTCCCGTCCGTCGGGCCAGCGAGGGGCTGTCCGGGCCTCTCCTTCCCGGGGGTTCCGCTGGGGCCGAGGATTTAATATTTTTTTAAAATTTATTTTATTTTATTTTCCAAATAAAAGTTTCTTTTGTACTTCCGTCTCATGGCGACCGGTTGCTCGTTTGCTGTTCGGTGCTGCCGCTGTCCTGTCTCGGGTGCCGAACGGTTTTCAGGATGTGCGCTTGTGGGGTGACGCGTCTACCCCCGTGGCTCTTCCTCCTCTCTGCCTTAGGCCTCGCACTGTAAAACTCAAAAGCTTTTAAAAACGTTTCCTGTCAAAACTTGCTCCTGTAAGGCAGAGTTTTGGATCTGGGGGAGTGGTGAGGGCCACCGCTTGGCTGATAGAATAGCTGTGCTGTCTGTGGCAACGCTGAAAGACTCGGCAACTCTTCCTACTTTAGGTGTGACACTCGAATTATTCACGTTTTTCTGAGTTCTCTTTATAGGGTTCAGCGTTACTTTTTCAGTGTGATAAGTGCTTTGGGCTGCTTGGGTAAAATCATTGTGGTTTATGTTCTTCAGGAGCTGAACAAGAGTACATTCTTCCACCATTTCTGTAGCTGTATGGATGTAGAATACTGAACTGTGTAACGAGGGATGAGATCAGAGGCGATGAATGTATGACAGTCAGGAAAGAGAACAGAAGCTAGAAAGGGAAAGGCTGGCTCCAGTGGGAACTTTCAGACTGGAAGCAGCAGATTTGTGAATAACATTTGAAAAGACTTAAAAGATTATTTGAGAGGAGGGGTTTCACAAAATTGTGTTGATTAGGAGGAAGTGTTATGAACTGAAGAAAGTTATTGAGATGGGTTGACTTTATGTTATCTGGTGAAAATAAACACATCTGCAATCCCAAGTCTTCATAGAGGCCTCATCAGGGTTTTTAACTTGGAGCTGTGCTGTTGGTTAGGCTTTAAGTGGCACCTGTAACTTCATTTTCAAAACATGATTTAACTGCCATCATTATAATTCCCCTACGATCACATTAATTCTTCTGGTTCTGCAAGAATGTAGAACTTGCTCCTCTGACATTTTACTTGAGTCTCTGCTGTGCCCTTGTTGCTGTAATGACATTCTGTGTGGTGTAACAAGATGCAGGAAAGCCGAGATCTTATGAAACAGAGTTGTGTTTCAGCTGACTGCCTGGACCAATGGCTGCTGGAACTTTCATTACTAATAGCAAAAAGGGAGTAAATGCAGTCATTAGAACTTGAATTTTAGATCTGATGTTACACAGATGGCTGTTACAGTTGGCTGTAGTCCATAAATTGTTTTTCAGTTTTTATAAGTATATATATCTAACAAGAATTTCATATTTAATTTAAAAATATAAGTCCAAAAACATATGAAGATACCTATAGACATTTAGCATCTAAGAAAAAAAATTAGCATAAATATATACCTTACTAGAAAGCTTTGCTAATTTTCATTATTGAAAATATTGTTGTGGTAAACCAGCAAAATTGTCTGTTCTGCTCTATGCCAGTGCTGAATCTAAACATCATTTGCATTGTTTTCTTTGCTTAAATGGAGAGGTATTCTTAGGTTACAAGTAGTCCCTTTCAAGTTAGTGGAAGTAATATGTATCATGTTAGAGTCTGCTAATAATGTTGTAGAGATGGTCTTCATTCATGCATTAACTCTGCTTGTTCACTTCCTGAATTTATTAAACATGTAGAATTTTACTTGCTGAACTAATAAGAGTGAATAGTATTGTGTTGATTAATGTGCATTTGGTTATGGATAAGAAGAATAGTAAATACATTAAGAATACTACATATTTTTTTACTTGAGAGCTTTTTTTGTTGCATTTACTAGAAAATACATTCTATAAACACCATAAGGGTAAAGGTCAAAGCCAAATGAGGTTATGAAATTATCTGAAATTAACTTAAGCATGTTGTAGTTCACTAATAATCATCATAGCTAACCTTACACCTATCTATGAAAACTTTCTTTCACTGTTTGGGGCCTATTTGACATTATTTTAGAAATACTTTGTTGTTAAAAAATCCTTCTTTTTTCTTTTCCCTCCGCAAATTAATGGAGAATAATAAGGGTAAGGGATGAAAAAGTATGAAAGAGTAGGAAAGAAGAGGGAAGAAGAGTAGGAAAGTAGGAAAAGTAGGAAAGAAGAGTAGGAAAGAGTTTATTATAGGATCTTAAACAGCTACTTTATGCAAAAGAAAGGCATGGTATTTTTAAGTGTTGCTCTCATTGACACAGAATCACAGGATCCTCGAGTTGGAAGGGACCTCTAGAGATCATCTAATCCAATCCCCCTGCTAAGGCAGGATTGGCTGGATCACATTACACAGGATTGTGTCCAGACAGCTTTTGAATGCTTCCTTCTCTGGAGACTCCACAACATCCCTGGACAGTCTGTTCCAGTGCTTCATTGCCCTCACAGAAAAGAAGCTTTTCCTCATGCTAAAATTGAACTTCCTGTGTTCCAGCTTGTGCCCACTGCCCCTTGTTGCTGGGCACTACTAAAAAGTCTGGCTTCATACTCCGTACACTTGCCCTTTATATAATAGACATTGATGAGGTCTCCTCTCAGTTTTCTCCTCTCTAGGCTGAACAGTCCCGGCTCTCTCAACCTCTCCTCACAAGAGAGATGCCTTGGTTTGCCAGTCACCTTCATTGCCCTCTGCTGGAATCTCTCCAGTAGTTCCCTGTCTCTCTTGAACTGTAGAGCCCAGAATTGAACATAGTATTCTAGATGTAGTCTCACTAGGGCGGAAAAGAGGGGTAGGATGGACTCCTTCGTCCTACCGGTCACACTTCCTAATGCATCCCAGGATACCATTGGCCTTCTTGGCCAGTAAGGCACAGTGCTGGCTCATAGTTAACTTATTGTCTACCAAGACTCCAAGATCATGGAATCATAGAATGGTCAGGGTTGGAAGGGACTTTAAAGATCATCAATATCCAACCCTTCTATATGGGTAGGGACACCTTCCACTAGAGTAGTGGTCAAGGCCTCATCCAACCTGGCCTTAAACATTTCCAGGGAGGGGGCATCAACAACCTCCCTAGGAACCTATTCCAATATCTTACCACCCTCTAGGTGAATAATTTTTTCCTAATACCTAACCTAAATATACGCTCTTTCAGTTTGAAACCATTACCCCTTGTCCTGTCACTACCCTCTCTGGTGAAACGCCCCTCCCCAGCTTCCCTGTAGATCCCCTTCATGTATTTGAAGGCTGCTGTAAGATCTCCTCAGAGCCTTCTCTTCTCCAGGCTGAATAACCCAAACTCTCTCAGCCTGTCTTCATAGCAGAGGTGCTCCAGCTCTTTCATAATCTTTTTTGCCCTTCTCTGGGCCCTCTCCAACATGTCTGTATCTTTCCTGTGCTGGGTGCTCCAGAGGTATTCCAGTATTCCAGGTGTGTTTTCACAAGAGCAGAGTAGAGAGCAGAATCACCTCCCTTGCCCTGCTGACCACACTTCTTTTGATGCAGCCCAGGATGTGGTTGGCCTTCTGGGCCGTGAGCACACACTGGTGGCTCATGTAGAGCTTCTCATCTACTACCACCCCCAAGTCCTTTTCCTCAGGGCTGCTCTATATCCATTCTCCCCCCAGCCTTTATTTGTGCCTGGGGTTGTGCTGCCCAGGTGCAGGACCTTGCAGTTGGCCATGTTGAACTCCATTAAGTTGGCACAGGCCCGCCTTTCCAGCCTGTCAAAGACCCCCTGGGTGGCATTCCTTCCCTCTAAGGTGTCAGCTATACCACACAGCTTGATATCTTCAGCAGACTTGCTGAGATTACACTATCCCACTGTCCATGTCTCCAATAAAGATGTTGAACAGGACTGGTCCCAGTACTGACCCCTGAGGAAAACCACTTGTCACTTGCCTTCACTTGGACACTGAACCATTGACCATAGCTCTATGGGTGTGGTCATCCAACCAATTACTTATCCACTGAGTGGTCTATATAAAATCCATAATCTCCATTGGTATGGAGACCAAGATGTCATGTGGGACACTGCCAAAAGCCTTGCACAAATCCAGGTAGATAACATCAGTTGCTGTGCCACAATCCACTGTCTCTGTGGCCTTGTGGAAGGCCACTAAATTGGCCAGGCATGATTTGCCCTCAGTGAAGCCATGTTGGCTGTCACCAATCACATCCTTATTTCTATGTGCCCCAGCAGATTTTCCAGGAGGATCTGTTCCATGGGCACAGAAGTGAGACTGACTGGTCTTGTGGTTCCCTGGATCTTCCTTTTCCCCCTTTTTAAAAAAAGGACCTTTTTTCTCATCAGTGGGAACCTCATCAGACCACCATGACCTCTTAAATACGATGGACAGAGGCTTAGCAAATACATCTGCCAGATCTCTCAGGACCTGTGGATGGACCTCTTAGGTCCCACAGACTTTTGCACCTTCAGGTTCTTTAGATGGTCACAAACCTGTTCTTATCTTACAGTGGGGGCTACTTTGTCCTCCTAGTCCCTGCTTTCACCTGCTGTGGCCTTTACAGTGAGGCTGGAGTACTTGCCAGAAAAGACTGATGCAACGATGTCATTGAGAACCTCAGCCTTCTCAATATTCTGTGTAGCTAGCTTTCCTGTTTCCTGTAGTGTAGAAGAGAACCACAAGTCCTCAGGTGTTGCCAATAATGAACTGGGAGCTTAAGCCCAGGTGTGCCCACTAATTAGGGCCTGCCCCAGCCGGATATGGGCGGGGCTGAAGGGCAAGATAAAAGGCATGCTCCCAGAAGCAGAAGGAGTCAGAAGAAGAAGCAGTCAAGAGATGAAGACGCCTGAGGAGAGGGACGGTGAGAGACCCCCGGAGAAGAACCGAGTCCCCGAGAGAAGGCTCGCCGCAACATCTGGTGGAGAATGCGGGCAACAACAGCAGCCGTGAATGCTGAGGTAATATAAGAAGCTCTACACGACCACGTTGGTGCGGGAAGCTCTACAAAGCCTGGCTTAAATGCGGAAGGTGATATAAAGAGCTTCGAAATACGCAACCACATCAGATGGAGCTACTACAGTGGTGCGGGACGCTCTATAAAGAGCTCCAAAAACGCAACCACGAAAAAAGCTCCACAAGGCCAGGCTTAAATGCTGAAGGCGGTGTGTAGAGCTTGGAGTAAAAGCCCAGCACGGCAAGATACAACAGCCCGGTATGGCGAGCCAGGCAGGAGAAAAGAATGAGGCTCGAAAGGCGCAGCAAGTTGGCGCGCGGAACTCAAGCCCGAGGAATGCTGAAGCTGAAGCGGAGCTCTGAGTGCGCATCAAGTCAGTGCGGTCCTGAAATGGAGCCCCCAGGGACACGCGACAGTGCGGTCCTGAAACGGGGCCCTAGGGACACGCGATGCGGTCCTGAAACGGAGCCCCCAGGGACACGCAATAGTGCGGTCCTGAAACGGGGCCCTAGGGACATGCGATAAGACTGGTGCGCTGAATGCTCGGAGAAGCCTCTGCATGGCTAGGCATCCTGAGGTGGCGAGTACCAGCGAAAACTGAGCTGGTGTTTTTAAGACCTCATCTCCTGCTAACAGAGGCTAAAGAGCCCAAATTTTCCCTCCTCAAAAAATAGGTGAAAAAATGTTGAAAAACAATTAAATGTTTAATGTTAAATTATTGAAAATGAAATGTTAAAAATAGAAAAATAATGAGATGTTTAAATTATTGAAATGTTTGAAAAAAAATAATGAAATGTTAAATTATTGAAAATGAAATGTAAATTATTGAAAAAAAAAAAGTTTATTTTTTCAACAAACAACAAAAAGGGGGGAAATGTAGAAGAGAACCACAAGTCCTCAGGTGTTGCCAATAATGAACTGGGAGCTTAAGCCCAGGTGTGCCCACTAATTAGGGCCTGCCCCAGCCGGATATGGGCGGGGCTGAAGGGCAAGATAAAAGGCATGCTCCCAGAAGCAGAAGGAGTCAGAAGAAGAAGCAGTCAAGAGATGAAGACGCCTGAGGAGAGGGACGGTGAGAGACCCCCGGAGAAGAACCAAGTCCCCGAGAGAAGGCTCGCCGCAACATGTAGGAGAGGCCCTACATTTTCCTTGGTTATCATATTAACCCCAGCATACCTACAGAACCTTTTGTTATTGCTCTTCACATCCCTGATGATACTTCTGACTGAGATTTGGCTTTCCTAACCTGATCCCTAGCTGCTCAGACAACCTCTCTGTAATCCTCCCAGGGTACCTGCCCTATCTTCCACTCTCTGTATGCTTCCTTCTTAAGTTTGAGGGGATTTAGGATCTGCTTGCTCATCCATGCTAGCTTCCTGGAGTTTATACCTGACTTCATCTTAGTTAGGATGCATCACTCTTGGGCCTGAAGTAGCTAATTCTTAAATATCAGCCAGCTCCCATGGGCCCCTCTTCCCTCCAGGATGTTACCCCATGACACTCATGAGTGATCCTTCTCCTCAGGGCTGCTTTGCAACAGGTCAGTCCCTAACCTATACTGGTGGAAAGGTTCTGCCCCAGGTGCAGGGCCTTACATTTTCCCCTGCTGGACCTCATTAGGTTCCTCTCTGCCCAACTTTCCAGCCGGTCCAGTACATATGGTACAATTCTTTGGAGCACACATTCATAACTTCTTGTTCTACTATTGAATTAGTGTTAGTGTGTAGATTCTACATGCCCTACATAAAGTGTAGACACAATATCACACAGGCAGATGCTAGTATGTGATCTAAGGGTAGGAGAATCTGCTGTTCAACCATCTGTACTTCTTTCAGTTTTTGCCATTGTTGCTACAGCTCTGCTTAGGACTTCCCATACAGGCAGGGAATGCCACTCTTAAGAAACAAAGATTTTGGCTGCAGAGCATCATCACATTAAAAAGTAGTTATGCATGATGGGTGGAGAGCTAAGATGTATTGTTGAATAAAAAAAGGAGACCATGGAAAGTGGCTTTCTCTCAGTCCCGGGCAAGTCTCAGATCCGCAATTTCCTGCAATGTCTGGAAAGATTAATAGGTTGAAGTTGTAACAAAAAAGCTGCTCTGCTCACAACATGGACTTTCATTATTTTAAGTCTCTTTGTTGGCTAGGGAGCAGGCAGAATTAGAATTAGAGGCAGAATTCTTCTTTCAAGAAGCATAGTACCCTTCTTCCAACACTCTCTTCCAAGAGTTCTTTCTGAAGTTATTTGTATGAAATTAATTCCTTGAAGTCAGTATCTTAATGTATGCATGTGATTTGGTTTTAGGATGATTCCTCTCCAGAGTTTATTTTTGGATGGAAGGATGCTCTTTCTCAGTAGAAGATGGTGATCCTAATTTATGATCATGGAGAAGGGCATAAGTCCAGTAGAAATGTTACCTTCCAAATCATCTCAGGTTACAGCTGTAAAAGTGCTTGTCAAAGAGCCCGAAGCAAAGCAGACCCAAAGAGGAAAACGAGTGGGATTTGTGCTTGTCCATGCAGGTAAGATGCAAAAGTGTAACAACTGGAATGGATGCATGTGCAAACTAAATATCAACTAAAATTTCATGTTGGCTTTAGACTCCTAGTATATTAATGAAGTGACATGAACTTTGGATGTAAATCTGGGAGTGGAGAGTTTGGTTGGAAGTTGCGTTGGCTTGAGGATTTTGGAAACTGTTAATAAAAATGTAGGGGCTTGGGTGTTCTGAAAATATTTTTTTTTCTTTTTTTTTCTCCTTTACAAAGAAAACCCCAAGCAAAATCCCTAAATTTATATGGTTATAAAATGTCAAATTCTGCAGTAATCTGCTACATTTGTGAAACATACAAAATGTTAGAGACCTTTGAGTCTTGTTTCTTTACTCTTTGGAAGGATCAAGTGCAGCTGTTTCATTACTGATCTTTTTTTGTTTAACTTGTCCGTGGGGACAATCCAGTTAAGACTTTTTGAAACATCCTTAGGTTGTTTCTTGCACATTTTCACTTTTTTATCCTGTTTCAAGTCTTCCTCCAAGTTTTTGGTCTTGTTCATATTTAAATGCTTTACTATTTTTTCCACAAGTAATGAAGAAGTCATCTACTCAAATGTCTTACAAAAATTATGTTATGCATGTCTTGGTTATATATACTTTTCTAATAGGTTCTTTCTTAAATACTACTAATCTTGAAAATATTAGTGATGCTTATATCTGGCTGTATATTTGTCTTTAGTGTATGTGTGATGACATGAGGTGAAAAGTCTGATGACACCTGAAATACTTGAAAAAACAAATTGCTACTTGGTTTATAAAATCCTTAAGGTGATAAAAAAAACCCAAAACCTCGGAGAACTCATGCTGTGTTGATTTATTTATTTTATTTTATTTTAAATTATACTGGTATTATATTTTAAGAGCAAATAGGATTGCTGAATATATTGTCCCTAATCAATATGGGTTACTTTGTTTAAAATATTTCTTCTTTCACTAGTAGTGTTAAAATTTATTTTATTAGAATTTTGCAAAGCTAACATTTCTAGAGGTGAGGAAAGGAAAATTTAGATAAATACAAGCATATTTCTGAAGTTCAAAAAATGTGAAAAGAGATGAAGTAGTATTTAAAAATCAATGTATCAATATGCTTATCTGGTCTGTTGTTTTTCTTGCACTGCATATAGTTGAATAGTGGGTACTGATGAATTTTTCAGGTGTGGAAGTAGGGAGCAGTGGCTACAAAACTGGGCAAAATAATTAGATGTAATGGGAAAGACATAGAGACTGAAAATGAGAAAATGTGCCTAATCTTTATTTTCAGGAACTCTTCTTGTTCTAAAGCACGAGGGAATGAGCTCTAAAAATGTAGCATAAACATGACAAGATGAAGAGAATGGTAATTGCAAACTTGCAAATCAGTGGTAAAAGGAAAATTGACATTTGACTTAAACCCAAGTTCTTTTGCCCAGTAGGGGATACTAAATAAATAAATAAATAAAAACTATGCTAGAAATCCTCCAAGAATGAACAGAACTGGAATCTGTTGGAGAATGCTTGTAGGAAGAGATTGCACGATGCTGAGATTTATACCTGTATGCTTCTGCTTATATTCTCTATATCCTCTGTTTACAGAGTGTATTTGAAATAATGTTGGAATACATAAAATTGTCAGTGATTGATGCAAAAAATAAATGCCAGTGTAATACAGAATACAGAAGGCTGTATCTGTCTTAATTCTTCAGGCAAACTAGAGGTTGTAGTTTGACAGGTAGTATAATCTCTTTTCCCTTTGTCTTAATTGTAGGTGCAGGTTATCATTCCGAATCCAAAGCTAAGGAATACAAGCATGTGTGCAAAAGAGCCTGTCAGAAGGTAAGTCTTACCAGCTCTGCAGCCTTGTAGTGCAAGAAATGTAACGGGTAGCACTGCCCCTCCAGTGTGAATTGGCATATCTGGGTTTCACTATGTGGACTCTATGCATTTGTAGAGCAAAAATGGAGCAGCAGCAGTTGACAAGATACAGAGTCAATAGAGTGCATGGCCATGAGGTGCTGAAACATTCTCACCTGTGGTGACAAACAGAAGGTGCAGAACAAAGAGCGAGGGAACAGGAAAAGCTCACAGTGGTATCTACAGGGAGTGTTCCTATAGCTTCTTGAACTGTTCCTGAGGCTGTGGGATTTCTAGAGCTAAATATGGTGTATGGATTTTTTTCTTTGATCGGTGTCTGCTCTTTTTGGAATTTATTTGAACACTGTCATCCAGATTGCTTGGTTACAGGCTTTTCCAGAATTCTTTTATTCCTGATAGCTCTTAACCTTTTTATAGGAGGAGAGGTAGAAACAGGAAAAGCACAATAAAAATCAACCCACTCTTCCCAAAGCTGTGAAGGGAGAAATGTCAAGACTTTAATTTCCATTGAAATATTTTTTTTTAATCTCCTCCAAGAATTTGGAGAAACTTTGGAACTGGCAAGTCCTGTCTATTAAGTGCTGAATGAAAAGCTGGAAGATCTGCCTCCAAAATTTCTAATGCCTTTTGCTTTCTCCAAGAAGGAGCTACAGAGCTTGGAAGGCTTTTTAGAAGAGTCTCAGAGTTGACCTCTGATAATTATCTCTTCATCTTACAGTGCTGTTACTCAGTCCTAATACTAATAAAATTTTTTAACAAGTAGCCTTAAAAATCATCCAAACTTAACACCAGTTTCATTAAAGTTGTGCATTAGCCCTGATGATATTAATTTTCCAGCTAATTATGTGTGAGAAAAGGTTGGTTGTTGTTGAATGTACAACAAATTTGAGATTCCATTTGGTTCCTTGAGCTAGGTAGCCAACATAAATATGAAGCATGAAGAACAATCACAGGTTTGTTTTGTAACCAAAGATTCAGTCATGGTTATTTTCTAGGGCTCTCTGAAAGAACTTGACTGTAAGGTCTTGTCCAGAAGTAATATTAGGCTCTAGAAGTTCATTTGTGTGTGTGTGTGTGTGTATAATATGAAGGTGAAATTGTCTTACTTGATTTTTTTTCATGTGTCAGCTTACTTGTTCTGTTCAATTTCATGACTATTGCCATATATAGTATGAGGGATTTTTTTTAATCTTGGAAGGAAAATCAGAAACTTGACAGAAACATTAAGTGTTTGATGACACTAGGGATAAGAATTTCTTTTGCTATAAAGTTGGCCATGCAGAAATATGCTACTGAGTTCACTGTCAAAATATCTGAGTAGTAAAATCATGTCTTCAGATCTGTCCTCACATGATGCATACTATTTCCAGTACCTCTTGTTTTTATGTTCTCTTAGATTTTAAACTAATTTGTTGAACATTTTGTTTTGTATAGGATTAGAAAAATGTAGGGCTTAGTCACAGAACACTAGAATTTTCTAATCGTCAACTAAAAACTGTTTTACAGGCAATTGAAAAGCTGCAGGACGGTGCTCTTGCAACAGACGCAGTGACTGCAGCACTTATAGAATTAGAGGTATGAATTTCTGACTAGTAGTAAATATGTCTCTCAGGTATGTTGCCAGATTTTTATGTAGGAAGGTGTTAATTCAAGTAGGAAATCTACTGAGCTTTTTATTTTCATGCTATGCTAATTTTATCTTTTGTTTTTCTGATATATCTTGGAGTGAATTTAATGACTTCCTAAAAATGCAAATTGAATAGAAGTTGTTTAGTTGATGCGATTTGGTTGTCATAATAGGTACGCCTTATCAGGGAGTCTTTAACCTTCAAGACTAAATACAGTCACTAAAGACATAATAAACATTTTACAGTGAACTTTATTTCTGACATACTGAGCTACAGGCAGATTGTACTAGCTCTGCTTCTTTGGAAAAATCATGCTACCAGCACATATGTTAATTAGAAATTCTAGCATGAGGCCTCCTCCCTTTTGTTTGTATTAATATCTCATAGTGAGCTATGATTCCTTTCTTGACATTATGTTTCAAAGGATTTCCATGTACTTAGTCCTTAGTTGTTCTATTAACACTCTCATGTGGTACTTACACTGAGGTAACTGTTTTTGAGTATGCTTGGGTTGTGTTATTCATACCTTTCTCAGTTATTCAGAATAATTCTATAAAAGTGATTGCATAAGTTAGTGCAGGTTGTCTCTCCAACCAATTAGAGTATTCTTTGAAAACGAAGTAGGAATTTTAAGTTTTGTCCCACAATATACTGTTGTTGTTGACTTAAATTAATGCAGCACCAAAAGGCTTTTTGTTTTTTTCTTACATTTTTCACTTGGTGTCTGTATGATCTCCAATAGGATGAGAGATGAGAAGTAATTAGTTCAGAGAAATATGATTTCAATGTAAGATTATGCCTTTTTCTTATTTTTATGGCAAAATATGTGTAGAAGAATAGGACTAGTAATGCTTTTATTTCAAAATTATACTTGTTAAATTAAGATGGAAAATCTTGATAATCATAAAAAAATGAACAGCTATTGGTGAGGTTTTTGGAAAAGCATCCTTCTGGAGTGGTGAGATTTTTATAGCATCTGACTTCAGTGAAGGGTCCCTATGAATCATGTAGAAAAGAGTAAAGCTAAAAGTGTTTCTGGGATATAAATGAGGCAGCTTGGTTAGTGTCCCAGGTCCACTAATCCCTCACAGTAGTGATGACTGAAACAGGTATTCCTCTTCTCCTTTAAGGAGTAATTGTTTCTTCCTCGCAAACTTTATTAGCGAAGAATGAAGGCAAGGTAAGTGTTGTGCTGTAAAAAGAATTTCTTGTGTTTGGAATTTATGGTAGTATTCTGAGAGGATTAGGGGTGGATTTACTTACACATATGTTGGGAAAGTGTTAATTAACATACTTGATAGGGTTAGCGTAAGGCAGGCAGTAGGTACTTCAGTGTGTGTTAGACATGCTGACTAGGAGCCAAGGCTTCAGTCATGCTTTTAACTTGGCAAGCTTCTCAGCATTCAACAGTACTCTTGGTCTCCACTGAACTGTTCAAATATGCTTTCATGTGTTATTTTATACATTAGAATAAAGGTAGGTGAAAACAAAAGGCATCTCTCTAATGGGCTTACTTATAATGCACTTTCATAAACTAACGGAGGCTGCTGTTACTCCACAAGATTGTTTTGTGTGTCAGTTCCCTCCTCAGTGGAAAAAAAGAGGAATCTGCTTTGTTTGTGATTTTTATCATGTTCCTGAGAAGAAAATATATATAGAAGAAAACATGTTTTAATAAGCTTAACTTTACATTTGTATATCTCTTTGCAGCTGTGCCTGGGGTAAATATTTTATCTGTTTTTGTTATCTTCAAGAGACTCCTTTTACTATAGTGGATTTAAGTAGTCTCTGTTACATCTGTATAAGTAGTTACGGCTTTAAGATGAAATTAAATCCTTGTTATGAAATTACTCCAACCAGCAAACTCTTTTCCTCATCTGTCTTGCACCTATTGTGATGCCTGCCATCGTTACACTTCTTGATTTTATGATGGTCTTAGGAAGTATTTTTATGTGTACTGTTGCACAAAAAATACTTTTTTTTCCTTTATCCTATTTTCAAAGTTAAATATTTTTTTCAAATTTTATTGCTGTCGTGAATGTAATTATTTTCATTTATTCACTAAGAGCTTTATTAAACCTTTTAATTGTGAGTTGCTCTTTTACTGGAACAAAGAATATTGGGTTTGGGATTTGGGCGTCCTGTAAATTAAAAAGTACATTCCTATTCAGTTACACTGAGGAAAAATCAAAAGTACACTTAAAACTGAAAATGTTGTGGTTTGCACTTGCATTTTTTTGGATGTGGTATGAAAAATTCTGAAGTGCTAGACTTTCAGCTTTCAAAATGTTGAAAGATTTCTATCTACTTATATCTCATTATGAACACCACCTCCAGAATTCTCTGTCATTTCTGGACCTACATCTTCTGAATTTATTCTGATGTTTTTCCTGCTGCTCTATGGAAAACAGGAGCTGTGTGTGGCAAGTCAACAAAGCAAACAGTGCTTATTCTCATCTATTACAAGCTTATGTTTTTTACCAATAAAATTTTGTATGTTGACTGTCTCTCTAATGAGTTATCACTTGTTTATGCAAGAAAAAATAAGCGACTTTTCATAAAATATTTTAACGTTTTGAATTGGCAAATACATAGTGAAAATCTTTATGAAAGCAATGTTTGTTTACATGTGTTGCTGTAGTACAGATTAAGATACAGAAGAATAACAAGTGTTTGTAGAACATGTGATAACAGATTCCATTGTGGAGTACTGTTTGTAGCTTCTCGATATTTTCATTGCTGTAGAACATGTTGCTGTGACTCTATCTGAACTATTTAATTACTTTTACATTTTTCCAGGATTTCTAATGCTGCATTCCAAAAATCTGTAGTCTTTGCAAGGCACAAATATCTTTTCATGGAAGTGTCACAAAAGATAATTTTTTTTTCCCCTTCAGTTCAATTACACAATGCCTATTACACAGAATTGCAGCTAATCCAGGAGGCATCACTTCAAAGGCTTTTTGAGGCACAAGACTTGCTGTTGATCCTTTTTGAGCAAGCTGACAGTTTGCTTGTGGTATGCTGTCTTTTTTTGGTTTTATTTTTGCAGGGTCTAAATGGAGAAAGAGAAGCCTTTCTTTGACTGTATGAATCCCAAGTGAAGTAACATTCTATGATAAGGATAACACTAATAGTTAACTAGAGAGGAGGTAGATTTCTTTTGTAAAGTAACAAGAGGAGAAGACCCAGACAAGTAACAAGACCCAGAATACTGTTAAAATAATCGTGCTTGTCTTGATAAGCATCAGCTGTATTTGATAAGTTGATGAAAGGCAATTATGTTTTCTAGTTTGGGAACTCTGCCATTGCAGAGGAACAAATGAATGTTACCTCTTTCAGCTTTTGGTAATACAGTGAGTCTGGACAAGGTGATTCAAAAGACTCATCATTTGCACGGTATGCTTCTACAAAAGATCATTTCTTTTTGCTTTCTCGCTATCAGCCACCTTATGATGTCTGAGTTTCCCTTGAAAAACAAAGGGATTTGGTCAGGTTTTTTTAGGAGGGAAGGAGGCCTCCCTCCACACATGCACCTTAAAACTTGCATTTTTCAAAAAAGCCACATGCTGATTTCATTTATGATTGTCTGTGAGAACAATGTGCATTTTCAACCTTTTCTTTGACTATGAAGCACTTCACAAAGTCTACTGTTCAGGTACTATAGCATAAGTTTGTTGTAAAGAGTGCCAAAGATTTCAAGCTTTTTCTAATTTTAGTCTAAGTTTATTAAGACTGTGTGTAGATCAATTACTCGTTTAATCTGATTTCAGTAGATGTTCTTTATGAGCATTATTTAATTTGGATATTAATATGGTTGATGGGTTGTCACATACTGGGTTTCAGTCTTCTTGCTACTCAAAATATTTAATTTACTTTGCATTTTTTTGTTGTTGTGGATCAGTGCTAAGGCCATTTTGAGCCTGCTGGTCTATTCATGCTGTGGGTTTGTGTGACTGTCAGCAAAATTTCGCAGTGAAAGAGCTTGTTTCGTGTTGAATTGTTTTTTATTTTGGTTTTGTTTATGTATTAATTTTCTAGCAGCTAAGATTTTTAAATATAAAATCCTAGTCCCAAGACTTCTCTTTAAAGATGAAAGCAGCAGCCTTGTTCTAGTAAGACAGTCACCATAGATTAACTTCTAATGGGTAATGAACTGGAAGTTGTTAATTCCAGTTAAAAGCAATACTGGAATGTTTTGCAGCAGAGTGGCTAATAAATGGTGACAGAAATGCTCTTTGAAAGCATTTTAGCTGGTGTAATTGAAAGGGATGTCACTCATCCTTGTAGAGTGTTACTCTTTGTCACTAAATTCTGACAAAAATAAATTTTAAAGTCACTGTATGAAGAAAGAAATGCCTGAAGACTTTGAATCCCTTTTAAGAGTTACAAATAAATCATGGCCAACACTTTATCACAGATAGATGGAATGTTCTTTAATGCTCGTTGAAAATAGAGCATTTTAGCTATTTGCCTCAATCTAGTTCAGGACTTTTAATGTTATAGTGTTGAGTAACTTCTTCAAGTTTTCCAACTGTGACTGTGGCTAGAAACTTCAGCATGCCTGTGTTTGCTGCCAGAACATTTATAAATACATCTTGAAGTAGAAAGGATTCTAAAAATAAAAATTATACCCTTGGTACCTTGAAATTTTTTACAACATGGGCTAATTCGAGAAAATTAAACTCCTGTTTCACATCTTAAAGCTTTGTATTATTTCCTTTGCTAGAGGTTTACATTGTAAGTCAGTGGTGGAGTAATTGCCAGGTAGTCTAGTATTTTTAACATAATTGAGAGCTTGTGGTTTTTTAAAATGCTTTGAATAGCTATTTGTTTGTCTATTCCATCTTCTATTTTCCTTTTTCTTATGATAGTGGGGCTTCCTGTTCACATGCAGAACTTGTTTTGCTTTCTTGTCTTTTTTTCAGTCTCTTCAGAAATACGAAGTCTGATCTCTGCTTCTGTTTTCAAATAAAAATATATTCCTGAAGATACCTTCTATATTATAAGGTTTCTCCTCTTTCCCCTACTTCCCTTTTCTTAGAAACATAGTTTGGTTGGGTTCTTCCTCATCCTATGGCAGTCATATAGTTCTTGCAGTACTGCATTTTTCTATCAGTGTATGAAGAGACTGCTTCAGATAGCTCAATTTATTTTCTTCCCCCTTTTAAAGCATGGTTATTTCTGTTTTAATAATATTTTGGTATTCCTTGATGGTCTTGAATTTTCATTTCAAAATACATCTTAATTTTCCCAAGCTGTATTCCTCCATTTGTATATCAGAGTCTTAAAATCTTTTGGTTAGACTTTGCAAAGATTCATGTTTTCAAAAGGAGATTTATTTGTGTGGTGTATTTCATGTCCTTGCCTATTCATAAAGTAGGTGTGAATTTCTGCTTCTGTTTTTTGTAGAGGTTTTTCCCTGCCTCATTTCAAAGGCTTTATATCTCATCTCAGAGACACTAACGTAGGTATTAAAGATTCCACATGTTCACACCCAGTTCCTGCACTGTTTAAAGCTGTTATCAGATCTCCCTACAGAGCAGTGAAGTCAGAGTTACACTGCCTTCCTCTTGGCAGTTCTGAGACCATCTTCAGAATTGAATGCAGTCTGACTGTAAAGCTAAAATTCCACATAAATTTTGAACAAGTACTGGACAAGTTATTCATGTTGTGACTGATTGGTACATCAGTGGTAAGAGGAAGAACAGGGAAAATGTGGGCCCTCTCCAAAAGGAAACAGCAGACTTCATCATGCAGGATATGGAGAAGGCTGAGGTACTCTATTTTTTTGCCTCAGTCTACACCATCAAGGACTCTGGCCACACTGTGCAAGTCATAGATGGCAAAGGCAGAGGCTGGGAAAAGGAGGATATGCTCACTGTAGAAGAGCAGGTTCGAGACCACTTAAAGAACCTGGAAGTGCACAAGTCTGTGGGACCTGACAAGGTTGATCTGTAGTTCCTAAGGCAAGTGGCAGATGAAGTTGCAAAGCTGCTTTCTATCACATTTGAAAAGTCATGGCAGTCTAGTGAATTTCCCACTGCCTGGAAAAAGGGAAACAAACCCCATTTTTAAAAAGGGAAAGAAAGAAAGAAGACCCAGGACACTACAGGCCAGTCATTCTCACCTCTGTTATGGCACATGGAAAATGTGGAGGTAGTTGTTGGCAACCAGCATCACTTCAGCAAGGGCAAATCATGCCTGAAAAAATTGGTGGCCTTTTACAATGGAGTCACAGCATCAGTGGACAAGGAAAGAACAACATATGGTTATGGTGGTGTAGGGCTGGCTGTTAGACTTTATGATCTTGAAGGTCTTTTCCAACCATGATGATTCTATGATTCTAACTAATGCTGTCTACCTGGACTTGTGCAAAGCATTCAGCACTTTCGTGCACAACATCCTGGTCTCAAAATTAGGAGGATACGGATTTGATGGATGGACCACTCAGTGGATAAAGGATTGGCTGGATGGTCACACTTAAAGAGTAGTGGTCAGTGGCTTGATATCCAAATGCAGAACAGTGATGAGTGGCATTCCTCAGGGGTCAACACTGGGACTGGTGCTTAACATCTTTGGAGACATGGACAGTGGGATTGAGTGAACCTCAGCAAGACTGTTGATGACACTGAGCTGCGTTGTGTGGTTGACACACTGGAGCTGGAGGGAAGGGATGCTGTCCAGAGAGACCTTGAGAGGCTTGAGAGATTATGGGCTTCTGCAAACTTCAAGTTCAGCAAGGTGAAGTGCAAGGTCAGGTCAATCCCAAGCACAAATATAGCTTGGGCAAAGAATGGATTGAGAACAGCCTTGAGGAGAAGGACCCAGCGGTGTTAGTTGATGAGAAGCTCAACATGAGCTAGCAATGTGAGCTTCCAGCCTGGAAAGTCAACTGTATCTTGAGCTGCATAAAAAGAAGCATGGCCAGCAGGTCGAGGGAAGTGATTCTTCCCTCTACTCCACTCTTGGGAGGCTCCACCTGGAGTACTATGTCCAGTGGTGGAGCCCCCAACACAAGAAGGACATAGAGGTCTGGGAACAAGTCTAGAGGAGGGCCATGAAGATGATGAGAAGACTGGAGCACCTCTCCTATAAAGACAAGCTGAGAGAGTTGGGGTTTTTCAGCCTGGAGAAGGGTCTAAGGAGGCCTTAAGAGTGGTCTTTCCAGTACCTGAAGGGGGCATACGGAAAATCTGGGGAGGGACTTTGTGTAGCGATAGGACAAGGGATAATGGTTTTAAACTGGAAGACAGATTTAGTTTAGACATTAATAAGAAATTCTTTAGTGTGAGGGCAGTGAGACACTAAATGGGATGCTCAGGGAGGTTGTGGATGCCCCCTCTCTGAAGTGTTCAAAGCCACGTTGGATGGGGCCTTGAGCAACCTGCTGTAGTGGGAGGTGTCCCTGCCCATGCAGGGGGCTTGGAACTAGATGATGTTTAAGGTCCCTTCCAACCCAAACCATTCTATGATTCTGTGATTTTGCTGGTAAGATTCTTTCTGAGTTCTAAAATGAAAAAAATTATGCCACAATTTTGTTGATGTAGAGTTCCTATTTGTCCAATATTCTCTAGTATTCTGATAAATACTCTGTAGGGAGGAACAGGAGGCATTTTCTTTGTCTTGAGGTCCTCTGAATAAATTGTATCTTGGTGCATCCTTGATGTTGTGCCAGTGAATGTGCTGTGGCAAAGTATGAAGCACACTTAGGCTAATGGTCAAAAAAAAAATCTGAAGTGAATTGTTTGTAACTGGTGATGATTCTTTTCCTTCTGCATGAAGAGCTACTATCATAGTCTTAGAATGTGGCATACTTAAGACTTTCAAAGGTAGACTGTGGTCTATACAGTGGTTACTAGATATTACTTAAATAGATTGATGGGTTAGGGACCAATTGAAGTGTGTGTTTTGGGGAATGGAGAAAGAGATTTTATTTATAAGTGATCTTTGTTGGGTGATAGGTTTCTATATTAGCACACTATTACACTTGAGATACATCACAGCCTATAGAGTGTAAAGTATCCATTATGGTAATGTGTGGTTCCCTGTTCAAGTTACTATTTGTTGGGGTTTGTTTGGTTTTGAGTCTTGTTTTTGTTTTCTTCTTTTTTTTTTTTGGGGGGGGGGGTGTTTTGTTGCTTTTGCTACTTTTTGCTTGTTTGTTTCTGTCTGTTTGTGTTTTTTCAAACTACTAGAAAAAGAAAGTGCACTGCACCAAGGTCAGTGTCTTCAGATTAACTGTACAAATGTTTTAATCTAGTCTGCTGTGGATGTAGCCTTATACTGTTTTGTTCTTATTTTTAGGATTCTCCTTTTACAAATGCAGGATTGGGGTCTAACCTAAACCTTCTGGGCGAGATAGAATGTGATGCCAGTATAATGGATGGAAAGTCCTTAAATTTTGGAGCAGTTGGAGCACTGAGTGGTATGTTAACTATATATTATAAAGCTAACTAATGATTTAAGTGCACAACTCATTTTTGTTCTTTTTATTATTTTTGAGGAGGCAAAATGGGGTTATAAATACTGCCCTGTTTAAATAAATTCTGCTCTATTTAAAAACGAGGAAGGGATTCCTGTTCCCTGAAGTTCTGTTTTGTGTTAGTTGGCCTCGTGTAACACTGTTTTAGTAGTTTACTGATAGTCCCTTGATGCTGAACAATTGTGTGATACTACACAGTATTCACAAAGGGAGTCCATTTGCCAAAATGAATTAGTGGAGTGATAACTTTAAAATAAAATGCAATTATTAAAAAAATAGATTACAAGCACTTTAATTGGGCTTTATATTTGTTCTCTGTCTCCTCAGAAGAACTTACTGGTCAATAAGGTCAACTGATATTTTGTTCTCTTAAGTTGGTCAAATCAGGGCCCAAAGGGACCAATGTTTCCTTTACAGTATCAGAAGGTTATGCAGGGTGCTAGCCTCCTAACTGAAGCCCTTTATGTCTCTTTGGGGATGGGCACACCTGCTAATCTATTAGGCTGTTGGCTGGGAATATAACATTTCTGTATATTGTAGATTAATTTGCATATGGGACTTGCTTAATTTGAGAACGAATGTGCTTCTTTCTCAATCTAGTTTTAGCTTTTTAAACCTAGGCAGTCCCAAGTAGGGATGTTGAAGTTTTGTCATAAGTACATTCAACAGCCTTAACTGTTACTAGTGAATAGCTTTTCCAACAATATTTCAGGCTTTGTTTTTTATCCTAGAATAGTTCTAAACTATGGTACTAACTTCCCCATGTAGATATAAATCTAATACAAATGGTAAAATAAAGTGTTTCAAGACTTGTTTGTTACAAAACATATCCTTCTAGCCATGGGGAAGGAGGAAATGAGGGAGTGAAAGAAAGCTAAGTCTGAATCCTTCCTATAACCCCTGTTTTGGCCAGGTAGACTCAAGTGAAAGCTCTTTCCATCTTGAAAAATTAATACTCATAAAACATCTTTGGCTTGTAGAATACCACAGATGTAATTTTAATTTTAGAGAGGAGGTTACACCTAATACTAAAATATGATAGTTTTTCTTTTTTTTATTGTTTTTTTTATTTTTAAAAGGAGTGTGTGTGGATTAGAAGGCCTTGTCACCACTGTTAGGACATGTGAAGAAAAAAACTGAAAAAGTTTTTCCTAATATGCTACATGGAGAAAATATTTTAATGTTTTGTTCCCATTTTTTGCTAATTCTTCTTTTCAGGAATCAAGAATCCAGTTTCAGTTGCAAATAGATTATTGTTTGAAGGGCAAAAAGGAAAACTCTCTGCTGGCAGAATTCCACCCTGGTAATTGCTTTGTTCTGCTTGACTTTGCTTTAGTCTTTTGTCTATACTGCATGCAATAGCTGAAGGTTATGTCTTATCCCAAGAAGGGTGGTGCTGTTTTACATACCAGTGATAGTGTTCCTTTGAAATGATAAGCTTTGCTCTCTGATCATAAAACATCTTGCACACTTGATGAAGCTGTGGGTAGGATGAAGTATTGTGAATAGAAGACAACATCATTTTGTGAAAATTTGTGTGTGTGTGTATATTTCCAGTTACATGATAATGAATTCTTTTGTTACTGTAACATTTTGAAAAGTCCCTAAATACATCAAGATTAAAATGAAATTCTACTGCCTTAGCCTCTCTCCGCCTTAAAAAAAAGGCAACCTAGTTTTTAACAAGGATATAAAACATTCCTACTTTGCTTCCCTTGTGGCTTTATTTTGTAGTTCTGGTGTGGAAATGTATTTAGTAACTGCCTCTTATCTTAGCCAAAGTGTGAAGTTATTTTAAGACTAGATTTAATAGCACTTAAAACAATGAAAACATGCACTTCTTTATTGAAGTATAGGTATGATACTTAGCTGGGGGAGTTAATTATTAAATGCATAACAGTTACAAATACTGTTGCATCATTTTGGAAAGAATCAAAGATGTGTTGGAACTGATTGCTTATTTTCAGTACCAATTTAAATGGACAAATAAAGAACTTGAATGATGCATTCATATTAATTGACTGCTGTCCTCAGTTGTAACTGTTGCAGAAATTTACTATTTGCTAACTAATGCACTGCAACATTTGTATTTACAGGCATACTAAGTGAACTGCTCTTACTAGTTTAAAACGTGCATATTTTGATTAATAGATTTTCTTTTCCTTACTGCATTATTCTTTTTCTGTAAAATTATCCAAATAGTCTGTATCTGGGTAGTATAATACTCCAACTTAAACAGAGAGGAAAAGCACTATTTCAGTGTTGTGTCATGCTGCAAAAGGAATGTCTTCGATAACAGAAGCCACCTTGAAACCAAACTGTTAGCAAGCAGATTTTGCATTTTAAAATCTTCTCTGAAGAAGAAAGAAAAAAGTAACTGTAGTGTTTTTTCAAAGGAGAATTTTGCTAAAGAAAAGGAACTTGAATTTCAATTACAGTCGGTAGCTTGTTTCTTCTGACGTCCCGAGAAAGTGGATCTTCACTGATTTGCATGACAGAGTGTGTCAAATGAAGTGGGTTTTTTTGGCAATGCAGAACTAATAGTGAAGTAATCTACAAGGGCAAGCACTTGTGATTTAGTGTTTTTTGTATCATCACAGTTTTTTTTCTCCAGTCATTGTAACAAAGAGCACTTGGGCATTTTAGCATGTTTGCTGTATCTTCGTGACATAATTTATGCTGCTATTATTTTAAAAATAAATGAATGAAAAAAACTGTATTCCCTTGCCCTAAAAGGGCAAGACACAAACACTGTGCAAAGTCTTGGCTACCATGTGCTTTTGAAGATGGGAGCTCAAACTCTCAGGACAAGAGGTGGGACTGTCTTTAGATCCAACATACACAGTTTACTGTGAAAATGCTGTGAACCTGAGCTACCTAAAACATACTTTAATTTCTTTTTCTCACTCTATATTTCAACCATGTATTTTACTAGAGCAAATCAGTTACTATGAGAGCAATCTATACTAATAGGATATGATTACTTGTACTTTAGACTTTTGGTAGACACTCCTGTAAATAAAGGGTATCCCAAGTCTAGTCTTATGTTCATTGTAGGCGATGACTATGGATAATTTCATTCCTTGCCTTTCTGGTTTAGCATGATACATTGTTGGTTTGGGGCTGAACTATATTGCTGCACAAACTGGGCATATATAAGTATCTAATATGTATAATAGTCAAATTACCAGAGAGCAACTGTGTTTTGGTATTCCTACCAAGTGTCAGAATTTTTTACTTGTAAAGATATTTAAGCTTAATCTTGTTTCTCATGGACAAATAGTGTATTGGGGCATTTTCCAGACACTGGTTAGCTTATGAACCTGTCTTGTTAAAGAAACCTAGTGGAAGAGACTGTTTCTATAGCATACTCTAAGTTAGCTTCACCTTTTCTGTCCAGAATGTTTGACACACAACCACACAAGGAAAATTCAGGAACTGTGAGGTTAGGAAAGTGGCATTATGGATGTTCTTGTCTGTAGAGAACACATGGAGGCAGTTAGTTTGGCCTATTCACCTCTGTTCAGCACCTGTTTTTATAGTTACACTTCAAAACAGATTCAAAGTGGTACATTTCTAATTTTCAGTAGAAGAAATTCTCATGACTGTGAGAATTTAATCTGAAAAGTTAAGCTTATTGGGAAGGAGTGATTGAGTGTTGTAACTTCTGTGTCTGGTTTGCTGTAAGTTGCTCTGTAGACTGTTGC
This sequence comes from Heliangelus exortis, assembly GCF_036169615.1. Classification (NCBI taxonomy): domain Eukaryota; kingdom Metazoa; phylum Chordata; class Aves; order Apodiformes; family Trochilidae; genus Heliangelus; species Heliangelus exortis. Next base: position 38,941,456 of record NC_092424.1, read on the forward strand.
TCTGGATCAGTATCTCGTCCTCTTGTGTAAAACACAGAATCCCATTATCCAAATTAAAATCTAAAAAGTTTAAAATAGAGAATCCCTGAATGCATGAGTGCATTTTCTGAAACTTCTAACATTCTTACATATTCCTGTCATATTTTATTCAGCTTGATGTTCTCAGGATTTTCTCTGTCTCTGTGCAAGACAAGAAAACACTGAACCTGTAAATGTTGCATAATATCACATAAGATGAGATATTCTTGTTCATTGTATAACTTCACAAACGAAAGCGCTATTAAAATTGCAGTTATGTATTATATGATTTTTTGGATGTAGTCTTCAATCACAGAATAATAGATTAGTTTTGTAGGAATAAGTTTGATTTTTTTTCTGTTTCTTATGGTGAAACCTTGATCTTCTGAAGGGAAAAGGCTTTACATCTGTTTGCTGTTAACTGTAGATACGCATGAATTGCAGGATGGTACAAATACGCTTCAGTGTCTCCTTTCTTAGGGCTCCTTAGTACTACTGATCTCTAAGTTTATGTCTGTATCACTTATCACTAGTAATAATAACCCATATGGGAAAGAATCCCATATTAGGGTTGTCTTTTTTTCCCCTTTGGGTACACAGGAATTTGTAATGGCTTCACAGTTTTACTGTAGGCAGGATGTGTACTTGGGTTAGCTTGTAGGGCAGTGCATAGTCAAGAAAGTGCCCAGAGTGAAGACTTACACCGCCTTTTATCTCTCTTCTCTGTGTCTTTGTAACAATTTCTTCTGTCTAACTGTAGTTTCAAAGTGATAGCTGCATTTTGTAATAAAGGTTACGTAGTGAGTTTGTTACCTTCAGGTTCACCTTGGCCATCTTTAATGAACCCAACCTTTTTCTGCCACTTCTGTTTAGCTTGGTGTGGTCTGCCTCTCTAAAGCCCACATTAAATGGTCCTGTTTGGAGCAAATAGCACCAGGATAATCACATTCCTGGAGAAAAAAAAATGCCTTAAATGACCATATTTAGGGACTTTTACTTACATTTGCTGTTAACACAGTGTAATTTGCCTTGAACTGGAAGAGGGCATCTAAGCATTGGCTTCTTGCTGGGAGGATGTTTCTAATTGTGTGTTCTGGGTCTGTAACAACTACATAATATACTTCATTTGATGTATTTGCAAGAAAGATCTTTTTATCTTGGGGAACAAGCATTTGGAATAGCAGAGCAGCAATTCATTCATCCTTTGTTTTGGGATTTTTTTCCCCTCTTTGGAAAATTATATTTTGACTTAGCCTGGAGGCTTTTGAAACTTGGTGGGATTTTGGCTGCTTTCTATAGCCCCCTGGCTTTATTCCCTATTTTCCCTCTCCCAGTAAATCAATCTCAGTGGTAGATGTTTAGAGGACATTTAGTTTTTATGTTACTTAGAGTATTGCCCTGTTCATTCTTGCCTGCTTGCAGCTTTCCTACATGCCAACGTGGATGATTCTCATGGCAACTCAAGCAGTTTCCTAGTGCCAGACTGCTGCTTTCCCACCCTCTTGCCGCCCTCTCATCTGTGGCTGGAATGATTGTGTATGTGGCTGTGTGCTGAACTGAATCACAGGACTTGATTTTTAGGATGGCATAAGGGCTGTTTAGTCTTGCTTAGTTCTTGCTTATTTACTACCTGCAGAACCAAATTCATGCTCTGTATCCTGTAGAAGTCTCTTAGCAACCAATTCTGTGTCAGCTTACAGGAGATACAGTAGAGGTAGCACAGACAACAAAGCAATGAGATCCTGATTTGTTTATGTATTATTTTGTAGACTGTTTATTTTAACTGTTCTCTGATCATACTGTCTTTTCATGACATCTAAACTGAACAGTTTAAAAAAGGTGGATGATCTCTGTGGTATTATAATTATATAATTTGATGTCAGCAGATGTCCACTTCAACGAACTTAGCAATTTTTGGGGACCAGAACTAAAAAATACTTTCTGCCTATCTTACAGGAGGGAGAGGAATGTAGGAATTAAGGACCCAAGTGTGACCAAAGTAAAAGTCACATCAATTGAGTTCTCAGACATTCCTCAGTGCTTTTTTTGCACTCTTTATAAATACCAGTGACTATTTTTTTTGTTTTAAGTATTAAAAAAGCAAGTGTGATATTGCTTGTAAAATGCAGTGTTTCAGACTTATCTTTGCTATTCAAATTCTATATGTAAAAACTTAATATTTAAACTTGATACTTCCTCCACCTGCCCTTCCTCTCTGTGTAAATTGTTTTATTGAACAGGAAGTGTTTGTTAACTTCCTGAAGATATATTGTTGATAAAAAAATTTTCATTTAAAGACCAAAAACCTTCTTTCTGTCAGCGGAGAATGTCTGTTTACAGTTTGCATTTCTCTCCTACGTTAATGGAAGTGACAAATTGTTTCTTGAGTACTAGTTTACCTAGTAGGAGGTGCTTGAGTTCTCCCAAAGTACCCAGTAGCTTATTCTACAATATCTTGCAACATTAACGTTGTCTGGAGCTGCACTAACAATGGTAAGAAATATGTATTTAAAAATTAAAGTTCTTATCTACATCAACTTTTTTTGGAGACTTTTGCAAGGAAGGACTGACATATCTCTTTTATTGTTTAAGTCATAAAGAAGACAGGAAGTACCACCTCAAAATGTTACATCCTGAAAGCTTCAGGTGTCAGATACACTGTCAAGAAAACTTGCAGTGGCATTAGAACCAACATGTTTCCCATATCAATAAAGTTCTCAGAAACTGTAGTACCGTGTGGCCCCAGGGACTTCATCACAGCTGATCTAACTTTAGCTTCATATTAATAATTCTGGTGTGTCTGTAAAACCTTTTGAAATTGCTGGAAATCCTTAGTCTTTACTTCTGATGTCCACTAGGTGGTTGTTTCATTGCTATTTCAAAAGGGAGAGATCAAGTTAAGATTGGAAATAGTGGTTCTTTCTTTACTTTGTTGCTGTTGTTGGTATTGATGTGCAGCAGCTTTCTGAAAATGTGTGATTTCCAGCTACTGTGCTCCCATTTTCAGGGAAATAGATTAATTTATTTAAGGGGAAACAGCATAGATAATGAGGCCTTACCCCCCACCCCTGGCCCAACACAAAGTTACATTGTCAGTAGTGTGTTCTGTCTCACCACTGTAGAATGTTCAGTAATGACTAGAAAACAACTTCTCAAATTCCATGAGATAGACCTTTATCCTTCTAAAAACGGTTTATTTTTATCTTGTGTTGTACTTCTCAAAGGACTTATTCATATTCCTGTGGCATTGACTGAGTTTACTGGAAATACCTCACCATTCTCACCTCATTCATCCCATGTTGTTGGCCTTCAGGATCCTACTAACTTGTTATAGAGAGCAAGACTCTGGACAGATTTGTCCTGTTCTAGATGCAATTAAAAGCTGGTGCTATTTGGTAATTAATTTCCAGTGTAATAGCACATGTTTTTGTCCAATACTAAACTTAATGTCAGAGCTGCATAGTCTTTTTAATTACATAAGTTTGACAAATGTAATTGTAGCTGACAGTTCTGTGAAATGTAGGGAGCAAACAATTTTGAAATGACCAAACCAAATAGAAAACGTAATTGCAAGAAAAGGGGGATTTGTTATATGGTTTTGTTTAAACTCCCTCTTCTGTGTCTCCTAGCTTTTTAGTTGGTGAAGGAGCTTACAGATGGGCAGTTGATCACGGGATACCAGCATGTCCTCCAGGTATCATGGCTACAAGTGAGTAAACTGGTGGTGTCAGTAGGAAGAACAGGACAGAGTAATTGTAAATAGTGCCTCATATTTTGAGGTGTACATCACTTCATTGTTCTTAACATTCAACTAGCTTGTGGTATTTTGGTATATAAGGTTGGTTTACATTTACTAATATTCTATTAAGTATCTAAATAGAAAAAAATTATGAACTATTAATTCATCTGCATTTTAGCAATATCTAATTCAAATGAATTTGTGATTATAGGATTAAATTCAATTTTTTACCAAGACTCTTTAACAATTCAGTCCTGTAAGTCTTCAGTTGTGGTCTATCTTGGATCCTAAAAGCACCAACTAGCCACAGAACTAAATTCAGCAGGTGCCACTTTGAATCATAGATTCTGCAGTTACACCCATCTCTAAATCTTTGTCCAGAGCTACTCTTGACTAAACAGGGTATCAATTTCATTTACCTTTTTTTTACTGTATACTGGCAGTAGTCAGGTTTCTTACAACACCATTCTTTCTCGAAATAAAAGAAGTGATGTTATATTTATACACCATCTATAAACTAAAAGTTAGTGTACTTACCCATGGAAAGGAGAATGTGATTCCTCTTCCTTCTATTCTTCAGTCCCCATCTCCTTTAGAACGGGCCGTTATTACTTGTCTGTAGTTTGCTATAGGTGAGAGTACACCCTACATTTCCTACTGAAGTTATGCAGAAAACCAATCAGAGCCTAAAGAAGAAAACAAAACACTTCAGAGTGTTTCTTTAATTTACAGCAAACAGCACTACTGCATCAAATATATGAGTAGTCCCTAAACCAGACGTTGAAACCCAGGGCTCCCATGTAGGCTTTTATTTTGTCTAGTTTCAAACATAGGTAAATATCCAGAAATTGCAGTTCAAAGTTGCTAATATTTAATGCTTAAATGTAACTTCTGAAATGGTGGCATCATTTTACTTGATCATGCAATTTTCATACATACTCATGATACATTTCATTTTGAACAGGAAGTTTTGATTTATAACTCCCCATGACTGAAAGTTTTGCCCCATCCATCTGCTGTTGACAACAGTATTTGCAGAACAAGTTTTGGGTTCCGTTAAGCAATACTCCGTTATTTCTGAGACTGTAGAAAGAATAAAATATTTAAAGGTTAGGGATTTTTTGTTTGTTTTTAAATAAAAATAGTTGCTACTTATATGTATAGGAGATACTCCAGAAGGAAGGCTTCTTGACTAATTCTGTTGTGTGCACAGAAGTTTCCATTGTCGTTAGTACCAGCATGATTCTGTTGTGACGGAAATTATTAGACTGCAAAATTAATTGCCAGATGACATCTTCCTGGGGAAAATGTACCCTGGTCAGAGTAAATCTAAATGTTACGATTTAATAATGAGGATAACCACTGCTAGTTTGGTTTGCCTAAACTAGACTATGAATTTACATTGGAGAGAAACATCAGAAGAATTATACCAGCCACTATATTTTCTCAAACTTGCTCCAAAACACCAGTGATTCCTTTTTGTCTCCTCAGTACCTTCAGCATACTTCTACTTAGCAGACCAATTTCTGTTAAAATAATTAAAACAACCGGGATTGGAAAATTTAATCCTATTGCAAAGTCAATGCAGAAACGCCATTTGCTGTTGCAATGTCAGGGGAAAAAAAATGCTGTTATTAAAGGTACAGCTCCCCACACCCTGTACTTTCACTCAGGGTTATGCATACTGAGGCATACAAGTTTATGATTATGTGCTTGAGCTTTTGCACAGGATGGACCTGCTCTAGGAATGAAATGGTGCTGTGAAGTAGGCTGTGAATCTTAAGAGTTGAGTGTAGACTGTGTGAATGTTTTGCTGGCAGAATAATTTCAAATTAGGGTAATTGAAAATAATAATTCAGATGTGCTGAAGAAATTAGTAGCAGAGTCTGAGATTCAGTTAGATATTCTTTGTAATACTGAGCAGATTACCTAAAACTGAATTCTTTACAGCTGTTCTCTAATCCTCTTGCTCGACCTTGCTATAAATTATAGTCTCTGTGTAAGTGGATTTACAGAAAGGAGGTATTTGGTTATTATAGTCCCGTGCTTCAGTTTTCTTTTCAAAAAACAGGTGAGGTGGATGACAATGTCTGCTATTTAAATGCCTAAAATGGATCTGTAGGAAAATAATACTAGCTTATGTTAAGACTGCATTACTAGCCATTCCAAGAGGGGTCTGTGAGAACATTGCTTAAGCAACTTAAAGTTGTCTTTTTTTCCTAAGACTTGAATACACTTAAATTTGCAGTATAATCATCAGATTTTTTTCTTTAAACAGCCAACACAGCAACAAGAAAGGGCAAACAAAAATCTGAAAACACGGTTCCAGATAATGTTAGGCTGATTTCCATTACCAGTCCTTAGCAAAGTTAGTCTTGTAATGTGTAGACTTACAGTCAGTGGGGCTGGAAAGTAACTATTAACATGTTGTGTGAGAAAATGACATCGTTATAGCTGAAAAGAAATTGGAAACTGTCTCACAAGTAACATGTAAGAAAACCAGAATAGTTTTTTCCAGTGTTACCAGTGGAGGTAAAGTTAGATGTGCTTAAGAGACAGTTAAAGGGAATGTTGTTCCTGAGCAACCACAAAAGATCTCATCTGAAGGTAGCTATTGCCTTAAATAATGTAACATACTTCAGAAATACAGGAGACTTTTTATTATGCTTGCTACAATTGCTGTGGTAGAGTTTGCATGGAAAGTTGGGGGTAAATTAACTTGAAATTATGTGACTGTTGAATAGCTCTGTAACATGAAGAGTTGAAATAATTGCCAAACATCAGGAAACGATGTTTAAGAACTTAGTTGCAGAAAACCAAACCTAACCCCTCAAAACCCCTAATCCAAATCTTAGACACGTACTTGCAATAAATACTAGCAGAGAGAACTAGGTGCATATGTTTTGGCTTCTCTGTGCTGCACATGGAAAATATATTCTTGAAGTCACATTATTCTGTCTCCTTTCTCCCAGGCCTGAGATGGGAAGAGTCATGTTATACTTGCTGTAAGGCTGGGGGATTGTGTGGTTGGTTTTGCATGGATGGAGCTCCCTGTATGATCAGTTACAAAGAAAGTCGCAGGATCAGCTTTGTGGTCGCATTCCATAATTCTCTCATAACTATAAAAGTATCTAAGCATCAAACTGAAATGATGTTTTAAACCCTGTTACTTGTTGAACTGCATCAAGGTTACATCAAGGCTCACCTGCTTTATCTTCTTTGGTTTGCCAAGTGTACAAGGAAGTGGGATTTCTACCATTTGTAGAAATCTGGTGGCTTTCCAGTATAGTGGGTGGATGAAATTTTTTTTTTAAAAAAAACAAACCACCAGAAATGTGATCTGCCTGTATTGCCTACAGTCTGCAAGAAAGCTGAATTTATTAATTCCTGCCCATACTATAGCTTAATTCCTGCCAGTGCTACAGCCCATACTAGCTTCTGATACATCTTTGTTACCCTGTGCTGGAGAGACTGCTTTGACAATGTGATCAAAATGTTAAGAATGTAATTACTGTTTAGAAATCGGGGTTTGCTGTATCATGCAGCCTTTACAAATGTTAAAAATGTACTTTAAATGGGCAATGTAAATTTGAGGTACATTTTAACTGTCAATACCTCTGCTTAGTAATAAATAACTGGAACACTTTTATCTGCATTTTATAGTTCAGTTTATAGTAGATGCAAAGTAGTTGATTTGATAAAGATAGTGTGGTGCAAAATGGCATATTACAATTATTTGCAATGTTAAGTCTTCAAAGGGAAAGAGAAGGAAGGTAACTATTCATGCAGTAAGCTTGGACCTCTAACTCTAGCAATGTGGAAGTGACCATAAATACTTCTCTAAGTTGTATTATTTAAGAGCAATATAGCTGCTGTGGATTCACATAGCTTGATAACTGGAATTCAAGAGTAGATATAAATGATTGTTAAGAAAGAATGTAAGAACAGAGCAAGCATATATTTCCCTTTCCCTATCCTACACTAAATTCCCGAGTTGTGACTGGTTCATGAATATATGTACCTAATTGGTGGCATGTCTGCCATGAAATTTTGTTTCCTCTTGAGCCCATATTGATTTCTAGCATCTAGAAAAGCCTGTAAAAATGTAGGTTGTTTGAAGAACTACCTCTTTTTCGTTATTTTGAGACTTGCCAAAATAAATCTGCTGTTTTACTGTTATGTCACTTCTCGGAATTCTTCTTCAGTCAAGTCCTCCTATTACCTTGAATGGCTTAGTGTCATCAGTAAAAACACATCTTGTTGAACAGAGTAAGTGCTACTGTAGGTTGGGTTTCCATTCTCCATGTGACAGGCCATTTGTTTACTTGTACTTTGTCTTAGATTTTTAGCTAGTTTTGTGTATGCAAGGAAATTACCTTTTATGACTGCTTGGGTTCTTTAATATTAATGATGAGCTTTTTCTAGATAAGTGTCATGCAGGTTGTTGTACTTCTAGTGACACCACATGTCTCCTTGTTCACCAGTACTGGCTTCCTAGTCTGCCTCTCCTCCAAACCTCACCTCACTCCCAGTTGTCTCTTCTACTTCACTATTACTGCATTAAGAGGAATATTGTCCATGTTGCTGGAACTGTGCTGTAAGTCTCAGGTAGTAGCTTGGGGCAGTGGCCCTAGACCATGCTTTGTTCCTTTAGGATGAGAGTGAAAGAGATGTGGAGAAAAACTCAAGCATTTTGGGGATTTGATTAGAAAGCTTGGTTAATGTGAATACATGTATGGCTTAAGGAAACTAAGGGGTATCTCAGGGAGAAGATGCTTGTCTTTTAACAGTTTAAGTTGCTGCCACTGTTCTGTAATATACAAATTAAATGAGCTCTCTTAAGTGTTCATTTTTTGTGTTTTCTCACTGGCAATAAAAAATACAATAAATAAATAAAGGAAAAAAAAGTAACAAGGCATAATGTAAGTCCTCCCTGGAACTTGGCATCATATTGTAGGTTCAGTTACAGTTCTGAAATAGAACAGTTAAGTGCAGCCAATAGAATGGCTGTAAGTTAAAGTTGGACCAAAGTAGACAGAATATGCTTTGAATGAAAATTCAAGGGAGCAGGAAAGGCTGGTTGATGGAAAAAAAAGATGTATCTTCCAGGAATAAGTAGGAAATGGTATGCCCAGTAGAAGTTTACTGTGGATTCTTGTTATAAAGAGCAGATCTATATAGTAGTACTCACAGAAAAAATAGGTTATTTTTTTTATATGCTTTTGATGCTGACTGTGGCGTTTTATTTGTTTGGATTTATTGTTTTTGGTTTTTTTTTCATGTTGCTGTCTCTGTGAAAGTGTGGCAACATGGAAAGTAGCACTGGTAGTATTTGGCCCCAACACAAGCATAAGTGGTGTTAATTTGTAATTTAAAAATAGCTTTCTTAAAATGAAATTTGTTTTCATTTGTGCCAGTTATGTTAGCAACCATTCAACAGAATTCTTCGCTGGATCATTTTAATTCCTGTGGGTTAATTAATTTTCTAGTATATTCCTTTTTAATTCACTTCCCTCCACTAGTGGCTTTCTCTTTTAATATGGAATAGAAAGATGTAGGAAGTTCTCCATTCTGATACTTCTAGTTGGCTCTAAGAAATGTCTGCCAGGGGGTGCTATATCATTGGCCAGAGCTCTATCTATACTGCAAAGATGTAAAAATATTCTTTGACTCTTAGTATTTTCAATTTACAGTTTGCTTTTAAACAAGGATTGCTGAACAGTAGTAGGTTGCATAATGTTTTGTTGCATAATAATTTGTTATGACTGTAATGGAAACATTAGAGTTTGTGTTTGTGTTCTCGGTTTGCTGTTCCACCACTTGAAACAGGAAAGCGTGAGAATTGTCCAGAACTTGATTTGTGCTTTAGTGGTGTTAGAAATTTGTATCTGTTAACTTGTATATGACAAATCAATTGTACACTTAAGTATTTTTTTAATCTATATATTTTTTTTATCTAGCATGACAAAATGTAAGGGAATAGATATGGCTTACATAAAGCATGCAAATTTTAAGGAAATGGGCTTTTGACTAAAAACTTGTTGCTTTAACTTTGGACAAGAAATTTTGGTATAATAAACAGTTTGTTAGTAGCAGGCTTACTTAAAGTACATAGAGCTAGAATTAGCAGGCACATATCTATGAATTTTACCATCGTTAAAGGGAAAAAAAAAGTGTCTTAGTCTTGCATTTTGTTCTGTATGCACAGCTCAGTGGTTTCAAGGAGTCCATGAATAGGACAATTCTGATTTTCACTCTAATAATTTTTCTCTTCCTTCTGCTCTCTGGTTCATTTCTAATGGACTGTGAAAGGTGACTAGGAAGAGCCATGTAGAAGGGGAATCAATTTGTCTTTCATTTAGTGAAAGACAAATTCTATTATTATATAATAGAATGGTAAAGATTTTTGGTTAAATTTTTATTTGTACATAGTATAATGGTAAAAGGAGTTAAAGGAATGGTCAGACTGCCAGAGTGCCCACAGGATTAGTATGAGATATGAGCAAATGATGAGGAAGTTTTATGGCAAACAAGTGTCACACAGATGACATCTCTGAACTGACTCAGAGACTAATGTTCTGTTTTATTTTTCTCCTTCTGACTTGCTTGTTGAAAATTACTTTATCTCTTTATGTGAAGTGGTGATAACAATGTAAAAAGTCTGTGTGAAAGCTTATTTATTGCATAGCCACGATAATGTAGGAGATGGATCTTGTGCCAAAGAAGGTCTCCCTTTCTCATAATGGTAACCAGTAATACTGGAGTCTTTTGGCAATGGGAAAACCTGTAACAGTCTTAACTTTGAGCAAGACTGCTACAGGTTTTCCTGTAATCTCACTCCTTGTGAGATTGTTCTGTGTTTGTAGATAATACATCATGTTATCAAGCACGTGTTCTGACACCATGTCCTGATACCAGCCCTCTCCCTCAGACAAGTGAAGTGGAGCAGGAACTGCTTCCCCCTGTTCTGTGCTCAACCACTGAATCTTCTCCACAGCAAACCCCTACAACTTGGCTTAACTTACACAGCTCTGCCACAACCAAGTAGTCCACCCAGTGCTTCCACTATCTAGCACGGCCTAGGCACCATCTAGACCCAAAATGCTGTGCATTTCAGTTCAGTGAAGCACTGTACTGAAGCACTCACGCTACATGTGAGTTGGTACCTCGCAGGGTAGCAGGGAGAATGTGAAGGACTAGGAAGATGTTTTCAGATCCTTGAAGATTATTTGTTCATAAAGAGGCACCTCATGCTGCATTGTAGTGCCCTGATAAATAACTTAAATGTAAGACTGAAGTCCTGAGCTTCTAATAATGTTCTAGTTCTGATATGATTCTGTCGTCAGTCCTAACATGTCTGTAATCTGAATGAGGCCTGAGCATGGCTTTTAAACACTAACAGACAATGATTTTGTAAATCTGTGGGTTGTTTTGTTCTTTTTATTCTTCCTCTCCCAGCAGCTCTGAAGTAGTTCTATTTATGGCAGTGTATACATAAATGAGAAAGCAAAACAGTATGGCTGGTTGTACTCTGTGGCTTCTGAGTTGCAGTTCTTTTAAGAATAAATCTGAGTGTACAGACTGTTACGGTATAGGTTGTAACTGTTAGGGACTTTTATCTGAAAGCACACATTTGATTTTCATCTAAACTTTTAGATTCTTGAGCAAAATCAAAGGATGTTGTACTAAATACCTTCCCATAGATTTCAATAACAATACTTCTGGCTGTGATCCAAGGGTTTTTCAAACTAAAATTCCATTTATTCCCTTACCTCTCCTTTTCTAGCTTCCTCCCCTCCCAAATAAACTCTGCCTCTCTTGCTTTCATTTTCCTTGGCCCAGGCAACATCAGGCTGATGTAGCTATATTGGATTTGTTTTAGGAAAACATGCATGTCTTCAACTTTGTGTTGAGTCCTTTTCTCAAGCTTGGAATGTGCTGTCTTGTTGGAGGGTGCCTTTTGTACTGTCATTTTGGACAAATGAAATTTCTTAGCACCCTTGCACCACAAAGTTGAGTTTTTATTTTAGATTTAATGTGAGTTATGAACTTAAACTGTGTGTAGGCATTTTCTGTCTATGTATAGTGCTTATTTTCAAGCTAGTTATTCAGTAGGTTATTTTCTATGTTATGTGTGCATCATTAACCAAGCACATATGAAACCTGTCTTTTTTTCTAGTTCATCATATATTTTTAATTGAACTTAAAACCCCATAATACACAATTTGACAATGACCAGAAAACTTTAAGGGAAGAGAACCTCCCTTTGACCTGCTGGACACACTCTTAATGCACCCCAGGATACCACTGGCCTTCTTGTACACATGGGCACATTGGTCCTTGCTTAAATAAAATCTTCAACTTTCAGGTGAAAGTTAATTCTAATAACTGTTCTGAAGGGAATGTAGCCTGAGTGCATAGACTTGCTTTCCCTCACAGTATGGATAGGTATGACATTTCAAGCTAAACTGAATAAAACTTATGAGTTATATCAATTAATATATTAATTCAGTAAGTAACACTGAGAAGAGAGGCACAGTATTAAAAAACCTACCCTCTTCCACTGCTGAGGAAGAACTTTCCCAAAACATTTCTTCTCCCCCAATCCTTGCCACCAAAAGACCTTCAGATCCTTCTAATCAAAATTTGTCACCTGGAAGTACAGAATCATGACTGGCACCTCTCTAATGTCTCTAACTAGTATAACAGTATAAACTTTCAAATATGGCAAATGTCTCAGTACCTGTCACAAATATGAGCTGCTGATTAAATTTAGTAGGTGTCATTAAGGTAGCTGGGAAATTCTGTATATTTTACTAGGTTTTCTTAACCTAGACTGTTCTGTGTTTGTACATTTAAGTTGTATATTAGTTATGGCTGTGTGTGATGCATAGGAATAGGATCATAGAGGACTGATATAAATTAGTATATGTGAGGGTTTGACTACTTTATTTTTTCAAAAATTGTTTTTGTTTAAAATGAGGATAATCAAGTAATGGAGCAGAGGCCCAGAGGAGTTGTGAAATTTACCTCCTTTACGATGTTAAAAACTTGGCAAGTTCCTGTGCAGTGTTTTTGACTAGAACCTAGGAGGTTGGACTACATGACCTCCTAAGATCCTTTCCAGCCTACATCATTGCATGTTACTAGAAAAGTTTCTTCATCTGTCTGTCTGACATAATCTAAGATTTGCAAAAAATGCATGCCCCAGCATTCCCTCTGGGTATCTCATCATCCAGTAGAAGAGTCCTTGATGCACTGTACCACTTTTTCTTAGCCAAAATAACTGCTTTGCAGGATAGGGTCTCCCATTCTGTAAACATGGACAAGGTGATACATTGCTAGCCTAAATTCACACAGTTTTTCTTATTGCCTAATAAAATGGATGCTTCTTTGTTACCAATGACCTGCTTTCTGCCCTATGTTTCCTAGCATACCGATACCACTTTGAATTAACAAAGCAGATAAAAAATTATTATTAACAATGAGATCCTTCAAAGGAAGTATTCAGGTTTTCTCTTGTTCTCAAAAGGACAAATAGAATCTTAAACCCAAGATGTAAACTCTGAAAACTGTTTAATTGCATAGCAGGAGACTGAAGAGTTAAGTGAATGAAACCTCTTTCTGAAACTTGGAGAATATCACATGCTGTGAAAAAACTGCTGGGATAAGTTGCAGCTAAGGTATAGTTTGAGTGCTGATGCTGAGAGGCCATGAAGCAGTACTCTTTGTAGCTGTCATGGTAGCTTGAAACTAGACCATGGGTCCTCTAGTTCTGATGTGATCATTGTACATATATTTGAACTGGTGAACATGCAAATATTGCAGAAGGTTTCAGGACACCACTGGCATTAGATTCGGGTGTACAAGGAAAATTTCTTGTGTTCAGGTTTTCATGTATGGGCTCCTGCACCCTTGTATTTGTCTTGCTTCTCTAGGTACAAAGCTTTTTTCTGAACTGGTGGGAGGCAATAGCTGCAGAAAGTAACAGGTCTTGGCATAGTTATCCTCATGTAATACCTACTTTTGATGCGTACAAAGGCCAGGCACTATTTTTAGTCACTCACTGTGGCTCTGCCCATAGGTATTTTCTATATTTATTGAAGCCATGTCAGCTTACAAGTTTTCCCTTTAAAAAATTCTGTGAAAAAGAATGTTCTGACTTAATTTATTTGGGAACACTTCTGTTTAACAAATCCTTGTGTGGCATGTTTTTATTTGTTCCTCCCCATCCTCACTTAGTACTAGATTAAACTGATTCTTTGGCTGCTTCCCCTTATTGAGTGCCTGTATTTTACCTCTTGGACCTCATTTAAAACATAGAAATGTGTTGCCTAAAAGTTAGCTGCATTAATCAGCTCTCTGTGGTAGACAGAGTTCCAGTCTTGGTGATGGCAGATTAATATGTGTTTACAGTTTTAAGAAACTGGTATTCATTAGATTTTTGGAGAGAAATGCTAATTTTTTCATTACTTTTAGGCTATGTACTTGAATAACTGTGGTAAGCTGAGGTCCAGTTTTATGTACTTAAAAACAAATTTAAAGGAGATTTCACTAGGTGATTTTGGCACCTGCTTGGGGAAGCTTCAGAGAATTAAAATGCTCACTGTCTGTGTACTTTGAGAATTGTAAATGAAAGCTTTGTGTTCTGTTGGCTCTGTAATACTGATTTTATTCATAGACCATTCTTGCAGCTGTTCCAGTCTTCTGAATAATAGCAATGGATCTGTTTTCAGAATTTCACTTAAAATGACGTTTTGAGGCTTACAGATTAGATAGATTATATAGATTTGATATAGACTTGCATTGTGTGACTTGTGTATACCTCTGCCCTCCTAATATCTTGCTTTTGCATGACTAAGCAAGTGACAAAAGGTATTTGTTCCCCCTCCTCTTTTCTCTGCATTTTAAAAACGATGTTAAGATAATCTGTGGATAATATTAAGTCAAAAGTGATTTTGAAAAGTGTGTTAATATCTGCAATTTTTCATGAACTGAAACTTCTAGAATGGTAATATGTCATATTGGTCTCTTAAGCACAACAATTTTTTTTTTTTTTTTATTCCACTTTAGAGAGCACTTCCTTTCTGAATGTGTGACTTAGATGTAGAAAATACATGTTAGTTTTTTCAAGACCTAGGTGGTCTTTAGACTACGTTGGATTATGGAAGGTAAAAATATTCCTAGACTATTGTATGACTTCAAATATGTGGGTAAACATACAGATATGCAATTAAGGTAATAAAATAGTAACCTAATTTTATGGATATCAGAATGAGCTCACATGGTATCTATTTACTTGTCAGCAGTCAAACCCAATAATTTTAACACAAGCCACTTACTGCATTTTCTTCTCTGCAGTGCTGCTTCTTTGCCAGAGATATTTAGACCACCATAACTTCCATATGTGTTCAGCAACTTGTTTCTACTAGATATTTTACCCATCACTGTTTTGCTGAACAATAACAGAACTTCTTCACTTAGGAAAAGATGTAAACATCTTGTACTGAAAATTAAATACTTAGTTGTCGTCTTTTTTGTTGATGCTTCTTGCATCAGTAAAAATGTGGGGAATGAGACCTCCAGAATGTCAACTTATCAGTATTTGATTACATTAACTAAATTTTACTTAGTTGTATGCTTTTGAACTATTCTTATAGGATTTAGTTTAGCAGCTTTTAAGAGGAACAAGAGGAAGCTGGAGTTGGCCGAAAAGGTGGAAACAGACCTCATTCAACTGAAAAAAAGAAGACAATCAAATGAAAAGGTTAGTTCCTGTTTAAAATGTTATGTCATCCTAGACTTACAGCTGATTGCTAATAAATTTCCTGTCCTATTTGCTGAGAATAATGTAGCA
The DNA here is from genome assembly GCF_036169615.1 of Heliangelus exortis. NCBI lineage: Eukaryota > Metazoa > Chordata > Aves > Apodiformes > Trochilidae > Heliangelus > Heliangelus exortis. The sequence goes on from NC_092424.1 coordinate 38,957,070, forward strand.
TCAGAAGCAACTTTTTGACCATACTAATATTTAGATGACAGAATGATAACTTACTGCAATCAAAAGGTTCTGCCTGGTTTTTTGGAAACCAAACTGCCACTTTGTATCTTGTTTGTGCTGTGAGAAATATTTTGCTCATTTTGAACTGGAAATACAACAAATGTAAACACAAACAGATAATTGTTTACTGAAACATTTTTCTTAGCTTGGGATCTCTATCACTGTTTCCCACTTTTTAATGTTTCCCAAGCGCACTGCATAATGGAGCTGGAATTGGTGAAATTTGAAATATCAGGTAGGTAAACGTGCATTTGTGCATGCATCTAGCATTGACATGGCCCATATTACTTGTACTACAAAACTATTAGGATTCCCTCTCGTTCCCCTCACTCTTAGTTTGAATTTAGAACCTTTTTTACCATTTGAGAATGTGAAATCACAATATTTGTGTTTATTGTTGGCTATCAAAATACAACACATTAAATTTATTTAAATGCCTATGCTTTATTTGTGACCTGTGGGCTTTTGTCTATTTCTCTTGGCTATGGTATGCTGACTGACCACTGCCTCATGTAGTTGCATATATTGATAAAAATAACTTATAAATAGGGAATTGGCAAAAAAGTTTATTCTCTATAGTCTGTGCAAATGGAAATCAGCAATAAATGAGGCATTTTTCTTCTGTGTTTTTAGACAAGAAGTTTTCCTTTGCAGGTTGCTCTTTTTTTTTTTATTTTCAAGGCGAATAAGACCTCTAAAGAAAGGGAAGTAAGGATAGAAGGAGGGAAAGAGTTACTCATTTTTGGACTTTGCCTGTGTACAGGACTTGGCGTACCTCCTTGTGAAGCTAAAGGGGTTAAAATGTGACTAAGGGCTCAGGGGTCTCTGTACAGTATTCATGTTCATGTAATAAGGGGCAAGTCAATGCTTGAAACTTATGCCAATGCATGAGCCTACCAACCTGCAATTTGAAATTTCAAGGGCTCCGGAGTCATGTGCAGCACTTGTGGGAGACCTCCAAAGGCCAATGATGATGGTAGGTAAAGGAGGTGATCAAATAGAGCTCTACTCACCGGTAAGTAATCCAGTAACATAACACACTGGTTCTGTCAACTTTCTGGGCACATCCTGGCCTTGGAGGGGGGATGAAAACCAAACCATGTTAACAATGTAAGCTGCTTGTGCTATTCAAGTGCGAGATAATTCCAGCCTTACAGAAAGTTTAGTTTTTCAAAATGAAATAGAAATGAAAAATCAAATTCTCCAAAACCAAATTCTAAAAAAAAAAAAAATAATAATTCTCTCTAAGCTACTAGTAAAGGGCCATTTAACAAGGATTAGGCACATGAACTGGGGTTGTTCAGCCTGGATAAGAGAAGGCTCCAGGGAGACCTAATAGTGACCTTCCAGTATCAGGAGGGGGCCTACAGAAAGGCTGGAGATACAGAACAAGGTGCAACGGCTTTGAACTAGAGAGGAGTAGATTTACATTGGATGCTAGGAAAAAGTTCTTTACCATGAGGGTAGTGAAAAAAATGGAACAGATTGCCCAATGGAACAGAGGCCTCGTCCCTGGAGATATTCGAGGTGAGGTTTCATGAGGCTCTGAGCAATGTGATCTAGTTGAGGATGTCCCTGCTTACTGCAGGGGGGTTGGACTAGATGACCTCTTGAGGTCCCTTCCGACCCAAAGTATTCTATGATTCTATGATCTGTCATTCCAAAACTTGTACTGTCAAAGGGTCCAGTCCTGGTGGACAACAAGTTATCCATGGGACAGCAACATGCCCTTGTGTCCAGCAGATTGAAAGAGGTTCTCCTCACCCTCTACTCTGCCCTCATGAGATGTCGTCTGGAGTATTGCATCCAGTTCTGGGCTCCCCAGTTCAAGAGAGACAGGGATTTACTTGAGAAGGTACAATGAAGGTCAGTAAGGATGATTAAGGGACTTATGAAGAAATGCTGAGAGACCTGGGGCTTTTCAGTCTGGAGAGGAGAAGACTGAGAGGGGGTCTATTTAATGTGTATAAATATATGAGGGCTGGTGGTCAAAGGAGGAAGGGACAATCTCTTCTCACTTGTGCCCTGTGACAGGACGAGGAACAATGGATTCAAGATAAAGCACAGGAAGTTCCATCTGAACATGAGGAAGAATTTCTTTACTGTAAGGGTTACAGGCTCCCCAGAGTGGTTGTGGAGCCTCCTCTGGAGACTTTCAAGATCCATCTGGATGCTTTTCTGAGTGACCTGCCCTATTTTTGGTCCTGCTTTGGCAGAGGGGGTTGGACTCGATGACCTTCGGAGGTCTTTTCCAACCCCTGACGTTCTGTGATCCTGTGAAAGCTGAGGTCTTTTTTTTTATGTTTAAACCCTTAAAAGGTTTAAACATAATTGTTTAAAATAATTTAAATACTTGAATAAATGTTATTCTTCCTGTCAAAATTAATGTATAATTGATAAATATTAATTTAATTTTTGATTTGTTGTGCTTTTGTGGAGCTGCAGACCTGTCTCTTTCAGCAGGACTTCACAGCTGTTTTAATGTCTAGTTAGACTCACCTGTTTCAACCCTATGCTGCAGCTTAGCTCATGCACCTCTGTTGCCAGTACTGCACTGTTATGAATCCTGGTCATATTTTGTCAATGGAATTTTAGCATCTGGGAGAAGAGCAAGGTAGAAAGGATACTAGCAACATTGAAGCTGACTGGAAATCATAAATGAAAGGCCTGTGTGTTAATAACTTCACTGAATTTTGAAAGTGTGAAAATTGAGACTTAAGTTTAATGACATATTTTTATTTACATAGTTACAAAATCTTTGGTTTTCTTTGTGTGTGAATTAACTAAGCATATTTGTGGGGGGACTGGCTATGATGTGTTAATTCAGCCAGATGCTATTCTGAATTTCTTACTTCAAGCAGAAGTAAATATCAAAATTAAATGTCTTCTTACTGTTAACCTTTCTTTTACCAGAGGAAACTGCCATTGAAAAAGCCTCATTAAAGTCTGGCTAAAAGCCTTATTTTTAATTTGTCTTCTGCTATTACAACTTTTTGTACAGCTATGCTATAGTTACTTTAAAAGGAGTTGTCCTCTCCTTGGTTTAAATTAGAGGCACTAAGAATTACCAGTGCACACAAACTTTTTTATTGGTTTGTGTTTATAAGTTAGTTTTTTATAGCCTAGTTATTTATCTCCATAAATAACATTGTTTAGTTTGAGTATTATTGAAACTGATTTGGTTTCTGTTTGGTTTAACATACATACTCAAGTATGTGTGCAACAGATCAAATTATTTGTATGGAATAAGCAGTCTCACACTCTTCAGCTACTGTATTGAGACAGTAGCACCAAGCGTAGTCCAAGAAAAGTCTGTCATGGTTCAACAAAAAAAGATTATCTTCTTTAAAATATTTTTTTCATTATAATTTTGTCAGTGATCATCTTGAACATACCATAGGAATTTTTAGCTAGTTCCAGCTTGAACTCCTGGGTGAGCAACAGTCAATGAATAGAAATATATATCATTCCCATTATAAAATAATGATGAATTTTAATCACTTTTTCCTCAAATCAAGTTCTTTATGGCTGTGTTGTGTGGGCCAGGTTAAAAAAAATGCTTCCCTAAGAAAAGGGTTCCAGCCTCATAAGTTGCCCCATCTAAAAATAAGCCAAAGTAAGCAAACTATACCACTGAACTGACAGCAAATACTAGTAAAAAATAGACCTTCTTTTAAAGGAAATAATGGTGAAGAAAGTTTCCATGCTACATATACTTATAAATACTTGTGGGTTTTTTTTATTAAAATATTTTTTTAGAAAAAGAAATCAGTAATATAGCTACTGAAAGCAAGTATTTCATGCATGTGAGTGCTAAAATAGAAGATGGATGGCAGATTGAGCAAATAGTTTTACAGATGCTGAAAAAGAGGCTGCAAGCATATTTCTTTGTTGTTAGAGGATATGGAAAACATACTGATCCATACTGAGACTCATCCTTCTATAATGTATTATAGGAGCCCCAAATGTCTTATTTAATATGAATTAAGATTACACAGGTGGCCTTAATTCTGGCATTTCGTAACTTTGATAGGGTTGATTTTAATTTCTGTAGTTTTATTTTAATTAGGTTTTTTGTTGTGGGTGTAATTCCCTTTGATAAAAAGGTGCAAGGAATGGACATCAAAATCTGCATTGTATTAGCAGTTAATATTAATACCTGAATTAGGTTGTGTCTGGCAGTCCCAGGATTTATGAAGTACATTTGCCTGTGCAATGTTAAGGAAGGGTTCCTTAGTTTTCTTTTATCTTTACGACTTGAAAGGGAATTTGTTCTTTTCTTGTTGCTTTTTCTCCAGTCCTCAAAATTCCTTTTGCCTTTCTCTGTTTTGCCTTCTCTGATACGGTATTTTATGTTCCTCTACTTTCTAATTTACTATTCTTTCCAATGCCAGTTGAGACTCTAGATTTTTCAGCTCTCTTTCAAAGTAGTTATTCTGTTTTACTGTTAGACCATGCATCTGTTTGTTTTAATATTGAATGTGGTTCGTGCCAGCTTCTAACATAGAACTTGTTGAGGAAGATCTAGGTGTATGTATGTGAAGAGAAGAAACTTGCTGTTACTCTGAGTAAAATCCAAGGATTACACTCCTGCTTGAAAAGTACTGAGGAACACAGCATTGCAGTTTTCCTTTTAGGACTGGTGCAGTATTAAATGTTATCTCAAGTTGTGCGGCCAGAGCATCATCAGCACAAGTCTCCTAAGAATTTTGTTTGACAAGTGATACCATATGCCCAAGGAAATTTTGACTGATGATACTTGAGGATACTTGGTTATTTGAAGTTGGGCATAGGTGAATTTTTTCTCCCCCCCTCTGGATCCAGGCCCAGAAAGTATGCATTCGTGTGAATTACTTAATATCCTTTGGGATTATTTGCTTAGGTAAGTTTATGTAGGATGTTTTTAAAGCAGGTAAGTTTTTACACAGGAAAGATTGCTCAACTAAAGACTTGAGGGCTTGTGCAACTGCAAGGTTCATTTTTGGAGTATGTGATGGATGATATATTGGTTTTGTGTAATCATTTTATTTTATGTACACTGCATGCTGTGTCCCATCAAAAGTGTGGGATTGGGCATGAAATCAGGGTGCCTTGCCATGGATTTTGCAGAGAGAACTCCGAGAGGGGAAAACTACTCTTTCTCTTGGGGTGACTGAGTGTGGTGTTTAAGGAAAGGGGGGAGGGATTGAAAGATCCAAAGTCAGACAGCTGCAGTGTTTGTGAGACAGTAGGCAGAGAGATTGCATCAGGAATGAATGCAGAAAGACCCCTGCTCTCAGGGAAGCAAATCTGCCTCAGAAATGGTGAAAGTAAGGACTCTTTTCTAGTGACCCAGGGGGACTGAAGGGTAATTTTTTTTCTACCAGGAGGCTACTGAAGATTGCTGAACTGAGAACAGAACTGAGAGAAGGAATCTGTGCTGTGGAAGATTTCTTCTCAAAGCTTCTATTCATTGTGTTGCTCAGAATATCAGAATTTTCTCTTTACGTGATAAGCTGCTGATTGTGGATTTTATTTTTTTTTTTAACCATGCATAGCTTTAAAGATCAGTCTCTGAAAATGCCATCTCAAAGCTTTTAGAGAAGGCCTTTATATATGGCATCCAGAGTGTAAACCACTAAGAAAACAGCATTTTTTGGCAATTTTGCGAGTAAAGGGGATCTTTGTGAGATCTAAGCACTGGATGAGTTCAGAGATGTTTATCTCTGACATCACAGCACAATGTGTACAACATGTGTGAATAGCAAATCAGTTTTATTGATAAGCCCATCACTTGTTTTTTGTGCATGTTGTTTTGCACACTGCTAAGAAATATAACCTCATTTTAGTATACTATTTTAGTAGTTGTTTCTTGCTTGTCTGTCCTGCAGGAGAATGACTCAGGAACATTGGATACAGTTGGTGCAGTTGTTGTTGACCAAGAAGGAAATGTTGCTGCTGCTGTCTCCAGTGGAGGTTTAGCACTAAAGCATCCTGGAAGAGTTGGTCAGGTGATTATATGGTTTCAGTTGGGAATGACTGTTCAGCAATTCTGACACAAGTGAGATCTGTGATGGCACACTGATGTCCTCCCTTCTTTCCCATTAAGCTCTGAAGGCATTATAGCTGCAGTGGAATGCAAATTTTGTTTTTATTGTCCTCTAGTGTAATAAACCACTGATAGGTAAGAAGTTGTTCTGTTGTTAGTTACCTTTTGCCAGAGCTATTAATAATTTATTTGGCTTAAAGACCTGCCTGATACCACAAATAGCCTCTTAAATGCTTAAAAGTGTTTTAAAATAAGGTTTTAATCAATATTCAAGGACGTTGTCCTAATAACTGAATTTTTAAATAATCTTGTGAATTGATAGAAGTGACAAAGGTATTCAAAGAATGCATCCGGTATAGATATTCCTTATTGTTATTAGGTGAGGAAATTTTGAAGTGCATCAGAAATGTCATACTGCATTACTGTGCAGCTGTATTTTGGTTGACTTTTGCACTGTCCTAGAAGGAGTTCTTTTTTGAAATATACTGAGGGTTTTCTTTTGGAATAGTGGAGTGAAGAGGTTTTTATATAAGTAGGGAACAACTAGAATTGTTTTGTCTTTCGATATCTGTACCCACATATTCTGTTAAGTTAGGCTAGAAACCCATACATCTGTCATTATCACTCAGTTCTGAAGGACAATAAAAGAAGATGTAGCAAAATGGATTGCAATTGCAATTTTGAATGTTAAGGTTTTCTGTTTTCTATTAATATTTGGATTTTAATTTGGTTTCTGTTTGTTTGTTTGTTTTTACTTTTTTGGTGCTATGGGGTACTGCTTAGGAAACAAACAAGAAACCTTGTATAGTTAAATTTATAAAAGATACTCCTCTTTCCTTAGGCAGCTCTTTATGGTTGTGGCTGCTGGGCTGAAAATACAGGAGCTCATACCCCTTACTCCACTGCTGTGAGTACTTCAGGTATTTGCTGCTTTTATAAATATTTCAGAAAGTTGTTGTCTTTTTCTTTTATTTCTTTACAAGTTCCAAAGAAAATACTTTTATTAATGGTTAATTAAAATATTAACATCATTGCCAGTCTACATTCTACATGTGTATCATTTGTTTACATATAACTATGACTACACACATATATGTTAGTATATCAGTATTGACTTGAAATCCATTAATTAATCTCCATTGGTTGCTTACATTGATTGTTTTACTTAAAAGACCAACCAAACAAAAAACAAATTAACAACCATGTGAAGTTTGATTATATTCAGAAAATTTTGTATTGCACTCTGTTATGTATTAAGGTGATTTTCTAAGACTGATTATGTGGTAAACACATAATGCTTCTGTGACTGGAAACCTTCTTCTTAAAGCTTAAATCCTTCTTAAAGGACTAAGGTATTCAGAGGTTCCTTTAACAGAAGAGGGCCTGTTGGTTATAAAAATGCTGCGAACAGCATTATTTCCTCCAGAATATTTAATTACTCTTTTAAGTGAATATTTAAGTGGGTTTGTTCTTCACCTGTCTTTCCCTGTTAAAATGAAGGGGGAAAGGCAAAACCAAATTACTAGAATTAGTGTCTTGGAAAATATCTATTCAGAAATTTTGAAAGTAATGTAAGAATTAATGTATCTTCCCTTCTCTCTTTGTACATCTTGAGATCCTGGATGCACAAAAGTATTTTCTACTTTTGGTGCCTGTCATTTCTGTTAGTTGGCATGCATGGAAATACCAATTGTAAAAACAAGTTTGTCAGCATATCTACAAACATAACAGGACTGAAGAAATAGTAAAAATTAGAAAGTAAGTAGGAAAAAAACCCAAACAGCAAACATGACAAACAAATCAACCAAAAGACAATTAGGAGTATGGTTCACTGTGCAGTGTAAGATTTAAGAATGTTGGCTAGGATATATTAACTTGTCTGGAACAGACATTGAAAATGTAAGAATTAATGTATCTTCCCTTCTCTCTTTGTACATCTTGAGATCCTGGATGCACAAAAGTATTTTCTACTTTTGGTGCCTGTCATTTCTGTTAGTTGGCATGCATGGAAATACCAATTGTAAAAACAAGTTTGTCAGCATATCTACAAACATAACAGGACTGAAGAAATAGTAAAAATTAGAAAGTAAGTAGGAAAAAAACCCAAACAGCAAACATGACAAACAAATCAACCAAAAGACAATTAGGAGTATGGTTCACTGTGCAGTGTAAGATTTAAGAATGTTGGCTAGGATATATTAACTTGTCTGGAACAGACATTGAAAATGTTACACATGTTATATTGTTAAACATTGAATATTGTTACACAATACCTGCTGAATATTGTAGAACACAAAAGCCTTAGGGTGAAGTTATGTAGGAGTTGCTTTCACTTCTCAGTTCCCACATAAAAGCTTTTGAAAGGACTGCATTTCATATTTTTTTTTCTTCCACCCTCCTCCTCCTCTCCCCCCGGTTCCATGAACAGTTTCAAACAGGAAAAACTGCTTAAGGGTCTGAGTTATCAGTGTTTGGTATTGGGAGAGATGAAAAAAATCACCAGATGAGAATTAAGTAATACCAACTATTTCCAAAGAGTACTGCAGGGTTAGAGACCTGTTACAGAAATAGTGAGGGGAGCAGGTAACAGGGTGTAGAACTATAATTTGACAGAGGCCAAATAGCATCAGAAATATCCAGCAATGTGAATCATGAAGTTTGTTAAGGAATAGAGAGAGATGGGAGAATTAAATTACAGGAAAGGGTGAAAGAATGAAACTTAGATCTTGGCTGAATTGCAGCAGGAGGTTGGAATGGGGGCATAAACATCTGCAAATATTCAAAAGGTAAAATTACCAAGGCTAAGCAGGAAAATAATATGTTAACGTACGTTGTTGTTGGATAACATTTTTTAGAAAATGAAGGTATTTCCTAAACTCTAGAAGATGCCTTGATTTGGAAAACTCTTAATGTTGACAGTGCTTCCTGAGAGAAGACAAATGTTGTCACTGGGTGACCTTAAGGATTCTTAAGGTTTCATATTTGAGCTTGTTGAGGGTTGTTAACTTTTGTAGTTATAGCTGAGGATGGAAATTCAGGCCTTGAGAGTTTGTCGTACCAGGCTCCATTCTTGAAAAAGTATGTTTTTTGGCATTAGTTTCCTTCTAGCAATTTTTCACAGCCAGGCTTTCGAAGCTATTTCAATTCCATATTTATGAAATTGCTCATATTTTTGAGATTTGAAGGCTGTGATAAGCAAGAGATTGAACAGGCTGGGAACAACCTCTGGTGTGAGGAAAGGAGAGCCTGGGATAGGAATTCAGAGTATACAGATTGCACACTCTTGCATATTGAAGTCCGTGTGGATTTGACTGGATGCATTGGGTCAAAGCTGATCTCCAGGTAATTTAGTGTTCTTTTGTAGACAGAGGGTCCTTGCAGGTCTCCAGGAAAAGGTATGGGGCTGGGAAAAACACCTACACTGTGTTATCCAAGCTGCTAGCAATTTGTGATGTTTGGACTTTGTAAGCTGGAGATACCAGAACGGCTTTCTCAACCTTTCTCTTTATTTTTGCATTTGGAAGCCCATTTATTTAAATTTTGGTGGGAATGTTTACCTTTGTAGAAGTTTCTTGAACAACAACAACAACAACAAAAAGTGTTAGTTTAAATGTCACTGTTAGTAAAGCAATAGGTTTTGTACTTGATTTTTCTATTAATTTTGTTCTAAAAATCTGTGAAACCTTAAGTTTCAGGCATATCTTTCAATACCTTCCTCATTAAAAAAACAAACAAACAAACAAAAAAACTGCCTTTGTTTTTTAAAAAAGGTGTAACCATAGAAGTATTTCATTAGCAGTATTTCCAAATTCATGTAATTTTCTTTCAGTGGTCATATATTATTTGAAGACATGTCTTTACGTCTTGATCACCTGTTGTCCCTGTGAATGCTGGCAAGATTCCTGCTTTTATGTGTTCAAGAAGGATTTGGTTTTTGTTCTTATACCTTTAGGAGGTTGTTTCTCAAATATTTTTGACTGTTTTAATTGTGATTTTATATTGAATGTGCTGAAGGTGGTGATTCTGAACATGTTTGGGCATGATTTCAACTTTTTGAATGGTGTTTTTTTACCCCTAACACTCTTTTGGCCTTGTTGCTTAGCCACACTCTCCCTTTGGTTTTATTTTTTTGGCATTTTAAAAGTTACTTCATGGTTTATAAAATACAGGATACTGTAAAACACATATTTTATGTGTATAGTGTAACAGGGGATAGGATACAACTGAAATGAAAAGATGAAGACTTTCTGAAGGCAGTATGAGGGGAAATGGTGGACCTTAGGAATGACTGAATGCAAAGGGCCTTAAATTCAAGGTTTATTTTGTAACTCTAAATTTCAGTTTCAATGTAAACAGGTAAAAAGCTTCGTGGTTTTTTTCTCATCACTTTTTGAAGACATTTCAATGTATGGGCTTTGTATAGTATTTTTAAAAAACACTATACTTAAAGTATAGGTTTTTTTAAAAATAAAAATAGAGGTGTGGAACTTTATTGGCGACTAAAGAATAAACATTACAGGAGTTCTGTATCTCTGTACCATTATTAATAATTCAAGAAATTCAGGGAATGTTGTAGGCCTAGCTAAGAAACCTGGGCAAACTTAACTGTGCCATCTAACAATGTGATGCAATGCCATTCCATGCAGGAATGATGGTAGAGATGAAGTGAAACCTTGTTAAATGTGATAAGCATTATCAGTGGTCTTTATTTAGCATAAATTAAGTAACTGCTAAACTGGTTTTTGCATCAACATAGCAGAAGCCAAATCTTTGGTCTTTAAAAGCTTGTGCATGCATGTTTGCACATTTGTGCATGAATACAGACACAAACTAAACAGCCTCCCCTTTACACACCCCTACTACCTCCCAAGAAAAGAGGCCAAAACCAAACTTATAAGGCACTTGGAACTCTTTAGTGAATGTTTTTTGTTGGTATATGAATGTAAACACTGGAAGATGGGTATTATTTGGAGGCAAAATATTTGTGAACAAAACCCTACCACAGAAGAAACAATAGTCTGTTTTTTGGCTGTACTTTAAAGAAACATTTCCTTTTTTTTTCTGAACATAATAGGAATCAAAGACTTTGTGTATATTCTCTTCATTCTAAAGAATATCAAATGTGACACTGAATCTCCTCCCCAGTTGGAATATCCATAATGATTGTGACTATTTGTCTAACTGTGCCAAAAGTAATATTACAAGGGTAAGAAGGGTACTGTGGGTAAGAGACAGGCTGTTTTTCCTGGGAGATAAGTTGAAAAGGAATAATTCTCTTTGGATATACAGAACTGTAATGACAAAATTTTTAGATAAATAATAGATTTACAGTAACAGCTAATGCAGCAGGCCTTGAAAATCGAACTATAAGTGGAATTTTTGAGTGAAAACATAGAGACTGAGAATGTGTTGCATTCCTTTTTACATCTTTACAACAGTAGGGAGTAGAAAGTGTACTTACCCATTCCTTCTGTGTGGGTGGTGTGCTTTGTGTATGTGTGTAAGCCATCAAAACCAGTAAACCTTTTAATATTACATTTCTGAAGATATACAGAATGTCTTGCCTTATTTACAAAATATAGACATCACAAAGCTGCAAAGTTTTCAGTTTTTACAGGAATCCATCTGAGTGGAATATTTGATACAAAAAAGGTATAGTGATGTGATGTCCTAGGGATAATTTAAATGGAACCTAGTTTTGATTTATAATCCTAAAGAAGAAGGAATAGAAACTTAAAATATTTTGAGCTCTATCAGAAAAATTAAAGATCTTAACAAATACTATTAGGCTTGAGTACTGAGTGAAAAGTTGAGTTTTGTTGAGAAAATAGCGGGGATATCAGATTTATGGACCTAAAACAAGGTGTAGTTGAGGATTCTTCTGGGAGAAGTCTTCTAATGCTGCCTTGCTCTTCTTCCCTTTTGACATGGTCTGTTCCTAACTGAGTGAAAATCAGATACAGGTAACAGTGAGGTTTGAGGAATGCATGTAGAGACTGTATGTATTCTGTGTAATTAAGCAGAATGTTCCTAACCAATTTCTTACCAAGGTCCTAAAGGACTGATTTTTAAGGTTTCTGGTTGCAAGCAGAGTCCTCTGTTCTCATGCAGGCATTGTGTGCTTCATGGATGCCTTTGCTGACAAAATGAAACCAGTAGTGTGGTGTAGGAAATGACACCTACAGAGACATGGCTTGTGGATGTTAAATTGGTTGTTGAGCTATGTCCTCAGCCAGTATTTCCATCTCTCCTTGTGGAAAACACTGAACTGTAGACTCTTACTTGAAAACTCATTTTTGATAGGAACCACGGTGATGTGGAAATCTGTGAAGTAAATGTTTTTCAAGTGAGCTTCAATGCCAATAAATTGACTCGTGATGTAGGACATTGATGTGGTGATCCCCATGTGTTGAGAGCAGTAGTGGCTGCACAGGAACCCAGTGGCTGTTGATACCTGAGCAGGTGCCACTTGTCTGTCTGGCCCGTGTCCTGCATCTGTGCTTTAAAGATCCAGAGGAGTTTCACATGTACATCTTGTATCCTGTATACAGTTGAGCTGCACTGAGACAGATACTATGATACAGCTAATGTCTTTGTAGAAATATGTATTACCTCTCAAAATCAGACTGGTCTTATAAGATTTGGGGAATAAAAGGTAATTTAATGTATTACAGATGAAGCAGCTGCATACGGAGAAGAATTATGTCATTGTTAGAGTGAACCAGAGGGTAGAGGAAGAAAGAGGTCTATCTCCAGACAGATCAGTATTTACCTCTGAAGTGAATGCTTCTGTCAGGGGTTCAGTCAGGCTTTTGTCCAGATGCTGCTTGGAGGCTTCAGTGCTGTAGCATGTGGTGTCTGAACCAACTTATTACCACCACAAGGCTGTGTGAAGAGAGAGGAAGCAACAGACAGAGATGATTTGTGGCAATGGTAGTGTTAAGAAGCAGTCAATTAAACACAGTACCACAGTATTCAAAGATGAGGGGTTTGTCCGCAAAATAAGCGGAATTGCTTGAATTGCCTTCACAAGGGTTGTTTTGAAGCAGAACTGGAGGGATGCAACAGTCAAAGAGTGCTTATTGCCTCCTGAAATTTTAATTGGACTTAGGATATTAATATACTATAAACTTGAAGTTGCATGGGCTTTTTAGAAGCCTGCAGAAGGCCCACTGCTCACAGAGCAGTGTGTTCATAACCTGAGGCACTACCATCTCTGTCTCTGAACACTGTTAGTCCTGTTCCTGTTTGCCATAACTTGCCCAAATGGCTTAAAATAGATGTGAGGATATAGTGAAACGGAGAACAACAAAATGAACTCTGCTTCTAGGCCTTAAACATTTTTGTTCTGTTTCTTCTGTGCTTGTCAGAAAATAATTATATGCATTTATATAGCTGCTCTCTTATTTCCTGTAAATTTTGTATGAAAAAAGTTACACCATTTGCAAAGTTTTGTATTTGTACAAAGTGATCAATAGCAACAAAGCTTCTAGTCAAGGCCTAGGCAAAAAGTAGTTTGCCTTTTCCTTTTCACTCTAACAGAAATTAATTTTTTAAAATCTGTTAAATGTAAAAAGGAGCATAAAATGTGCCCCCACTTTAATGTACCTCTCTTGGAGGTACGCTTGAAGTTCTTCTTGATAATTGAAAAAAGAGCTTTTTTTTAATAGCTACAGTTATCTGGCATTATTTGGAAGTGGAAGAGTCATATATTCTGCATATTCGTATTTTAACTTTTTAGTCTTTTTTCTCCTCTGTCTGTGAAACTGTAGAAAAGCTGTGTGAGTTGTTCTTTAATTTCTCCATATTAACTTAAGAAGTGCTTTCCCACCTTTCCCAAGAGAAGATACTTTAGACACGGTTATCTGGATGTTGAATTTGTCTTTTGTTATCTTTGAAACCTACCCAAATTCACTGAAGTTACAACCATTTGGCAAATTTCCATTTGCATATTCTTAGTAGGTGTTTGTTAGTTTGGAAGTTAAATCTTCTAAAGATTTTCTGTCTGCTACAAGAATGTGCTCCACTGATCCCTCCAGGATCAATGCTTTAGGAATTGGACAGGACTTTGTTTGCAGGTGTTCTTCCTGGCAGCAGGTCAGTAAATTAAAAATTTCCCCTGCTAGTATGAAGCCAAGCTGCAATAACTGATAGGAGTACAAAAAGCATTATGCAACCTGAATTTAGTAAAGCAGTGCATTAAACTAGGCTGTGACATATTTTGTCCTTTCAGAATTAGACCTTACATTTTACTATGTAACAAACTGTATCAGTATTTTACCAACCAAACATTTTTATTTTGATTTTTTTTTCCACATCTTTGGCCTTCAAGTTTTCAGTCATCTCTTTCTAAAGATGTTGGTAATGACAAGAAGCTTACTAAAATACAGGTTTCACTGTGTTTCCATTAGTCATAACTATAAGTTGTTCAGGAAATAAAGCAGAAATAGTAGGATTTTTAACTTTTTAACTGACACTTCTTTCCTAGGCACTACTATTTAACTGAAAATAACATCAAAGTTGAAACTACTTAAGGCCAGGTTCAGACTCTGCTGTATGAAGTAGATGGTTAAATACATATAACCTGTAAGTTCTGTCTTTAGCTCCTGAAATGGGACAAGTCATATTTTGGCAGTGGAGTAAACGCGATTAATTTTTCCATTCTTAAATAAATGTGAGTAATGCAAGTTTCCCTTAAAACCAGTTCCAACACTTTGTGTTGAGGTACTGTACATTTCAATAGTGAGACAGACTGCGGCAGCTTGTCAGAGCTCCATGAGCTCTCTGCTTATGGCTTGCAGAAAGCAAGCTAGATTTTCATTTCTCCTTCCATTCAACAGGAGTCTCTTTCATGTCTGAAAATTGAAAACGCGTGTTTTTCAGTGTGGTGCATGGATGTGTGTGTGCCCTCTGGCACACCTGTTTCTAATTTCCTGACTTGAAAGCATTTCCCATCAAAAGAAGCAGAAAAACAATTTCTTTCTGACACGCTGCTTGGAGGCCCTTGCTTTGCAGAAGGCCCTCCTTTCGTTTGCCATCTTGGTTCCATTGGTAGAACATTATAAGATGCAGAGCACGCATTGTATGGGATGTTCAGCTTATATTGTGCTGGGTTCTTTCCCCTCTTGTTGTGGTTATTTCAAGCATTAGAAATCTACTTGAGAAGTCCCTATGCTGGGGAAAAAAAAACCCAAACAACAGTAACTAAAAACTAAATCCTTATTTTTTTGCATGAAGCTCAAATGAAGGACCAAAGTTTATAGCAAGTTAGGGTTTGTATAACCTATGAGCTACATAAAGCAGTAGTAGAATTACTGTTTGATACAGAC